>NC_092876.1:316734226-317065189 GCF_028372415.1 Notamacropus eugenii
GGCAAATGGAAATGAATAAGAAGCTGATGTCAGAGTGAGAGAAGAAATCTTTGAATCTATCCCCTTTTCTTCAGATGGACTTATATACTCATCATCTTAGATAGATTTTTGTCCACGTATCTATGTTTTTTTAAATTCTGATAAATTTCTATAATGCATCAATCACTTCCCTTTGGTCACTTCTCCAGTTTCTTCCCATTCAATAAAAATAAAATCATCTTATTTAGCTATTTGAAATTTAATTTAATTTAAGAGTTAACTCTTTTAGATCTCTATTGATTAAAAGATTGAGCTTCTTAAAGCTTCATTAATGTTAAACCAGCATTGACCATTTTATTTGACTTTAATTCTGATATCATTTAATATCCTCATATTTACATTCTTGTGGTAACGATATTCTTTTTGTTCTGTTTGTATTTCATCAATTCATAGAAACCTTCTTATATATCTTTGAATCTTCATATTATGAAACAAAAATATTACATTATATTTATACACCACAATTTGTTCACGTATTCTCCATTCACTGGATAAGTAATGTGTTTGGCACAGGCATGATATTTTTCTCTCATTGACTTTCTTGGAGTTTAATATGAGTTATGTTAGTTATAAACTAGAAAAAAGAAACAGTCACCAACTTTTCATAACATTCTGTTTGTCTGAACCATTTTAGAGCTCTTCTAGGAAGAACTTTTCTTTTCCCCAGTCTATCTAACTCACTATTGCAGCTCCTGTAATCTTCAGCAATTTGATGAGTGTGAAGTGCTGTCTGGTTATTTTAACGAACTTTTCAATTAAGGCACATTTCTCTAGCCATTAGTTTCCACAAAATATCTCCTAAATAAAAGTCACACATAAGTTTATTCAAAGGTGGACTAATGATAATCAGCAGCAACGTTAAAAAAACAAAAAACCCCAAAATCTCAATGTATCACAGGCAATTCAAAAATTAGACAACTTTTATTTAATTCTGGAAAATGAAGAAAATGACAAGAATGCATAAGAGCAGATAAACAAACAAAACAAAACAACCAACAACAAAAAACAATCAACCAACAAAACAAAAATGATACAGCGCTCAGCTTATCTACTCCCTCTGGAAAAGAACTGAACTTGAGGTTATCATTAGGGCAATCTTTTGTCATCTTTATGAGTCCCTCTTTCCAAATGAGTCTTATCTAGTCTCCTCTAGACTAGCAGTACCAGCCTGAGGTTTATCTTGGTAAAATAAACATTCATTGGGAGAATCATGAACAAGCAATCTCCATCCATTAGAGTCCATCTAGTCCAAATATCTCATTTCATAAATGAATAAACTGAGACATGTTCAAGATGACATAGTATCACAGATGGAAACTGTACTTGTTAAGTAACTTACTAACTTTACTGAGTAGAAAGCTGCACAGTAATTATATGGACAGTCTCCCTCCACCTACTCTCCTTCTCTAAGTAACTTACTTCAGGAAATCTCTTTTTGAGAAAGACTGTTCACCAAACTGAAACATAAGTTTTCCCGTGAAATAACTCTCAAAGAAGTTGTTATCCAGGAAATTTTACTTTCTTTGGTTCGAATCCCATTTTTCAGGATCATAAAGTCTAGGGAATTAAAAATTCCTCCTTCACAGAAATTGGGGTACAAAACTAATTTTCCGTAACTTACTATCTCAGGCCACATGTAAGCACAAATTTGCCTCTCTAATGGTGCCTTCAGATACTTTTGACAGAAGTCCTACACCTTGTACAATCTCATCAAATAGATTGGGAAAATTGTCAAATTTATCATCGACTCCTCAGATCAAATCCCTCACCCCCATATTTTACCCAACTTCAATGAGCAATTTATTATGATCTATCATGTCAGATATTGATTTCCATCTGCATGATATAAGATATCAATCCCTATCCCTATGGCATAAGGTATTAATATAAAGCAGCTGTCTCCTGAATTCTTTTCCAATTTGCCAACAATTTTTTCTTTGAATAAACCTACCCCAGAAGTTTGAGAGCTCTGATTTATTGGACACTAAGCTGCTATACATATAATACAGATATATCTTCATATATTTAGTATACAAAGGGATCTCATATCATATGATCCAATAGTTTTATTTTATATATGAGGAAAATAAAACAAAATGTTAAGTGAATATTGAAGTTTATTCATGTATTATGTGGTACAGGTAGGTCTTGGAACTGATATTTTGTGTCTCCAGGTATATTATTCATTTTTACTATACCATGTTGCTTATATTTTACTTAACAATTTTATTTCATTGTTGTAATTTTATTCTTTTTTAAAAAAGGACCAAATACTTCTGATAACTAATTTATGATATTTTATAATTGGCACACTTTTCCTTCCTCTTTATTCTCGATTATTTCTCTTGTTGTTCTGTATTTTTTCTTTCATATGAACTTTGCTATTACTTTGCCTATGAAGTCTTATGAAGAATCTTTGTGGTAATTTGATTTATGTAGGTTAAATTAATATATTAATTTATGTGATTTCATCATTTTCATTATACTAGCATAATGCAGTCATGAAACAGAATATTTCTTCAATTATTTCTTTGTATGCTTATTAGTTTACTAACTCACTAACTTTTCAGTTATGTACCATGAAAAGTTACATATTCTTTTGTTTTTCTGAATGGAATTTCTCTTTGTAGCATCTCCTCCAGGTTTTTGTTGGTAATATACAGAAAAGTTGGTTATTTTTATCCATTTGTTTTGCATTCTGATATATTCTTTAAGCTATTATGTACATCAGCTGGTCTCTTAGATGATTCCAGAAAGTTTTCAAAGTAGAAAAAATGATATTTTCTATAAGTAGGAATAATTTTGGCCCCTCCTTGAGACCTGTTTGGGCATTTCATGTATTTTTTCCTTCTCATTGCTCTATGTAGCATTTTTGCAACTAAATCGAACTATAATGGAGACAGGAAGCTTCCACTTTCTTCTTTATGAGAAACAGGCATGGAACCAAGATTACAAGCGAAGTAGAAAGTTGGGAAATATGTTTTACACATTTACATAAAGGCCTCATTCCTAAAGTACGTAGAGAATTGAGACAAATTTATAAGAATAAAAGTCTTTTCCCAATTGATAAATGTTCAAAGGATATGAACAGGCAGTTTTCAGATGAAGAAATTAAAGCTACCTATAATCATATGAAAAAATACTCTAAATCACCATTGATTAGAGAAATTCAAATCAACACAACACTGAGGTACTACAGTATACCCATAAGATTGGCTAACATGACAAAACAGGAAAATGATAAATGTTGGAGAAGATGTGGGAAAATTGGAACACTAATGCATTGCTGGTGGAGTAATGAATTGATCCAACTATTCTGGAGATCAATTTGGAACTATGCACAAAGGGATATTAAGTTGTGCACCCCTTTGACCCATAAATACCAGTTCTAGACCTGTATCCCAAAGAGATCATACAAATGGGAAAAGGACCCACATGTACAAAAACATTTATAGAAACTCTTTTTGTGGTGGCAAAGAATTGGAAATTGAGGGAATGTCCATTAATTGGAGGATGGCTGAACAAGTTGTGGTAGATGAATGTAATGGGGTACTATTATACTGTAAGAAATGATGAGCAGGCATACTTCAGCAAATTTTTGAAACGCTTTGTGAACTGAAGCTGAGTGAAGTGAGCAGAACATTATACTCAGTAATAGCCACATTGTGTGATGACTAAGCTTGATAGAGGTATGTGTTTTAATTCATACAACCATCCTCTACATTCTGTAAATAAACTGCATTTCTTTGCCTTTCCATATTATGCTAAGTTTTCCAATATCAAAATTATTTTTGTTCCATTCTGTACCATATCAATTTTGAAGACACATAGCAGCAAAGTATATACTTAAGAAATGGATGGTTAAAGTGGGGCATTGAATTAGTGTAATCCACTTATTTTGAGTTATGAAGACAAAGCTGTAGGCTATTTCCAGAATGCATTTTTCAAAGCTCAAAAACATAATGTGGGTATCCTGTATGTGAAACAAACAAATGAATAAACAAACATAATAGCATTATTCCCGGGATCATATAAGGTAGTACACATGAAATTGGATTAACAAATATGGTGATAATTATAATTTTCTGTAGCACATCAAGTTACTATACAAAATTACAGAAGGCAAACAATAGATGCACAGATTGCTGTCCAAGACACTAAATTGAAGGATCAATGAATGTCCAAGAAATCATGTCTTTGTCTATATGATATTTCCCATCAAAGAGGAAACAATACTTAAAGAAGCAATCCATAAATTTACAGGATGACTAATAAAATGAAACAGTTAGAAGAGCTCAGGTGTTCTTGTATATTTTGTTAATCTAATTTTATTTTGTTGATGTGTAATTAGTGATAGAAAAATTTCCCTATTTTGCAAGGCAACTAATAAAAAAACTGTACATTGTAAATTCTAAATTGTATAATCATCAAAAAAGTTGCGTCCTGATGAACCATTTATTTATCTGTAGCACTTAGAATAAGAAATAATCTTTTTTGTTCAGCTGCCCGCTCAAACACAAAGAATACCTTAGATTACTCTCAATCTTACCCTTTCCTTCCTTTTTTTTTCAGTAAACCTATCATTTTATTCATGTTATAGCTCTATCTCTTAGTGCATGTTAAAAATCATTGATATTTCCTCTTGTGAGGCATTTCTCTATATAATCCTGTGAAGTCTTCACAAAATTTCCACACAATGTTGTCAAGCCTTTCTTCTGATTTCCCTCACCCCCTGGTCCTTTAATGATGTTTATGCACCAGCATTAAAAGGCCTGAACCATCCATCTGTCATTCCTTTCCTAAAAATTCTCCTCTATCCCCTCAACTACTCTTCTGGTTATTCCATACCAACTTACACATCCAGAAAACACTTATTAAGTACTTCTTTATGAAAGACACTGTGTTAGGTGCTTGGTAACATTTAAGCTAGCAATAATAAAGAAGCAAACATATTCTCCCTTAAGGACTTTCCTTTCTTCCTTCAATAAATCCCCTTCTATCATCTTAAAAACTCCTCTATATTTTGTAAAACCCTTATACTTTTCTGATTACTTGCATCTCCCTTGATGTACCATATCCTCAAATCTATTTCTGGCATTGACTTCAGAAAATACACATACTTATGTGATGGTGTCCTTCCCCATATGCCAGAGTTATGATAGAGAATGGTGGAACCCAGTAGATGTAGAAAAGAAGGATCAAATTTAAAAAGGCTATTGATCTATCCATCCATCCATCAATCAAGATGTTAGAATAAGTGTAATAATCTCTCCTCTCTAGGAGTTTTCATTCCTCAAAAGTGCTATTTTTTTCCTACACTCTGGGGGCAGAATTTATCTAAGATTTTTTTAACTAAGAAAGAAGCATGATTATTGATAAGAATGATAATTGGGTCTTTTATTTTGGTTTCTCCTTTCTCTGATTCATCTTCTGCAAGCCATATATCTAACCATGTAAATACCCTTCTCGAGGAATTTAAGTGGATCTCTGTTATTGTTAGCAAATTCTAGAAACTTGCCAGCCCAACTTTGATAGTCAGTCATCGTCTGCCTCCAGATATTGATTTCTACATATTTCATATTACTCTTCATCAAATATTCTATGTTCCAGACAAAATAACTACCTGGCATTCTTTGAACTCAGTAATGCATCTCTTAATGTCATGCCATTGCACAGGCTCTGGCTTGTACCTGAAATGTATTTCATCCTCATCTTTACTTCTAAGAGTCTTTAATATCCTTTAAGACTCAACTCAGAAGCTACCTCCTGGGAAAGCTTTTGCTGATCCTTCTATCATTTTTTGTACTTTTTCCCCTCTCCAACTACAACATAGTTATTTGTATAATGTATTCCCCAATAGAATTTAATTCTTTGTTAGTTTTTTTTTTTTTTTCCATTTGATGACAGGGATTTTTTTGTGGTTTATATCTTTGTGTATCTGGCCCTTAGCACAAATCCTTCCACATAGGTCAGTACTTAATAAGTGCTTAATAAATGTTAAATGGAATGAATAGACCACTTGCAGAGACCCTAATGAGCCATATAATTCTCAAATGAAGTGATGTTAAACTCACATAAAATTAGGAAGCCACTAAACCACACATGAGGATCCCTGTGAGATATATATTGTCTTAGAAGAAAATATATCAATATATCTATGAGTTTTTTTGTATTTCCATTTAAAAAAAATATTTCCCTATTGAAATTTAATATGTCTTAGGTCTCACTTGGAGTGTTGTTGGTCTTGTATTTAATACAACTGTTGTATTGGATAACTAGGGACATATACCCAAGTGACTGAGTTATCTTCCAATGGCTGTTGTCTGCATTCCATTGGTACAGTCATCAACTGGAATAGCAGCCAGGGACAATTATTGTACACCTGGTATCTCTTTCCTCTAATTCCCACACCAGGCCTATCATTATGGGGGTAGTGCTTGGTATGTTGTGCTATCACAAAATAATTAGAGGCTGCCTATGTGATAAAGCTCCCTAAGACTCTGCCTGTCTGGAATTATTTGTTTTTGAGAATACCAGATGTTTTGCCCATTAAGTTAGATCCCAGCATTTTCTTAAAGCTTGTTGTATTTTAACATAATTGCCTAGGGTTTTTGGTTGAGTAAAAAAAGAAGAGAGTAGGGCAAAAATCACTTTTCTCAAAAACAAAAGTACATTGAACTTGAAATAAAAATATCTTAGTAAGAATTCTGAATCTCCCATTAAGTTTCTCTGAGAAGAATGTCTGAGAAGATATTTCATCTCTACTTCCTGTCAAACTGAAGAGGTTGAAGTAATTATATGTAAGGTCCCTTTCCATCTTAATATTATGGTATTCTGACTATTGTGTTTCAATTTTAGAAGAATTACAGTAATTGTAGACAACTATCTCAATTATCTCAACTTCTAGGGAAATTTATTATGAATACAATGGAAACCTTTAGATAATTCCTAGATCTTCCTCAAAAAGGATTAGACTAATATATACAGGTATGTAAGGAACGGTATTTCTCATGGATGATGAGGTCCTACAAACATTCCTATTTATATAGGATATTGTGTCATATATCAAACATCGGAACACAAAATAAAGCCTTCTGGAAGAGATCTACAACAAGTTAAATAATTTGACTTATTCATGTAAAAAAAGTAATGGGTAAAGAATGTCTATTATCCATATTAATTACATTGAAACTTAATGGTGTATCCAGAACTCTTGATATTGTTTTTTTTTTATTTCAAATCCAATGTTCTTTTGTGTAACTCTTTTCTGTAAAACCTGTAGAATTGATTTATCAGTAAATATTACTTGGACAAATGTTGCAAGTGAAAGAGTGAGGACCAGAAATAAATAGGAAGAAGAAATTAGACTGGATTGCCTCTGAGAAATCACAAAGCTCATTAATGACTCCACACTTCCTACAAAAACAAAAGGCTATCTTTTAATACCAATATTCTAGCAAGACTGTGCCATAGGACATTAGAGTCTGTGAAAAATTAAAATAAATTAAACACTAGTCCCTAGCACAGTGCCTTGCATACAATGAGGTTTATTTTTGAAATTAAAATGAAAATGAGTTTTTTGACTGAATTGAATTCCATTAGTTTATTCCTCAGCTCAAGAAACCAACAATAAATCTCTATTGTCCATTGTATTAAATACAATTATTTTACCTTGACCTTCACAGCAAATACCTGCTCAGAAGTTGGTTCCTTTTAATTCCCCAGTAGTTTATCTCATTACCTCCAAAATAGTCTATCTACTTTAACCAGTCAAAGTAATTTTATCACCAACCCTTCATATAGCTTCATTTCAACAATTCCATCTGTAGTAATGCTATTTTTACCATTCTCATCTCTCTTTTCCACCTGTTTTGTCAAAATGTCTTTCCGCCTCCCTGGGGCACTTCATGTCCATTGCTTCTTTTCAGACCTGGCTCTGCATTAGTTTTCTCTAGTTATCTTCCCTTTGTTAAGCTTTCCCCTCTTTGATCTTCCTTCTCTGGTCTCTTTAAAACAGAGCACCAAGTATTTATGAATATGTTGATTGCCCACAAACAGCCTGACCTGGTAAGGCATTGGGAAGGATAGACATAGAACATTTAAGTATTATTTTATAGTATATTATTTTCTTGGGCCTGTTCCATTTTTGCAATTATTCTCATATTTTATGTACATGTGTTTTTGTTGTTCTTGTTTTTATCATTGTCACTTTGTTTCTGTTCTTATGTTCCTAGCTCCTTCAGGGTAGGGAATAAGCCTCCCATTTACAAAAAAAAAAAAAATATTCCCTCTACCTTTTCTCACACAGGATTTAGAGCTGGAAGAGACCTCAAAGTGCATCCAATTGAAACTCCTCATTTTACAGCTTAGAAAACTGAGATTCAAAGAAGTTTAAGCACTATAAGGTCACATAGGTAACAAGTGTAAGAAGCAGAATTTAAACCCAGATCCTCTGCTTGCAGAACCAGAATGATACTACTTGGCATTTTGCTGTATGCATCTAGCTATCAATAAAAGCTAGCAGGATGGAATGCACAAAATATTGAACTGAAAATCAAGAGGTCAGGCACTACTTTATGTCTCTTTGAATTTGGCCAAGTCACCACTAGGCCATAGCTTCCTCCTATGTAAAGTGAGAAGTGTGGATTAATGGTCTCTAAGGTCTAATCTAACTTAAACCATCTAGGATTCTAGGATTCTCTGCATTTCATCAGAATTCACCTTTAGATTTTGATTCTTGGTTACCTGACTGTTGGTAACAAATCAGTAACTATCATTAATAACATATTAAGGCCCTTGCTTTTTTTTCTGACATGACCAGTCCCCTTTAACTCAGTGGTTTTTCAGGCCACCTAATAGCTGAAATAATGAGCAGCGTCTGCTGCCTGACTCTAACAGGGAACTGATTTGGTTTCCTGCATCAGGGAGAAAAGAAGGTAAATGAGTTGAGTGAATGACACATGAAAAAAGTCAAAGCCTCAGCTTGATGGAGTATTAATATGAAGGTTTTTCCTCATGCCAGCCTGTAATGATGATGTGGTAACTGACAGATTTATCTTATTTTAATGGGATACTTTTATTCAAGCGTTTGCATGGCTTTTCATCATTGCTAGTCTCATGCAGGCTTCATCTACCAAAGCCTTTTGCTTAATATGATATTTTGGTTACTCACTGAACTCAGGTCACTGAGAAGAAATCAAATCAGTTGACTTTAAGTGGAATAAAGTGAAAGAGGAAAAAAAAATACCAACCCCTGGCTAACTCTGAAGGGAGGAAAATAGTCTTCTGAAATAACAGGGAATATAAAAGGTACTTGCTTGATGTTTTATCATTGAAGTGAACCAGGGTGTTTATCCCAGGAACAGCTGTACAGAGGAGAGTTTATAATTATTAAGAGGACCCTAAAGCTGAAATATAAGCATACATTCCCCCTCTGAAATCATGGGAACTGATCATGTTCTTTCAAGCTGAGCTTAATAGGACTTTCACTGAACTCAAGTGATCAAAGATTTATGCTGCACTTATAGGAGGAGGGAGAATTATAAGGAGCTGATGCAGGCATCACTAATATTACACTTGTTTGCCAAACACTGAGAAAGGGCCTGAAGAACTTCTCCCTGTCATTATTGCAAGAAGCATCATATGAGAGCACTGACATGTCAGAAAGAGACAGTAACTAAGAAAAACATTGATCACAGCTGCTCAAAGATTGAACCTTTCCCACGACATATCATTTCTCGTAATAACAAGAATGTTAGTTCGGGGCATCTAGGCAGTATGGTATCAATTGTCTAATGACATTCTCAGTGTAGGAATACCTGGCTCAAAATACTGAACATTATAGGTCCAGGGAAAAATTCAACTGGGTAAGTGTCTTATAGACAGGCTGTTTCTAATCTGGAAATCCTTCCATCAGAATGTATGTATTGATATGCATTGCATGAGGAATGAATGAAAAAAAAGTATAAGATGCTATCTTTGATATCAAGGAGTTTGTGCAGATCTAATGTACATGTGAGGAAATGAAATTATTAATATAGAGGATTTCATGATAAACATCAGATGAGGCCGTGATGGTACAATGAAAAAAGTGATGAATGCGAAGTTAGAGTTAGGTTTGAGCCCTGACTAGGCCACTTGTTACCTGTGTCACTTTGGGTAAGTTAATCAAACTCTCTGTGCCTCACTTTCCTTACCTCTAAAATAAGGGGTTTCAATTTCATGGCTTCCAAGGTACCTTCCTGTTCTAAATCTATGAACCTCTAATATAGACAATCATAGTACTTTCAGAGTAGAGAATAGATATTTCTATAGGCTAGAATAGTCAGAAAAGACTTTAGTGACAGTTCAGAAATGATTTTGTTCCCCTGAGTTTGACTTGGATTTCCCTGCAACCGATTTATCTGGCATCAGTCATTTTACCACCAGAGAACATCTATCTCTATTGTGCCAAATCCATTATGTAAGGAGATTTTGAGGTGTTTGTATGAATGGCAAGATTTAATGTACAGACCAGGTACCTAGGAAGAAACTTGTAGTCAACCAGTGTCCCTTGGCATGTCCCTATTAGGACTCTTGTGACATGATCCTAGTTGCCCTCAGAGAGCCTCCAATTATAACAAGGGGTATACAGGTGTTCAAAGAAGACTAGTACCTCTTGTGTGAGGATTGCTGAGTTTTTTTCAGTGCTGCTCATTGACTGTTGACATCCACTTTTCACTCAACCCTTGCTCCAAGAAGTTGTAGCGTGTGCAGAGGACATACCCTGGTAAACCATTTTGGCAGATGGGCTAAACCAAGATAAGTGTAACTGAGGGGCCTCAAATCCATCAGGGAGTTATAGGAGTGTCTACCACAAGTTTATGAAGACTTCTCCAGCAGAATAGGTAGATGTGAACAATTTGTTCCATCAAAGTGAAAGAAGTAGGTACTGTGGAACTTTTAGCAGTTGGTTAGACATTGGAGACACCAAGGTCATCTACTGTATCCTGAGTCATCATCATCATCCTGACTTTTGTTTGGTCTCAGGAATTCAATGACTCTGAAAGAAGAGTGAGGCTGACAACTTTGTGCAACTTTGCCTTACTTAAATCCCATTTATACATGAGTCAAAAGGTATCACCTATACCATTTTACTATTTTTACCTACAGCAGAGTTCTTTGGCGATGAGCAAATGATGAAACAGGAGGTATGGATATACTAGGAGCTATAGTCACAACCTTGCCCACCGATGGCCCACTGGACTGAAGCAGCAGTGGGATTTGGCAGCCACTTGAGTATCTGAGAAATCTTTTGTAAGGATCACACTGTTTACTTCCTGGAGTGAGTTAGGGATTAAAAATTGTCCATTTCTCCTAACCTAAACCTGGCCTGCATAGGTGGGGATCCAACCCTGCAGTCAACACACATGCAAAAAACAATGTACAAAAACTTTTGTGAAGGTGATTCCACCCACCATTGCTACATGGAATGTTCACATGCTTAAGGAAAATAAGAAATCCAATAGACCTAAAAGACAAACAACTCTTGTTGCAAGAGAACTCAGCAGGTATCACATCCAAATAGCAACCCAGAGTAAAACAAAGCTGACAAATGAAGGCCAGTCTACAAAAGTTGGAGTTGAATACATGTTTTTCTGGAATAGATGTAGTGATGAAGAGTACCACGAAGCTGGACTAGATTTTGCAATCAAAATGAATCTAGTCAACAAGCTTGCCTGTCTTCCAAAAATGAGGGAATGACAAGCTCATGATAAAGTGATGACCACTTGCAGGAAAGTGTCAAGCTACCATCATCACTGAGTATGTTCCTACTCCATGATGAATGGTAAAGAGGTCAAAGAAAAATTTTATGAAGACCTGGAGATCCTCATCATCAATATGCTGAAAGAGGACATGTTTATAGTTCTGAGTAACTAATGCCAGAGTAGGCACAGACTATCAGATATGGTAGAGATTCTTTAGGATGAATTGAGTCAGAAAAAGCAGCACCCATTGTCATTTATTGCTGAAGACTTGTGTGTCTCATGATCTTTTCACCACCAATACTATTTTCTGTTTACTTAAGTGCAATAAAACTTTGTGAATTCACTCTCACAGCAAATATTGGCATTTAATAGACTATGTCATTGAAAGGAGAAGAAATAGACAGGATATGAGATTGACGAAGATGATGTGTAGTACAGTGTGCTGGACTAATCATAGATGTATGCTCTCCAAGCTAAACATTCACATTTACCACAAGGCAAGATGGCTGCTAGAAGACTTAATGTCCACAGAGTAGTAGGCTTCTCTGTGCAGGAACAGTTTACTGCTAACATGGAAAGAAAGCTGAGCCATGGCTAGCAGAAAAGGAGCAGCCAGCTTTCAGAGATTTGGCATGCTGTAGTGCATTTTCTCATCTGGGCAAAACACTTGCAAAAATCAAGATTGGTTTGAAAATGACAGAGAAATTCAGGAGCTTCTAAACAAAAAATGAGGGTTTACCAGCAGGATAATTCATCCATTTCTAAGGATGTTTAACTCCATCAAAAGTAAAGCACATGTGAAGCTTAGAGTGATGCAGCATTCTTGACTCAGTAAGAAGACAATGTCTGACTGTGGATTCTAACTATTCAAAGTACTTTTATGATGCCCTGAAGGCTATTTATGTGCCAAAGACCTATGGTGCAACTCAAGTACTCACAATGAATAGTGATAAGGACATAATCCTGGAGAGAGGGGCTGACCACTTCCACAGTGTTCTCAGTAGACCATCTTTAACAAATGCTAAAGCCATTGGCCATATACTTTAGGTTGAAATCAATCATTCTCTAGCTCAATTTCCAACTAAAAAAGAGATTTTTGAATGTCATTAGGCCCTTTTAGAATTGCAAAGTGCCTAGTTCTATTCTAGCTGAAATTTATAAGGCAAGGGGTCCACTGCTCATACAAAATCCAACTAAAATCTTCCAGGCTGCGTGGTAAGAGGTGGTTATCTCCAGGAGATCAGGGATGCCTCTGATGTCCATCTTTATAAAAAAAAAAAGGAAAAAGGTTGTCCTGTGACAATCATGGGGGTTGGAGGAGATACTCTCTCTTACTTATTGCTGGCAAGATTCTTTACAGAGTCTTCCTTAATAAGCTGATACTTCACCTGGAAGATGTTCATCTATCTGACAACCAGTGTGCCTTTAGAAAAGGCTGAGGAATGATTGACATGGTGTTTGTTGCCTGACAACTCCAGGAAAAATGCCAGGAGGAGAACAGAGTTCTGTATACAATGTTCATTGATCTGACCAAAGTCTTTGATACTGTCAGTCATGTGCTTGTGGAGGGCTTGTGAAAAATCACTGAAAAAATTCGTTGCCCAGAGAATGGGATCAGGATAATAGAAAATGCTCTCCTGTTTTCCCTAACATCAATGGAATAAAGGCTGTGTGCTTATTCCTATAGTTTTTAGCATGATGTTTTCAACAATGTTGTTGGACATTTTCATGGTGGATGAAAATGACATCAAGGTCAGCTAACCACATAGATAGTAAATTATTTAATCTGAAGAGATTACAAGCCATGATTAAAGTGGAGTGAAAATTGGTGCATGCCATTTTGTTTGCAGATGATTATGTGCTCATTGTGGTCTCTGAGGTTGAGATGAAACAGAGTATGAATCAATTCTCTGCCAATTATGCTAATTTGAGCCTGCTAATACCAAGAAAACAGAGTTTCTCCACCACCCAGCACTGTATCACCTATACTTGGAGTCACTGCTTACATTAAGTTTTGAATATTGTGCAGAAGTTCACTTACCTTGGCATTATAGTTTCTAGGGATGTACACAAAGATGATGAAGTCGATACACATATTTCCAGAGCTAACTCCGTGTTTTGAAATTCCAAAGGAAAGTATGAGAGAGAAGAAGTATTAGGTTGGGAGTTGTCTTCTGTCTTGAAGAGGACCAAAATGGTATCACTATGTTAGAGAAAAATTACAATGTATCTGACTGTGGCTGATCAGACAAATTAGACTGCTTACCAAATGGAAGGTCTCCAGAGTCATTGTGTTGACCTCATTGTTGCATGAATATGAAACCCGGAATTTAGAAGTGCTATGCCAGGAAACAGAATTGCTTCCTTTTGATTTGTCTTAGGAAGAATCTGAAGATGAACTGGCAAGATAAAGTAACAGACACTGAGGTACTTTCTCAAGCTGAGCTGCCAAGCATTCAAACTCAACTGCAAAGGGTGCAACCATGATGGGCTGACCACATTGTTCGAATATGAGACTTACATTTGGCTTAAAGATGGTCTCAGATAATTTACACAAAGCAATCACTCACATGGAGGTCAGAAGAAGGGATACAAGGACAGTCTCAAGGTCTCTCTGAAGAACTTTGGAATTGATTTTGAGACATGGAAGTCACTAGTACAGGACTGCCTGCATCAAATAAAGTGCTGTGCTCTATGTGCTCTATGAGGAAGAAAAATTGCAGTAGCTCAAAAGAAATGTAAGAGGTACCAATTTAGACACAGCTTCACTTCAAAAGCTCACAGACTATTTGTGCCGGACCTGTGGTAGAGTCTTCGAAGCTTATATTAGTCTCATCAGCCTCAATCAGAGACATTGTACCTTGACTCCAACATAGTGATGCCTTTTCAGTCTTCAAGCAAAAAAGGACAACAAACAAGGGTAAGAAATCAGATATAACCTTGTTAATAATCCTTATCTTTCTTAAAGTCTATATCACAATATCAAGAATCCATATAAATAATAACCATTTCAGTTAATCATTGAGAAATCTTTTCCAGTAGTCATATATGCATCTGATATGCAAATAAAACATATAGAGCAGTACTGAAGAGTGGCCATAAAGATAAATTAAAGGTAAACTAGTCCACATTAAAGAACATTGGATTTAGACTCAGAGGACCTGGTCATATCAACTTTTGCTATTTTGTCCATGTGACCCTCGGGAAGTCACTTATAAAATTCATGTTGTATGGGATGGCAAGACCCCTACTCAAACTGACTACTCAGAGGCGTCTCAAAGTGTTAACAGAAAGCTCCTTTAATCAATTCTCCTGAGAGGCAGGGCGATCCCTTCACCAGATAGTCTGGAGCAGGGAAGCCGCCTTACAGAGGCAGAATGGTAGTTTATATAGACCCTGACACGAAAAAATCCCCCTCCCACCACTGACCATTATTCTCATTGGCTGAGAAGCTAGGTCTTACATTCTAGGCACAAAATCTAACCAGTTCCTTTTGGCATCTAGTTCAATTTTCCCGCTTCCTAACCGTTACAAAGCCCACGAAAATACACGTCATTATATGCAAATTAGGCATTGAAAAATATATGCAAATGAAGCATTAAGGACTCATGCAAATTGGGCATTGAAAACTTATGCAAATCAGGCAGACCTGTGTGAGGACTGCAGACTGCTTGTGCACATGCAAATTAGGTATTGAGGAGTTAGTGAGTTCTATCCAATCTTTGATCCTAATGCACTACATAGCCTTATATGGAAATCACCTGACTCTGGAGGAATTGAAACCTGGGCCTAAGGTCTCTTTTACTCTAGGGAGAAGACTTCACTTCCTGAGAAGTCTTCACTAAATCTGTTCCCAGTCAATGTTAAGGTGGAAATTGATTGTTGGAATATAAATGTTAGAAGCCCTGGGTTGAAGGATCCTTTGTAATAGATAAGAAATTGAAAGATGGTCTAATCTGACACATTGAAATTGTAGGCGCACTGAATTTCTGGTCATTCTGAATAATAATATATATAAATGTAATATAAATTATAGGCATACACACAGAGACATATATATACATATATATACACATATATATGTACCTGTGATGATGTGTGTGTAGGTGTGTATCAGAATTTATCAACAAGGAATTAAAAAACTATTTTGGGATAAGAAGAAGATCAAAGATGGAATAGAGCTGGTACTTCTCTGGTTGGATATAATGATGGAAATAGATGATTGCTCCAAGGAAGAACTGCTCATCTTTCATTCTTTGTGCTTGCTCAACAAGAAGATTGATTTCCTCAGTAAAGATACTATGAAAAAAATAGGTAACAGGATGTAAGTCCAGGTGGGGCACTAGAAATTGGACATTTTCACATTCTTCTTGTCTCTTACTATTGTTGCAATCATGGGGAAGTTGCTTTACCTCACTGGACCTCAGAATCCTTCTCTGTGAAATGGGGGAGCTGAATTGCATGGACTTTAAAGCTCTTTTCACCTCTAAATCTATGTAGAATCTGGCTTTTGTTATGTAAAATTCTATCTCGGAGACACCCTTAAGAGCCCTTGTGTCATTTTATTCCTATGTTTTATTTGCAATTAAACTTGTTCTTTGTCATTTTGAAACATTAATTAATCTTTGATTGTTTTGTGGCTGTCTTTCCTTTAATAACATTGTGTTTTTCATTGTATACAATGCTTTCATAGCTGTCCTTACATCGCTCTGGATTTGTTTGAATAAGTCTTTCCATGGTTCTTGATATTTATTACCTTTATATCTTTATAGCATATTAATATTCCACTCAATTCATATACCATATTTTGGTTCACCATGACCCTGTTAATAACCATTCCTTGTGGTTATTTACTTTGTTTCTACTATTTTTGCTACTACAAAGAGTGCTTCTATAAATATTTGGCATATATGGGGACTTTGTTTTATCAGTCACCTCTTTGGAGTATATACCTGTCAAGCTTTTTTTTTCCAAAGTATATAATAAATTTTATTTATTAATTTCAAAATTGTCCTGATTGTATTCTGAATTTTGTTTGGTAATCTTCTGTGCATTGAAAACAAAGAAGAAAACATTTCAATGGCCTGAAAGGGAATTTCTGTTCAGATACAGATTGGGCTCTTATAGATGACATCTAAGCCCTCTTCCAATGCTGCAATTTTAGGATTCTCTGATTGTATTTTTTTTTACTCTTAAAAACAATGTTTTAGAGTTCCAAAGATAAATTTAAATAATTTAATAAATATTCCAACTTACTTTACTACTATTTCAATTGTTATTTGAGAAGTCTTGGAGAAGGTATATTTATTTTAAGTCATTTATCTGTCACTTCATCATTAGCTAGTATTCATTAATTTCTGTCATTTTGCATGTACCATGCTGGGCTCTCCATGTACATTTAAAATGATGATAGTCTTACTTCCTGGGAAAATTACTTTGTAAAATGTAAAACTGAAATCCAATCTATGCATAGAAAGTTAGACTGACTCCAAGGATTCCAGAATGAAGCCAAAAGATAATAGAATAGAACAAGATAGGCTCTGACATGAAGAAACCAAAAAGTAAGTATCTGCATCACGTAGTAAAGGATGGGCATAGAGACTGGACTTGTGATTTCACTAATAAAGAGAATTTTAGTCTGAGGAAACTCCCATTACCTGCTGCAAATAGCTTTTAAAATTGCCTAGAACACTGAGAGGTTAAGTGACCTAGACAGGGTTTCCTGACCATTATGTGCCAAAGGTGGGTCTTGGGTCTTCCTGGCTTCAAGATCACCCCTTCTTATAGTACACCATATTTTTCAATAGCAAGACTAATATTTTTGATGCTTGTTTATCCATTTTTCCAGATACTTCATATTTCTTCATATTTTTCACTCTTTCTCTGTTTCTCCTTCCTTCCTTAATTCCATCTTTCTTTCCTCTCTTTAACTCTTTCTACCTCATCTCTCTTTCTCTTTTTGTTTCTTTCTTCCCTCCCTTCCTTCCTTTCTTCCTTTCTTCCTTCTTTTCTTCCTTCCTTCTTTCCTTCTATGACATATAAGCTTCTTCTATCCTCTAACTTCCAATATATTCTCATGACAAGTAATCAAGTCAACAAAAATTAATTCAGAACTTATTTAAGAAGTACTATATTAAAGGCTGAGACTGTAGAAGGGTGGCCCTTCATTTAAGGAACTTACATTCAAATGGAGGAAAATAACATATAAAAGAAATCTTAAAAGTGGCAGGGAGATACTCCCCAAGTGAGAATAGTTGAAAAAAATCTAGAGTCTAGTATGGAGATTAGCCTAGTCATTTTTTTTTTCTTAAAATGGAAGTTCTAGGGGGAACCAACTAATCATACATGTTTTGTGAGAAGTCAAAACTGAATTTAATCAGGCATGGCAGTCTCTCAAGGAAGTTTGGTGTGTATAATTCTCCATATAACATGACATATGATCTAGAACAGTTTCAGTCTGACAACTCAATCATTGCCTTGTCTGATATGTTAAAGAAAACCAAAAACAAAGCAGTAAGTTCAACCTTATCCCTGGGAATCACAATTTGCTGGCAATTGCACTGTCATTAGAACCTGTTATGGATGCCTACCAAATCAATCAACCTGACAAGGCTTGCAATTGAATATAAGTTTTGGAGCCACTAAAATTCAACCAGATCAATCAAAGTTAATCTGTCTGCAGTCTCACTAGGGTGAGAGAAGGACACAGTATGCAAGCCCCAGACTTTGTGAATTTTTTACCCATACCATTCTTCTCTAGTCATAAGATTACGCATTTAAAACTGAAAAGACCTCCAGCTAGAATAACCCTTCATTTTACCATTGAAGAAGCTGGACTCAAACAAGTTGGAACTTGCCAAAGAGGACACAGGTACTAAGTAGCAGGGGTGGGCCATGAACCAAGGTGCACTGAACTTTTATTGTCATTATAGATGTTATATATTTGTTAAAAATAAAGGATTTGAGGAGACAAGTTAAGACATAGAAACAGTCATCTCTTTCAGAATTTCTTTTATTTTGCCTCCTTATCCAATACTGACATTCTGACTTGATGCCCAGTTATATAATTACTACTTTCTGAAACCCTAAGATTTTGGATTAAGAAAAAAGAAAGAAAGAAAAAACTGATACCAAGCCATTCTGACCTTTTGGTTTTACCATGCTTTGATTCCAATTGGGATTTATACATTCCATCTCTGAAGGAATGAATGATTTCTATGGTCAACATTTGGCACAATTACTACCATGGTTTGGCATACCCTGAGATATAATACATGAATATTATTTTACTAATCTTGGTATTAACCAAAGACATCTTAATGTTAAATCTCAAGAAAAAAATTACTGTCATTGGTTTTATTCTCTCTGACTTTACAGAGATATGTGAATTAGGATCGTTCACTGTAGCAACTGGAATTCTTTGAGTTCCTTGAGTTTGGAGAGTTTTAAAATCAGTTTTTAAAATAAATTTCCATTTCTTAATTTGGAGGCAATTTTCTCTTCGAATTAGTGATTAGTAACTCAAATATCTCCACTAGGGAGGAGAAAAGGAACTCCACACACAAGATTTAACATATACAAGGATTTATTGAAAGAAATCATTTACAGATAACTAGTGATAGGAGTGGAATGCTATGAGCCTCTAAATCTGCATCTGGTTGGGAATAATGGTGTGACATTTCCCCGGTGGAGCAACTTCAAAGATGATTGACCAGCTTTATCTCTTTTTTATAGGAAAACATCCTTTCTCTTACATGAAGCAGAGATACTTCTTCCTTTTCCCTGGATTCCAGGATGGGATTTTCAGGAAACCAGGTATTATTTGTTACCTCAAGGTTTTTTTTTGGGGGTTTTTTTTTTGTTTTTGTTTTTTTTTTTTTGGATGGGGGAGGAAGTAAATATAAAATTCAAATATTCTCTAACTTCCTAATACTGGCAACCAAGGGGGATTTGGAGCATCTTATTCATGATGCAAGGTGATATGGATTCATCTGGCCCAGATGGACACGTTATTTTTGAAGTTATCATTGGAAAAAAGGGAAAAAACATACTTAGCAGGTTTAATGGGTAAAAGTAAAATGCAAAGAGCAATTAACACTGGACACATGCCAATTATCGGGATAGTATCATAGGAACTACTTTGGGTTATTCTTTCAAGTGACAAATCAAAGGCTTTTGTGTCTTTTTTTTTCATTTTCTCCTCTTGATATTCTACATGTTAAAGGCATACTCAGTTGGAGGGGCATTAATTATTAATACACAGAGATTCTAACAAAAGAAAAAATATAAATGTATATCTTAATGTGTGTATTCTATAATAAACAACAAATCTAAAAATAAGCTTATTATAGTAAGCAATATTGATTCATTTACATTCCTCAAAGTATGACAAATATACTGGATGAAGGGATTAAGAAGAAATTACTGCACAGTTAGACCATTAAACCAAATACAGGAATATGCAATTTAACAGAATAAACCTAAAATTTGTATTGACTTTTCAAATACAAAATGGGGTAAAACATGGTTAAGAAGGAAAAATATCCAGGGGTGTAGCAAAGTAAATTTCCATTTGAATTAAAAGTTAGCATGTAACCATGTCTGTTCTTACTCATCTCTTTATTAATTTATTTGCAAAACCTTCTAATTGTGTTATTATCTAGCTAGCATCATTTCATCTTTTCCAAATGAATGGTATGGAATATATTATGAATGGTTTGACTAAAATCTTGGGAAACTATCTAGAACATTTCCCTGATCTACTAGTATAGTCACCCTATTAAAAAAGAGAGAAAAGAAAAGAAGATGTATTGGGCATTAACAGTACTTCCTGAAAGCCATCTGGCTCTTTGTCTTTACTGCTTCTATCTCTTTTTGTTTTTGTTTCATTTTGTTTTCCTCCAAATGGATTTGTTTGTTTTCAATTTTCAACAATCACTTCCACAAGTTTTAAATTTTCTTCTCCTTTCTTCCCTCTCCTTCCCCATGGCAGCATACAATCTTATATGAGTTCTACACATACTTTCTTATCAAACACATTTTTACCTCAGTCATGTTACACAGAAGAATTAAAATGAATGGGAGAAAGTATCAATAAAACTAAACAAAACCAAACATAACAAAAGAGAAAATAGTCTGTTTCATTCTGTGTTCCGGTCTCATAGCTCTTTCTCTGAATGTAGATACCATTTTGCATCCTGAGTCTTTGGAAATGTTTTAGGTCCTTGCATTGCTGTGAAGGACTAAGTCTATCAAAAACAATCCTTTCATACTGTGGCTGTTCCTGTGTAGTAGGTTCTCATGGTTCTGCTCATTTCACTCAGCATCAGTTCATATAAGTTCTTCCAGGTATTTCTGAAATCTGCCTATTTGTCATTTCACAATGTCAATACACAATAGTATTCCATTGTCTTCATATACCACAACTTGTTCAACCATTCCCCAATTGATAGGTATTCCCTTGATTTCTAGTTTTTGGCCACCACAAAAAGAATTGCTATAAATATTTTTGTACATGTGGGTCCTTTTCCCATTTTTATCATCTCTTTGGGATACAACACTTGAAGAAATATTGCTGGGTCAAAGGGTATGCACACTTTTTATAGTCCTTTGGACTTAGTTCCAAATTGCTCTCCAGAATAGTTGGATCAGTTCATATCCTGCTTCTATTTCTTGACTTCACTGAAGTGTCCCTTAAATATGATGTTCTAGTATTTTTCCAGGAATGAAAGACAAGTTGACTGGCACATAGTCAGTAAATGGCATTATTTTTCTTAAAAAAAAAAATCAAGAGTATACTCCACTCTCTCCATTTCTTTATTTTTTTCCACAAGCCTTCAGATATTTCTGGCAATATCTGCAATAACTGCCATCATTTTTTTCAGCACCTGGGTCTGTAGTACACTCAGTTCAGGTATTCCCTTCTTGGAACGTAACTTTCTCCATCATTTAAAAAAACAAACAAGCAAGCCGACTTCTTTTTTATTGCCGTGGTTTTCTTTACTGGTCTCAAGTCTTTCTGATGCATAGGACCTAGTATACTATTCTTACACTGCAAAGATCTGAGAAAAAATAGGAAATATCCATTAAAAATCTAGGAGTAAATCCAACAGAACACAGTTTCATGTAAACTAAGAAAGAGGAAAGAATCCAGGAAAAGTTATCAAGATCAGTAGAGGCTATCTAGGTCACCAAATGACAAAAGCTACAAAGAACGTGGAGGACTGAAAATGTTCATTTGATTTAAGACACGAAAGAGTGTTGTAAACCTTGTTGGGGGGGAGTTTCAGGCAAGTAATAAAGCTGGGAGTCAGAATGCAACTTCTTCAATAGTTATCAGGAGGTCACTTGATAGAAACAATGAGCATAGATAGTTCTTGGAATTGTGCCCTGAAAGGAAAATGAGAAAAAGAGTGAAAGTCTGAGGGATTTGATGGTCAAATAGAAGAGACCTGGACATATTTGTTGGTGGTTGGGAATGAAAAGGTGACTCAGGATAGACTGAACAGAATAGAAAGTAAAATGATGAATGAGGAGGCAAGTTCCTGAAACAGATGAGAAAAGATGGTCATTACCTGTAATTCATGCCTTCTCTGGCACCAGGGAGTAGTGTTTCCAGAATCTGGAATTGGGAGCAGGGGAAGGGGACAGGAGGAAGAAAGTGCAGCAGTCCTTAGAGAGCAGTTAAGGATTTTGCTTCATTCATATTAACCACCATCCCCAGGACATCTGGCATTGTCTAAACATTTGCCCTAATTGCCAGAGAGTCAAGTGAAATATTAAGTGCTGTAATGATCATCAGTGGAGAAGTCCAGTCTTCCTAATCTGTCTATTAATGTGAATACTGCTATCCTCCCAGTCATGTAGACTAGATATCATCCTCAACTCATCACTCTCATCTTCCACAATGAATCAATTGTCAAGTCCTCCTATATATTCATTCTTTCTCTGGACAATGCCACCATATAGGTATAGACCTTTATCATCTGATATTTGGACTTTTCTGAAAGTCTGCTGGTAGTGTCCTTGCCTCAAACCTGTTCTCACTGTAGTCCAGCCTCATTTAGCTATCCAGCTGATCTTCCTAAAGTCCAAGCCTAACCATGTCAGCAATCTCCTTCCAATATTTAATTAACTTCAGAGGTTCCCTGTTACCCATAAGATCAAATATAAAATCCTCTGACTTTTAAATGCCTTTACAGCCTAGTTCCTTTCTCCTTTTACAGTCTTATTATTTACTCCTCTTCACATAACCTGTGAAAGAGTGACAGTGGTTTCCTTGCTGTTGATCTTAAAAGACTCTCATTCTAACAGTTAATTGCCTCTTTGCTGGCCATTCCCTATGCCTGGAAAACTCACCCTCCTTTTCTCTGCCTCTTAATGTCTCTAGCTTCCTTCAAGTCTCAGCCAAAGTTCCATGATCTGTAAGGCGACTTCCTCAGTCAGCCTTAATCTTCCCTCTGAGACTACCCTCAATTTATCTTCTATGTATTTTGTTTGTTTGTTTGCAGTTGTTTGCATTCTTTCTCCTTCCTCAGACTAGGAGATCCTTAAGAGTAGAGGCTTTTTTATTGTTGCTGGGTTTTTTTTAATGTTTTTGCTTTACTTTGTATATTTAGTGCCTGGCACACAATGGGCAATTAGTAAAAGCTAATTCACTGATTGAAAATATCTGAGAAGAACGGAATTACCAAGATAAATGGGTAGTGCAGAGAAAGTTGGAACAGAATTCAGAAGAATGATTTCTTCTGGTTTTGGCTTTGCCACAAAGCCATATGACTTTATGCAAGTCACTTCATCTTTTACTTTTTTCTTCTCTTTTTGGCCTTAGTCTCCTTATTTGTTTAATGAAACTTGACAAGGTGAACCCTAAACCCCTTACAGTGGTAAACGTCTGTCATTGTTAACATTTTCTCTTCTTATAAGCTTTTCAAGGTCATCACAAAGGTCATTTATTAATTATATGTAGAATGACATAAACAGTAAATGTTTTGGAGGTCATAGTCGTTTTTTCACTCACATGTATCTATTTAATATCTTGTTTTTAGGTAATCCTACTTTGTACTCCCAGACAGCACACTGATCCATTGCCTCCAGTTGTAATGCTAGAATACATAATTGAAAATATTGAAAAAGGAATAAAATTCTGAACACCACAGTATATTTGTTTTAATTGCTCCTGTTTGTCTCATTTCAAGGATTATACTACTTAAAAGATCACACTGAGTTTCATTTGCTCTATAGGGGTCTCATAGGTCAGGTCTGATTTGCACTTGCCATTGGCTAAATTCTTTCTGATCTGGTTTTAACAGATTTGTTCTTTGTAATTTATTACAGCTTTGCTATGTTTAAGCTGTCTGGACCTGTACTAATTTAATGGCCTTATATTGAGCAACCTTGCTTTGTCAGAGTCAATTTCAAAGATATTGAATTTGCTTCACCAAATATACATGTAGTAAAGTGTTGTTTACATAAAACTCAATTTTATGATGTAGATTTCCTGATTTTATTCCTTTGGCTCTGTTTTTTTTTTTCCTTGAGTTCAACAGGCAACACTTCTATTGAAAATACAATCATAGAATTAGATGCAACAACCATGAATAGCTCTGAGAGGTGACTATGAGGACAGTAGCGTACAGAAAGCCCTTGGATCAGTTTTTATTGAATTTACCGACACTAACTGGCAACTAATTTTTAACCAGTCATTTGAAAACTAGCTCTGTAACTGACTGGACAGTTTAGTACTTTTTGACTAAAATGAATAGTTCATTTGAATACAGTCAAATGAATAAAAATTCTAAATATTCTAAAAATAGTAATGCTCAGGGCATCTTATATGGTCCCATGACAACTATCCACAAGTTTGTGGATTTAAAAAAAATCATTCCTTTCTTTAAACATGCAACTCATACATCTTCCTCCCAACTGGGAGTTATTTATCTATTCATTTGTTTATTATGAATCCAAACCATGGCACACACAAAGGGAAAAACAAAAACTACTTAAAGAAACAGAATAAGAAAGTAAATTTAAGAATTCTGCCTCTCACAATCTCTACGATATGCATACGTGCATACATTCCCATATATCTTGCCATTCATAGCTTAGTTTCTATTCTGGAAATAGTACCTCTGTGTCTCTGAAGATGTCACTTGATAATTTTACTTCACAGCCCTTCTTCATTCATGAGACATTGCATAGCCTTTATGACATAACAGCTCTTTTGTAAGTCAGTAATGGAGCCATACAGTGTCAATACATTAAAGAATCTATCAAGTCAACTATTCATTTTCTTACTTCACTTTTCCAGGTCCATTTAGTCTTTTGATTAGGGTGAGTAAATTATTTTTAATCCCTCCAATGTCCCTGATTACTAGTAACAAGATTATGCAGGTTACAGAAGCTTCACTCATTAGAAAAGCTGGATGGAGCTGGAGGCTTTTGTGCTCCATTCCTATACCCTTACTGAAATTGCTTCTTTTTTTATATCAGTTTGTGGATATACTTTTACACACACACACACACACACACACACACACACACACACACTCACATACAAGAAGAAGTGAGGCTGGTGACCTGCATAGCCCTCCCTCACTCAAAATGAAGTCAAGTGCAAGTCATGTCATCATTTCTCTGATGGCATGGTCTTCTTCAGCAGTGAAGGACAAACACAATATATAAATCCATGTAGGCATGCTTATTCAAAAACACATATACATGAGTATTTGTAAACACAACTACATGTACAACGCAAGTCTAAACATGTATTGTGCATTAGTATGTGTATATATCTTTGACAACTGTTGAAGTATTGGGGCAGCTAGTTGGCACAGTGGATAGAATGCCAAGCCTGGAGACATGAAGATGTGAGTTCAAATCGCTTCACTTTATTTTTCCTTAGTTTTCTCACCTGTAAAATGAGCTGAAAAAGCAAATGGCAAATTACTCCAGTATCTTTGCCAAGAGAATCCCAAGTGGGGTCATGAAGAGTCAGACAGGACTGAAACAATTGAACAACAACCACAGACAAGGAATGACCTGTGCCCTGAACTGAAGGGAAGAAAGAAGGGGAGCAGTCTATGAGGCTCAGTGAAAACTCAAAGGATTTTGCCAAGATTCTATTGCCTCAATATTATTTGTACCATTTGAAAGATGATTGTCCTAATCCTCAGTGAATTTCTATGCAAATCATGATTCAAGTCTTATATTTCTGTACTGCAGGCCTATGCATTATTCTATTTATAATATTCTTAGTGACTCCTATTATCTATATTTATTGGCAAGGTGAATTCTGCCTACCATCTATCCTCTCCTTTAAAGTTTATATCCATATTTACTTTTGGTCATGTGGATATGTGGTAGTTCCTATTGGTTATTGATAATATTTAATATCATTTTTGGACTTTAATAAGGACCAGAGCTTGAATTAATCAATCAGAAGAACCTGGACCTAATAACCTCTTTGTTCTCTGAAGTAAACTCAGAGAACACCTCTTCCTATGTCCACAAGGCCAGATGGGGCTGACAGCCTTCTTTAGGAGACTCTTAAGCCAAGACATTATCTTGACTGATTAGGCTTTTTCTTTTTATATCTTGTGGACATATACTATGTTATGGCATGTTAATGGTAAAGAAAACACAGATAACCTGGGTTATAATTTCAATTGAAACTCTGTCAGCTCTCTCATCTTATTGTATTTACAACTTATTCAATTAAGAAAATTCCTTTCTCATGGTATAGTTAAATGCATATAGAAATCATAAATGGAGGGACAGAAACATGCTGGGTTCGTCCTAAAACAGATTTAAGCCTAATCATCCTTGTATCAGACAGTCAGAAGTTTCCATCTGGCTCCATGATCATGTATCTACTAGCTTTAAGGGAATAAATAATATGAATTTAGCCTGCTTGCTTCCTTTAACCAAACTTTAAGGTCAACACCCTATGTATGAGAAAGCTGAAGAAGTTACAGTAACGATGTCATGCCCTCTCTCATTATGCATTGTTCAGCCTTAGTTCAGGCAGGAGAATTTGTCTGTCAGACTCTTTTTCTATTCCAACACAGTGTTTAGATAATAAATACCCCAGATACCTCATAGGAAAACACAGGATTTGCCTAGAAAATGAGCTGCTGGAGTTGTTGCTTATAATTTCAATACAGCTCTTTCCTGGGGGTCCTGTGGCAACCATATAATAGTGAACCATTATGGTTACTGGTTTTCTGGGTATTATTGTCATTCTGTGGATCAGTACCTCCCTATAATGGAATCTTTCTTTGGCACTGAATTATGCATGACACAGCACAATGCTGTTATTTACAGGGATGGAGTTTAAAGAATGGGGTCTAATAACTTGAGGACTACACTAGTAGAGAAGTGTTCTACAAGGCACCTGGAGGCAATGGTCCCAGATTCTCTAATCAGAATCCAGTGCTATCAAATTGATTTGTATTTCCCCTTGAGCCTTCCTCTCCTTTGCCCCGTGCCTCAGGCCAGCTTGCCTCTCATTTTAATTTAGTTATAACATCTCTCTGCCCCATTAATTCAGATACTCCCTAGCAATGGCATGCATATTGTGCTTGAGTTCACATTGCCAACTGAGGGAGCTCTCTGAACAGAAAGAAATACTGAGCATTTCAATTTACATACAATTTAAATTTGAGAGGAGAAATTAAATGGATCCAGCTCCTTCCTCAGGTCACTTTTCTCTTCCTCAAACCAAGGCTTAACTTTTCCTTTAAATGTCATTGTTTCCTAGGTTACTGATAAGAAAACTGCAAGATTTACTTTGAGGGATTTCCTAAGGCTCCAAACTCTGGTTGTTCCAAACTTCCTTTTGGATTTTGTGGATCTGAATTAAAGTGGATTTAACCTTTCATTTTCTAAGCACTAATCTTTGGTGATAAGTTATCCTTGGAACTAATGGAGGACTTCTCCTTTAAGTAAGAATGACATATAAGTACTAAGGCTTAGTTCCATTCGCTATACCAGTCCCAAGGCTTATGGTTCTTTTTGGGCCAACATAGTGTTTGTCCAAAGGTTGGGCAGAATTAGAACAATGTGTTACAGAGGAAAGAGTTGCAGGTTGGAGATGTGAGTTCCAGGGCCACCTCTGCCATATATACTTAAACCAGTTAAACTTTTCTCTGATTTAATTTCTTCATTTGTAAAAAGGATATTAAATTTTCTCCAGGTATGAAAGCTTTCTGCAATTTAAATAATCATGTAAATATCATGTATCATCATCACAAACACTAATATTTTCAAAGTCCTAATTATCGCCTTCCAAACTTCACATTAAACACAAACATACATAACACTAACACTTAGACTGCAAGTCCATATTCTACTTATAGAATCCTCAACTGAAAGGGGGCTCAGAATTCTGGTTCATTTCCTGAATTTTGGGGGGGTAAGAATACACAGCAGAAGCAACTTCACCTGAGTCCTGCAGTCAATGAGAGACCTGAACCTAGAAATTAGGTCTTCTGACTCCCCTGCTTCCAACTCCTTCTACTCTTTGCTGCCACTACCTTCTCAATAATTGATTGTATTTTTAATATTCCATCCAAATTGGAATATGACTTTGTTTAAGTACAGTCATAGATTTCTCCATTCTTTCTCCCACTTCAATTTCTTTGCATTCATCTTGACTTTTCCTTCCTCTTGGTGTCCATTTTATACTTTCTTATGACAGATTCCAAACTTTCCACCCTAAAACAACTGTCAAAATGTCCTAATGTACTGAAACTATTGTTCCATGTTTGCGTATACTTTATGCCTGAATTTTTTAAAGTAATTATCTACCTCCCTTTTGCATCCTTTTGATCCTAATTATGGCCAACTATAAGCTAATTAACCTTTCTAGATGTCTTCCTTTCCATTAGCGCACCTTGCAGTCAGGGCAGTAGGCGTGCTGCAGCTGAGAATACTGATAGCAAAGCATATTGATTTATCTGGTCCCTTGTTACTCAAAAGGTATTTGTCTCACTGTAGCCCTGCTAGTAGAGATAACAAAACCAATCAGAAGCAAAGTGTTTGTGATACGGAAAGGGCAAGTGTCCTCTTGAGTTCAACTCACCTCTAGTTCAGATGCAGTGTAAATTCTATAAATTAACAAATGTAAACTCTTACTACTGAAGATTTAATCACTTTAATTCTGTTCAACAAAATAAACATTTATTAAGCAATTGACACATATAAGACAACGTGCCAGGCAGTATGGAAGAAACAGAAAGGTCTTGCCCTTTGAGAATATATAATCTAAAAGAGAGGAGTAACACACACACACACACACACACACACACAAACACACACAATCTCAACTACTGTAATACACAATAGAATATCATGAGTATATCAGGAAGGTATAACAATGCCTAAAGGTATGAGGAATGATGCTGGGGGTAGGGGAAATGTATGGAGGAAATCTGTGAAAGTTTCATGGAAGAAGTAATATAGCTTGGTCCTTGAAGAATGAATAAGATTTCAGGGAATGAAGATGAGGGAGGAACTCCAAATGTGGGTGTTTGAATGAGCAAATATAGAGAAATGGGAAATAGGATATTTTCAGGGAATAAGAAAAAAAAACATTGAGCATTTATTTGACACTTACTATGTACTCTGCTAGGGTATTCAATGCCAAAGATGTCAAAGACTATGTCATGACATGTATCTTTATGCTATATATTATCTCCTTTAATAGATAATTTATACTCACATAGAAATCTAACTGAAAATATAAGGCACCCAATGGTCAAGAATAATAGACTTAGAAGACCTTGGTTTGAACACAAATTGTTATTTTCTACCTTGGGCAAGTCATTTCTCTTTAGGCCTTGCTTTTCTTGTCTGCAAAATGGAAGAGCAGTAGTATGTGAACCCTAAGGTAATTCACAATTCTAAATTCCATGAGATTTTGTTATAAGCTTTATGACTGCCTAATGAATGAGACTGATTATCAGTAGCTGGGGGACATAGCAAAAGACACTGGACAATTCATAGTCTGCAAGAGTGCACTGAACTAAAGGGAAGGAAACAAAATGGAACTTTTTTAAAGGAGAGTGAGGAGAATGAAGAAGAAAAACTTTTCTTACTTCAATTTGACACGTTGGATTACTTTAGATATTTCTCCTGTAGCGTATGTAAAATCAAAACGATTTGTATACATTTGATTTACACTGCATTATTTAAGAATGCAGTTATGGTGTCAAGCATGATCATTGTAAAGCACACTCCCTAACTCCTCAATTCCCAAACCTGTTGAGTGTTAATTGAATTTAATTTTCACAAGTAAGAGCATTTTCCCATAATTGGGAAGGAACTGATGATGTTGACTAGTCTGGGTTGGAAAACTGACCCATGTCCGAGATGCAAGGTGAGCAGAATTGCTGCCAATGTGAAAAACCATTTGATAACAAGAATAAGAGAAGATTTTTCTCATACCCTCTAGGCTCTGTTGCAGAGATAAAAGGAATCAGACCTAGAGAGACTATGTGGTTGTTGTTTTTCATTTGTTTTTTTAATTTGGCACGTTATTTCTTGAGTTGTCTTTGTCTTCCTGGGATGTCTTGAGAAACTTAGAGCTCCAACTACAATATTTCATAGTTGGTATGGAAAAAGTAAAGCTAACTAACTTATGCGATGAAATAAAGCAATATTCTATCAAAAAGCTAACTAGCATATTGATTTGTATATTACTTTCTTTTTCTGTTAATCATGTCTTAAACAAGATCAAATGCTGAACATTTACTAGGCTGCCCCTAAACCTAAAAATGGAGATGATCTCCCCTCTTTCAGTTGAGTGAAAGTGAAGTATGGGACACCACCCATAATCCTTACTCCACCTGTCAACTAAAAGAAACCAGTGTTCAGGAAGTGTAAAATATTATTATAATGATAAAATAGCAAAGGTTTAAGGAATGCTTTATGAGGAAAGCAGAGAGGCTTGTTTACACAGCATTTTTTAATTCTGTAAAATTGTGATTCCTAACCTGGTGGTACTCATGAATAATTTTCAAAAAAGTTTGAAAACTTGACTGGAAAAAAATCTCACATTTATTTTCAGTAAGCACTATGTAAAATTTAATATTCCCTTCTCCTATTTAAAAACTTTATAACAAGGTGTCCGTAGGCTTTACCAGACCATCAAATGGATCCATGACATACAAAGAAACAAATGGTTAAGAACCCCTAATAAAAGATCAGATATCATTGATCTCCATAGATCCCTAAATTTATACTGATGGTAAATCTTCAAAGTGTCAGCAGACAAATTTCCTGAGATGCTACAACTATTTTAAAAAAAGGTTAAAATAAACATAATATGTATTTGAAAATTTCCTGGTTTTGAACCTCTTCAAATTTAGCTGAACTAGTCTTTGGACAAGAATCAATTCCCAGGTCCATTCTAGAAGTTGTTTCAGTTGAATAGCACTTGACAGTGCTTGTAGTCACAGTCATCAAAATCCTGAATTCACCTCCATACTACAATGAGAATATCAGTTCATTGACAGTAGACATTGTTTTGCATTTTTCTGTCTTCAAAATCTAGCATAGGCACATGCATATATAAAGTGCTTAATAAATACTAATTTTTATTATTAATTTTTGTTATTTAATAATGATTGCTAATCATTATTATTGAATTATAATTATTTTATTTACATATTATAAAAATAATAAATATATATTTACTATTTTATTAGCTTATTATTATAAATAAATAGTATTTAAAATTAATTTAAAAATATGTTATTATACACATTTTATATTTCAATCATTCAAATGGAGGTAAGCTAGAAAGACAAGCCCTATACAATAGATGAGTTGCTCTACAGCATTATATTTTTCCTTTGATAGCTGTGATGGTGGAAACAGTAGAACCTGATTAGACCAGCACAGATCTGCAATTAGTTTTACTTAAGGTACAGATGACTTAGGAATAAAGCAATATGCAAATCAATAGACTCTAACATTTTACCATAAAATGCATTTGCTTATTTAAATTTCACATGAATTAACTTTTTATGAAGTTATAATCTATGAAATGCCCCAATTTTAGCAGGAGTTAAAAGAAACAAAAAGCAGCCCATTGTCATTAAGTCTTATCTTCTATGTCCCATTGCAAGTTTGATCTCATTATACTTGTTTTCTCCTACAGCGTACTCTAGGTCACTTTTTTTTTTTTACAACTTTTGCATTTCTCATTTCAGCATTGCAATCTAGTATACAAAGTTAACTGTTAGATTTCTATGATATTTATTGTAAGTATTAAATCCCTCAACAAGCTCCCAGTTTCTTCTAATTTAAGCCAAAACTATATCCTTTCCTGTTGAATAACCCAAGTCACTCTATATTTTAAAAGGCATACACTTAATACAATTATAATCGTTCTTGCTACTCCTAGATCACCCAGGATCAATTTTAACCAGAGTTTTGTAAAGGGGCTATACACATATAACAAATACATACATCCAATATTATATATATGCAATATTCTATAATATTTATCCTTTCTCAATTATATATATACACATTTGACATGTATGTATATACATGTTAAAAGGTCTGACCCCTTTATAGAATCCTGTGGTTAAATGACACAAAGACATACGCAAAAGTCAAAACAAACATGTAGCATCACCCACCCTAGAATTTCCAGAAGATACTGAAGGCTAGAGAATGGATAGGATATTAGAGACTTACCAATTAGTTAACTCCGAAAGCATCAATGACTTAAAGACATTGTATGAGAATTGTGGGGTATTCTAGATATACTGCATTAACAAAATGGAGTAGTGATGGTGTTGTGAATAATTTTATCAGTGAATACTAATAGGCATTATCTAAATACAGCTTTCAATTATTTTAAACCCTTCACCCCACTCCTTCCACTCTTTCTGTCTTACTCTTTGGGGCCAGTATATAGACTGTATCTCATTACTGGTGAAACACACTGGTCATAGAAGTTCCTAGCAGAATAGGTTGTGAGGATACCTTACCCCCTATTCAGCCTGATCACATTTGGATTTCCCACTTCTTACAATAATGCCCTCTTTACCTTAACTCATTCTGTTTGGATGCTGATTTCTATCCTGAACTCAAGGGAAGGATGCTAAAGGACTTGTTCTACTATAACCCTTGGTGTAAATATCCCCTTTAGTGATCATGGTCCATAAGCTTCCTGACTTCAGGGTGGACGTGACTGTTTATCTAGCTTTGATGAACAGAATATTACTAACCAATCTTTGAATAACATACAAAAAACACCAGACTTTACCATCTGCCCTGCCACTATTCCCTCTGGCCCACTGTGTCATACCATCTGCTCTGCTATGTCTCCCTAATCACTGGACTGTTCCATTCATTTTGTAACTCAGCTCTCTTTTACGTATTGTCTTCTTCAATAGGAATGTGCATTCCGTCAGAGAAGGGAATCTCATCTTGTTCTATTTGTATCTCAAAGACAAATGGAGTGTTTGCCACAAGTATGAGATGAACACTTTTTTTTATTAGTTCATTCATTGTGAGAACACTATCATAGTTTTCTTTTCATCCTATCCAACCTGAATTGAACCTGCGGAAATATTATCAGCAGATTTAATGAGATCTTGAAAAGGACCTGGAAAACATAGTTTTAACCAGAATATAGTTTCCTACTACTCACATTACATATTTTCCATATTACCAAAAATAAAAAATAAAAAAACAAACAAACAAACTCTGGGAGGCAAAGTCAAGATGGCAGAATAAAGGCAAGGACTCAACAGAGTTCTCCCCTAAACCCCTCCAAGAACCTTTCAAAAACAACTCTAAATAAACTCCAGGGCTGCAGAACACACAAAAAGATGGAATGAAACAAATGTCCAGCACAAGACAATTTAGAAGTTCAGTAAGAGAGGTCTGTTGCATCAGTGTGAGAGAGGAGCATAGTCCAGCACAGACCATGCCAGCATAGCCCAGGCCCCAGCAAAACAAGAGCAAGCCTTGCGGGTGAATGAATCAACAGCAGCAGCCCCTGCTTCTGGAAACTCCCAGCCAATATATGGTAACGGAGTCAACACTGATCAGAAAGAGATTACATGGTTCTTTATGCTAGCACTGAGGTAAGGCTCAGTTGCTTTATCCATACTAGAACCCTGGTTGCACTCTTGGGTGGCAGTTCCAGAGTGAGGAGGAGCAGTAGCACAGCAGAGTTTATGGCTTCAGTGGAAGAGACCCTTTTCAGAGTTCCAGAGCAGAAAAAATTCTTGTGGTTACTCAGAGATCAGAGCACAAGCCAACAGAATAGTAAACATCTCTCCTTAAATCATACCACCTTAGAAAAGCTAAAAACTTATAGGTCCCTAGAAGTTTCTCCGAAAACAGCTGCCCAAAACCCTCAAAGTTTGGGACAGTGAACCTTCCACCCTGGAAGTGGATCCTTATTTTAACAAAGAATGAAAAAGCAACCCATAGGCTGTGGAAATGAGCAAGCAAGGCAAAAAAAACCCAACAACAACAGGAACCCTGGCTATTGAAAGTTACTATGGTGACAAGAAAGATCAAAACACACTCAGAAGAAGACAACAAAGTCAAAGCTCCAACATCAAAAGCCTTCAAGAAAAATATGAATGGGTTTCAGGACATGGAATGCCTCACAAAGGATTTTGAAAATCAGCTAAGAGAGGCAGAGGAAAAATTGGGAGGAGAAATGAGAGTGATAAAAGAAAATCATGAAAAGCAAGCCAACAGCTTGGTAAAGGAAACACAAAAAAATACTGAAGAAAATAACACCTTAAAAACAGACTAGTACAAATGGTAAAGGAGGTCCAAAAAATCCAATGAGAAGAAGAATGCCATAAAAAGCAGAATTTTACAAATAGAAAAGGAGGTCCAAAAGCATACTGAAGAAAATGAATCATGGAGTGGATAAAAGCAGGATTTGCTTGAGCTCTCCCCCAAACCCATCCAAATACCTGTAAAAAGTTACTCTAAACAAATTCTAGAGCAGCATAACCCAAAAAATAACAGTGAAAAAAATTTCCAGCCAAAAACTATGAAAGGTAAACAGGAAAGGTCTATTGCAACAGGCTGGGAGAGGAGTACAGTCTAATGCTAGCCACACTGACACAGACTGGGACCCCCAGAAAATGTGAACCAGACCCTAGAGGACTAAACTACTGACACATGGTGGTTTTCAAACTTCTCAACCCACAAACAACAAAGCTGACTTTGTTGTCAGTAGGAAAGGTGTATTGGACCTGGGTGAGAGAAGAGCACAGTGTGGCCCCAGGCCCAGTGGGGGTGGGCAGTGGCAGAGGCAAAAGTAATGGTTGGTTCAGGAGCTCTCAACCCACAGATTGTGAAGAGAAATGGTATCAGAGGGAGATTGTAGGGATCTCTTTGCTGTTGTTCAAGCAGTATTCTCTTGCTTTGCCCATGCTTGGATCTGGGTCAAAGTCCTAGGTGGTGATCCTGGGGCAAAGATAAATGCTGGCATGGTGGAACTTGTGGAAGCAGTGGAGAGGGAATCCTCTTCACAATTCCAAGTTAGAAAAGGGTCTTGTCATCACTCACAGACCAGAACGTAGGCCAGAAGAGGAGTAACACCTCTCCTTTGATTACATCACCTTGGAAGATCTGAAAATTTGCAGGTTGATAGAAATTTCTCTGAAATGAGCCTCACAAAACCCCTGAAGCTTGCAACAATGCACTTTCCACACTGAAAGTGGAGTTCTACCTAAGTAAAGAGGTAAAAAGTCAAGTAATTGGCTGGCAAAATGAGCAAACAGCAGAAAAAAATGAAAAAAAAAACCCTTAGACTATAGAATCTTACTTTGATGACAAAGAATATCAAAACATACAACCAGAAGAAGACAACAAAGTCAAAGCTCCTACATCCAAAGCCTCCAAGGAAATTATGAATGGGTCTCAGGCCATGGGGGAGCTCAGAAAGAATTTTGAATCTCAAGTAAGAGTAGAAGAAAAATTAAGATAAATGAGACTGATGCAAGAAAATCATGAAAAATGAGGGAATATCTTGCTAAATGAGACCATAAAAATACTGAAGAAAATAATTAACTCAAATAGTTAGTTGTTTTCTTAAAATAGACTAACCAGAACAACAAAAGAGGTCCATCAAGTCAATGAGGAGAAGAATGCCTTAAAAAGCTGAATCAGCCAAATGGAAAAGGAGGTCCAAATGTTCACTGAAGAAAATAACTCCTTAAAAATAAGAATGGAAGAAATGGAAGCTAATGACTATAAGATATCAAGAAATTATGAGACAAAACCAAAAGAATGAAAAAAAACTAGAAGACAATTTTAAACATATCATTGGAAAAACAACTGACTTGAATAATAGAACCAGGAGAGACAATTTAAAAATTATTGAACTACCTGAAAGCCATGAATAAAAAAGAGCCTAGATATCATCTTTCAAGAATTTATCAAGGAAAACTGCCATGATATTTTAGAATTAGAGGGGAAAATAGACATTGAAAGAACCATCAACCACCTCTGAAAGAGATTCCAAAAGGACAACTCCTAGGAATATTATGGATAAATTCCAGAGTTTCCAGGTCAAGGAGAAAAATATTAGAAGCAGCTAGAAAGAAAAAGTTGAAGTATAGCAGAGCCACAGTCAGGATAATGGAAGTTTTAGTAGTTTCTACCTAAAAGATCAGAGGGCTTGGAATATGATATTCCAGAGGTCAAAGGAGCTAGAGTTAAAACCATGATCTACCTACCCAGCAAAACTGAGTGTGATCCTTTGGGAAAAAAATAGATATCCAGTGAAATAGAGGACTTCCAAGCATTCTTGATGGAAAGACCACAGCTTAATAGGAATTTAGACTTTTAAATACAAGCCTTGAGAAGCATGAAAAGGTAAACCAGAAGGAGCAATCATAACGGACTTATTAAAGTTGAACTGTTTGCGTTCCTACATGGAAAAATGATATTTGCAACTCATGAGACCTTTCCAGTATTACAGAACTTATAGGGAATAGATAGATTGATAAATAGATAGAGATGTGTTGTCAATGTATCTCTATCTCTACCTATATGTATGTATATATCTATGTCTATTTATTTATCTTTATATCTATCTATATCTAATCATCATCTATATGGAGACAGACAGAGGGCACAGGTGTGAGTTGAATATGAAAGAATAATATCTAAAAATAGAATTAAGGGTTGAGAGAGAAGAATGCACTGAGAGAAGGAGAAAGGGAGAGGTAAAATGGGGTAAATTATCTCATGTAAAGAGACAAGAAAAAAATTTTACAGTAGAGAGGAAGCGGGGAAGTGAGTTGGAATGAGTGAACTTTATTCTCATCAGATTTGGCTTAAGGATGAAATAATATACATGTTCAATTTGGTATGGAAATCTATCTTACCGTAGAAGAAAGTAGGGGGAAAGGGATAAGAGAGGGGAGGGTGATAAAAGGGAGGGCAAATGGGAGAGAGAGTACCAATCAGAAGCAAACTCTTTTGAGGAAGGTCAGGGTCAAAGGAGAGAATAGAATAAATGGAGAGTGGGATTGGATGGGGGAAAATGTAGTTAGTCTTTCACAACATGACTATTATGGAAGTGTTTTAAATGACTACACATGTATAACGTATATCGAATTGTTTGCCTTCTCAATGAGGGTGGGTGGGGAGGGAGGAAGAAAGAGAATTTGGAACTCAAAGTTGTAAAAATGAATGTTACAAATTGTTTTTACATGCAACTGGGAAATAAGATGTACAGACAATGAGGTAAAGAAATCTATCTTGCTCTACAGGAAAATAGAAGGGAAGGGGATAAGAGAAAGAGGGCTGATAGAAAGGAGAGCATATTGGTGGAAGGGGTAATCAGAACACATGCTCTCTTGGAGGTGGAGTTGGGAGAAATGGGGAGAAAATTTGGAACTTAAAATCTTGTGGAAGTGAATGTTGAAAATTAATAATTAATTTTCAAAAATTTTTTAAAAAAGGAAAAGAATTGCTTAAAAATTAGAATGGAGAAAATAGAAGCTCATGCCTCTATGAGAAATCAAGAAACAACAAAGCAACAAAAAAGACAAAAAGTAGAAGACAATGTTAACTATCTCATTTGAAAAAACAACTAATCAGGAAAACAGATCCAGTAGAGAATTTAAAAATTATTGGACTTCCTGAAATATGATTTAAAAAAGAACTTAGATATCATCTTTCAAAAAAATTATGAAGGGGAGCTCTGCTGATATTTTACCACGAAAGGGGAAAATAGAAATTGAAAGAATCTACTAATCACTTCATGAAAGAGATTCTAAAATGAAAATTCCCAGGAATATTATAGCAAAATTTCAGAGTTCCCAAGTCAAGGAGAGAATACTGGGAGCAGCCAGAAAGAAACAATCCAAGTATGGTGGAGCCACAGTCAGGATAACACATGATTTTGTAGCTTCTACCTAAAAGATCAGAGGACTTGGAATATGATATTCTAGAGGTCAAAGTAGCTAGGATTACAATCAAAAACCACATACTCAGCAAATCTGAGTATAATCCTTCAGGGAAAATTCAGGGAGATTTAGGACTTTCAAGTATTCCTGATTAAAAGACAAGAGCTGAATGGAAAATTTGACTTTCAAATACAAGGCTCAAGAGAAGTATTAAGAGTTAAACAGGGAAAGAAAATCATAAGGGATTTATAAGGAAAGGTTAAATTGTTCCCATTCCTACATGGGAAGATAATATTTGTAAATCATAAGACTGCTCATCATTAGGGAATTTAGAAGGAGCATACATAGATTGGGGGCACAGGTAGGAGTTGAATATGAAGTGATTAAAAGTAAAATTAAGGGGAGAGAGAGAAGAATGTATAGGGAGAAAGAGAAAGGGAGAGGCAGAATTGGGTAAATTATCTCAGATAACAGAGGTGGGAAAAAGCATTTACAGTGGAGAGGAAGAGAAGGTGATATGGAGTGAATGTAAAGGTACACTCATCAAAATTGGCTCACAGAGGGAATAACACACAGGCAAAAAGTTATAGAAGTCTCTTACCCTACAAGAAAGTAGGAAGTGGGAGGAAAAAGAGAAGAGAGTGGAGTGAGAGATGGGAAGGCATATTGCAAACACTAAGCAGAAGTAAAACACTTTTGAGGAAAGACAGGGTGAAAGAAGAGAGAAAAAAGACTAAATGGGGAAGAGGGAAAGGATGGAGAGAAATACAGTGAGGAACAATAACTTGGGAAAAACTGAAAAAAGTTTCTCTGATAAAGTCCTCATTTCTCAAATATATGGAGAACTGAGTGAAATTTATAAAAATAAGAACCATTCCCCAATTAATAAATTAATAAAAGATATGATCAATTTTAAGATGAAGTTATCAAAGCTATCTATAGCCATATAAAATATTCTAAATCACTGTTGATTGGATAAATGCAAATCAAAACAATTCTGAGGTGCTACTTCATACCTGTTAGATCGGTTATTAGGACAGAAAAGGCAAATGACAAATATTGGAGGGGATGTGGGAAAAATGAGACTTTAATGCATTGTTGGTGGAATTGTGAACTAATTCAACCATTCTATAAAGCAATTTAAAACTATACGCAAAGGACTATAAAACCATACATGTCCTTTGGCCTAGCAATATCACTACTAGGTCTGTATCCCCAAAGATACTTTAAAAAAAAAAAAAGGAAAGGGACCTACATGTACAAAAATATTTATAACAAGTCTTTTCTGGAGGTAAGGAATTAAAAGTTGATGGGAGGCTCATCAACTGGGGATTGGCTGAATAAGTTGTCACATGCAAGTGTGATGGAATAATATTGTACTATAAGAGATAATGAGCAGAATGCTCTCAGAAAAAACCTGGAAAGACTTGCATGGGCTGATGCAAAGTGAAATACAGTTTACAAAATAACAGCAGTACTGTAAGATGAGCATCTGTGAATGATTTAGTTATTCTTAGCAATATAACGATCTGATACAACTATGAAGGACTAAGGACAAAAAATGTTATCCATTCCTGATAAAGAAATGATGGTGTATGAATATAGATTGAAGCATATTTTTTTTACATTATTTTTCTTGAGTTTTTTAATCTATGTTTTCTTTCACAGTATTACTATTAAGGACCTGTTTTGCATGATTACACATGTAGAACATATCTTGAATTGTTCTCCTTGTTAGGAAGGGAGAGAATTTGGAAGTCAAAGTTTTAAAAATGAACATTAAAAAATTGTTTTTCATGTAACTGGAGAAAAATAAAATACTAAATAAAAGCTAGAAAGTTCTGTGAGAAAGATTTTCTTTAAATTCTATTAGATTATCTAAATTTTTAAGTAAGTATTTGTTAGCACAACAATATTTCAGTGTTGTTTGAATCTAATCTGTAATTTTAATTCATTAATGATTTAATCTAGGAATTATTGAATATTTGCTATTTTCATAGACCTAGGATAATACTGTTAAAGAGAAAAGAAAAATGTGAGACACAGTCCTTACTGTCCAAGAACTTAGAATCTAGTTAGAGAAAATCTGTTTGTTCATTCATTTAACATTCAACATATACTTACGTTGCATCATACCCATGAAAACAGATTTAGCATAGTCATATAATGATTTATGGCTTACAAACACTCTACGTACCTGTAAGCCCAAGCAAAGTGGGACATCCTCTTGTTTTCTTTCTGGAGTTCAGTTTCTCAGGCTTATTGAAAACACCTGAGGGATTGATCTCCTTTGAACTCTGATAATTCACAACTGTGCTGAGTCATATAGGTTGTGATGCCTTCTGAGCCTATTCCTTGAAAACTATGTATACTGGAAGGTCAGTATTTTGCTTTGGGGGCTTTGCTTATGAGAAGGACCTTTTGATTCCCTCAGTGGGATTCTGAGTAGCTGTTTTTTTAAGAGACTCCTACCCTCACTACTCAGATGTTGTTAGTGCTCCCCATCTATTGATATATGTATGTGGTTGTATTACTTTGTCAGACAGTTGGAGCTATCTCTGTTGATCTTTGTGCTAATTTCTCTGCTTTTACTTTCTTTCTTTCCTTTTTTTTTTTTTAGGTTGGTGAGCTTGATTTTTATTCATGGGAAAATTCTTTCTTTTTCTATTTAGTTTTCTATTTATTTACTTTTAGATTATGACATTCATTTCCACAGAAGTTTGAGTTCCAATTTTTCAGCCCATCTCTCCCTCACCCCACAACACTTTGCATTCTGATTACCCCTTCCCTCAAAGTGTCCTGTCTTCTGTCACACCCCACCCTTCCCTTATCCCCACCTTCTATCTTTTCTTATAGGTCAAGATACATTTCTACACCCTGTTGCCTGTATTTCTTATTTCCCAGTTAAATGAAATAATAATTCTTAACATTTGTTTCTAATACTTTGAATTCCAGCTTCTCTCCTTTTCTGCCTCCCCACCCATCCCCACTGAGAAAGCAAGCAATTCAATACAGGTTATATATGTGTCATTTTCCAAAAGACTTCCATAATAATCATGTTGTGTAAGACTAGCTATATTTCCCTCCATCCTACCCCGTCCCTCCTTTATTGTGTTCTGTCATTTGACCTTGTCCCTTCCCAAAAAGTGTTTACTTCTAGTTACTCCCTTCTCCCATTTTCCCTCCCTTCTATCATTCCCCCACCCCACTTGTCCTCTTCTCCCCTACTTTCCTGTAGTGTAAGCTAGATTTTCATACCAAATATAGTGAGCATGTTACTCCCTCCTTAAGCCATATGTGAAGAGAGTTAGCTTCATTATTCCCTTCTCACCTCCTCCCTTTTCTCCTCCTTTGAAAAATATTTTTCTTATCTCTTTTATGAGTGATAATTTGCCCAATTCCATTTCTCCCTTTCTCCTCCAAATATATTCCTCTCTCTCCCCTTGATTTAATTTTTTTTATAGATATCATCCCTTCTGATTCAACTCAACCTATCCTCTCTGTCTATGTGTGTGTGTGTGTGTGTGTGTGTGTGTGTGTGTGTGTAATTCCTCTACCTACCCAAATACTGAGAAAGTCTCAAGAGTTACAAATATTATCTTTCCATGTAGAAATGTAAACAGTTCAGTTTTAGGAAGTCCTTTATGGTTTTTCTTTCCTGTTTACCTTTTCATGCTTCTTTTGATTCTTATGTTTGAAAGTCAAATTTTCTCTTCAGTTCTGGTCTTTTCATCAAGAATGCTTGAAAGTCCTCTATATCATTAAATGACCATTTTCCCCCCTGAACTATTACACTCAGTTTTGCTGGGTAGGTGATTCTTTCTTTTAATCCCAGTTCCTTTGACTTCTGGAATATCCTGTTCTAAACACTTCAATCCCTTAATGTAAAGCTGCCAGATTCTGTGTTATCTTGATTGTATTTCCACAATGCTCAAAGTGCTTCTTTCTAGCTGCTTGCAATATTTTCTCCTTGACCTGAAATTTGGCTCCAGTACTCCTAGGAGTTTTTCTGTTCAGGTCTCTTTCAGGAGGTCATCTGTGGATTTTTTCAATATTTATTTTACCCTCTGATTCTAGAATGTCAGAGCAGTTTTCCTTGACAATATCATGAAAGATAATGTCTAGGCTCTTTTCTTTGATCATGGCTTTCAGGTATTCCCATAATTTTTAAATTGTCTCTCTTGGATCTATTTTCCAGGCCAGTTGTTTTTCTAATGAGATATTTCACATTATCTTCTATTTTTTTCATTCTTTGGGTTTTGTTTTGTAATTTCTTCATTTATCATAAAGTCATTCGCTTCTCTCAGCTCCATTCTCATTTTTAAAGCACCATTTTCTTCAGTGAGCTTTTGAATATCCTTTTCCATTTGGCCAATTCTGCTTTTTGAAGCCTTCTTCTCATTGAATTTTTGGACCTCTTTTTCCAATTGAGTTAGCCTATTTTTAAAGGTGTTATTTTCTTCAGCATTTTTTGGGTCTCTTTTAACAGGCTGCTGACTCACTTTTCAAGCTCTTCCATGGTCTGAGCAAACTGCATATTTATTTTGGAGGTGCTGGATGCAGAAGCCTCGACTTCCTCTGACGGGTATGCATTGTTCTTCCTCATCCAAAAGGATGAAAGAAAATACCTGTTCATCAAGAAAGTAGCCTTGTATTGACCTATTTTTTTCCCTTTTTTGGGCATTTTCCCAGCCAGTTACTTGACTTCTGAATCCTTTGTCAAGAAGAGGGTCCTAGTGCTCTTCCTCACACCAGGAGCATGCTCAGGGCTGAGAATCATATCAGCTTCTCAATTCCCCCAGAGACTTTAGATGGGGGAGGGCCACCACTCAGGGCTGAGGTTCAGATCAGTTTCTCAATTCCTCCAGGGGCTTTAGGTCGAGTGCTTCACAGATGAATGTTGAGGCTGCCACCACCACTGCTGCCTGGGGCAGTGCTAGGGGGGACCCTCTTCCCCTCTCATCCAGTTGGGAAAGCCCTCTCACTGATCTTTGAAGCTTTCTTTGGCACTTGTGGGTTGAAGGATCTGAGACCCTCCCTGCTGGGGATTCGTGACCAGAGTTGAGCTCTGCTCCACTCAGTGTCCCATAGGATAGACCTTTCCTATCAGCCTTCCAGGTTACCTTTGGCTGGAAATCTCTTTCATTCTGTTGTTCTGTGGCTTCTGCTGCTCTAGAATTTGTTGAGAGTTATTTTTTACAGGTGTTTTATGTGCTGTGGAGGAAGAGCTAGAGTATGTGCATCTTTCTACTCTGCCATCTTTGCTGTATCCCCGCCTTGTATTTTATCTATTTGTATTTTCTCCTTGTTCAGGGTGTTAACCTTTCCCCTGAACTAGTGAATGACATGTATGTTTCATTAAAGAAGGATTATTTTTCCCTTTGAAGCTGTCTTTTCTTTATAAAGCAGATCAAAGAACCTGTACTAGCAGGCCATCCTGGGTGTGTTAGGATGCTTGCTACTACAATACCTTATCTCATTTTTTCCTTTGAATAGCCTTATTATTATTAGCCCATATTAGAGATTAAGAAACTCAGTCAACAGAGAATTTAATATATCCATGCTAAGTCACACACTTAACAAAGTGACAGCATTTTAAATCAAAGATATGACATGTGACTCTAAATTTAGTGTTTCATTATTTTTAATAAGACAAAAAAATTGTCTCCTAAAAGAGATAGACAGGAAAAATTTTCACAACATCTTCAACTGGAGAACTTCACCATACCTCCTTAGTGGATACCTCCATCCTTCCCTTCCTTCTTAACTCTCTTTTATGTGTTATGTTCCTGCATTGGAATGTTCAGATGTACTATTTGTGCCTGACTGGTGGCAGAGCCTTCTGAGTTTGTTTTGGTCTGCTCTGTCACCATCAAACACACTATGTTTTGATCCCAACATTATAGTGTCATTTGATCTCTTCAAGTACAAAGGACGAACAACAACGAGTTTTTTGAAAAAGGGGACTTTATTTCTTTTTGCTTTTATTCATGTCATCAGTGCTTAGTTCATAATCTCAAAAGTATTAAGAACTTAATAAATGTTTCTCAACTGACTGGGTAAACCTAGGGGGAGGAATATGTTATGATGAAACACTATGAAGCTAACTAAGGAACCAGCATGGATATACTACTACTTAATGGGCCTTAGTTCCTAAAATCAATATTACATATGCTAATTTCTTTCATTAATACTCTTCTTTTTATCCATTAAATTACTCTCCCTCTGAAAGCATGTGTAGCCACATTTATCCTGTGATGTATTTGCTCTGTTGCACCCATATTTCTTACTTTTCTTCATTGTACTATCTCTCTGAGTGAATTATTGATTCCTTAGTCTATCAAGCTCTAGCCCATCCAATCTTTTGCCAGTTTCTGTCAATTTTGCCTTCCCAATCTCTCCTTTGCATATCTCTTTGATACTGTTATCACCATGGTATAGACCCTTAGCATCTCATACTTAGTCTGTTGAAATATTCTCTGACTGATTTCCTTGCATAAGTCTCTAATTATTTCATTCCATATTCCACTCATGCATCAAAGTGATCATCCTAAAGCGAGGCCTCACCATGTTACTCCATTTCCCCCCTTCATTCAACTCCAATGGCTCTCTATTATCATCAACATTAAATTAAAAAATACCCTTTGGTTTCAAGGGCCTTCATGACCTGCCCCGCTAAGTTTCCAGTCTTTTTGCATCTTTTTCCCCTCCACCTACTCAGCATTCCAATGACACTGGTGAGGATGAAGATGTCCATGATGGCCATGACCCAGTTGTAACACATAACAAATAAGGTATTATTAAGGACCAAAGTAAAATCTTTCATCAAAGAAATGTTTAATGGAAATACTGACTGGTCAAGGTTAAGGGATACTAATGGACAATCTGAATTACCTACAAAGAAAATTTTGGAGTCTTCTTCCTGCTGGATGGATCTCCTGTTTTGAGAGCAAATGGATAAAACATGTACAAGCAGAACAGGCTTAGATAGTTTGTGATCTACACTATTAGAACAGTCACATCAGTGAGATCACAGAACTATTTGAACATTACATCCTTGACAAGAACAAAATCTTGTAGGTGTTCATTTAATTTACATACATGACATGATCTTGAATTTACTTTCTACTTTGATCATTTTCCTTTGCCCTTTATCTAGCTTGTCAGTGTTCTTTCTAGACTATTATATACTTAACTGAAAATAATGCTCCAGAGTTGGTCTGATCTGGGCAAAGTATAGAACAGAGGAACTATCCTACTCCATGTTCTGGATACTGCAGTACTTTTAGGAAACAAACTAAGATCATATTAGTATTGTCGGCAAGCTAGGAGTGGGGTTGAGGAGACATCTCTAGAGTGCTGACAGTATGAAAACTCACTCCCAGAGGAAGTGTAAGTGAAGAGGAGAGAGTAGAAACAGAGGAACAGAGGTCCTAGTGAGCCTTTGAACATAGTCTCCCAGAAGCCTCAGATTTGAACAGAAACATGCTAGAAGATTTGATTGATGTTTGAAGTAATGATGAATGTGAAAGCTGGAATAAGATACTGGAATACTAGAATAATTAAATAAAAGCACTTAAATAATTGATACGCAAGGACAGTCAATCTGTTAATTTCTAAGTTTCATCCCAATAATCAAGAATAGCCCCTTGAAACTCTACTTCCAACACCTTGGAAATATATGTTCATATAATCAGAGGCAGGCATCCCCTGGAGGTAGAAAGGCCCAGGGTCATACCTAAAAGGATACAGATAGTAGGAGACTTCACAGGAGCTAACACAGAACCTTCCATATGACAATAAATGTAATCTCAAGATAAAATAAACCTTAGGGACAGATTTCAGAGAAGAAAAATCATAAAAGACAATGGTATAGCCTGAGTGGCATGTGAGGAGGTGTGATGGTAATTTAAATGGAAAATCTTTCCCATTCATTAATAGGCCCATGTGACCTACTTAAGTCACATGGAAGCCTAAGTCACATGAGTTGGAGTCACATGAAGTATGTGGTGGGAGGAGTTTGCTGAAGAGGTGGAGTAGGAAGGGTGGAACAGGAAGAGGTGGAACTAGAGCAGAGTTGAGAGGAAATTAATGAGAGAGCAGTCAGAACTGAAGGACACAGACAAGTCCGCAGCTGTCTGTGAATGTGAGAGAAGGGCATTTTGTTTAAGGGAAGCCTGTTTGTGATTCGTCTAATGGAGCTAGTTTGTGAGAACCCTAGCAAGGGGAAGGCTTGGGGATGGTGTTGTCCTCTGCACTGTTATTGTGTGTAGATTTCCTTGTTACTATGATGGATTTGGCTTTCTGGTGTTTCAGTGTTTTGGTTCTGTCTTCCATGGGGAGAGTATGTAGTATTTCATGATTCATAATTGCCCTGGGATATTCATGGTGGCCCATAGGTGCTGTGAATATCACATTGGCGGCACCACAGGAAGGTTAAAGCAATTTTTCTACCTTTGGTAGATATGACATGTCTTGTGTACATCAACACATGCTGACTCATATATAAGAATTCACTTTAGTGAATGAAACATACTTCATGTAGAGCACCATGAAGAAGTCTAATAATATGCAATAGGAAGTTCAGTCAGAGTTAGTGTGGTAAAGTAGAAAAGAATACTGTACCTGAAAAAATGGGCACCTGATTTCAAATCTTTTCTCTGACACTTAGGGGCTGTGAAACCCTGGGAAAATCCCTTAACCTCTCTGGAATTCAGTTTACATGCACACATAGACACACACACACACATAGACACATACACACACACACAGTTGCAATTTGCTTACAACAATGAGAAAAATGATCAATTAGGAGGTAAACCGAGACAGAAGTTTCACGGAAGCTAGTATACATGCATTAGTGTGTGCGTGTGTGTGTGTGTGTGTGTGTGTGTGTGTGTAGAGACTAAACCAGGAGTCAAGAAGACTTGTGTTCAAAGCTAGTCTCAGATACTTTGAGGCTGTGCAAGTGATAGCTTCTATAGCTTCACTTTCTTCATCTGTAAAATGGGGATAATGTTAGCAGCTACATCGCAGGATCTTTTTGCAGATGAAATGAACTATTTATAAAGTGCTTTACAAAATTCTAATAGCTAGCATTCATAAATGCTAACAATTAGCTATCATTAAGTATCCATATCCATATATGTATTCATACATTGTAGCCAGATCTGTGATTTCTTTGGTTTAGATCAAAGGTCCTTTAACAATGCAGATCAGGAAATCTTTTGAGAATTACAATTTTAGAGAACTACCTGGGAGTACTGAAAAAGCTAAGTGACTGTCAGGTATTTCAAAGTCAGATTCAGAATTTATGACAAGAGGAGAATGAAGGTATTCCTGACAAAGGCTGGCATCCCTTCCCCATTTATAAGGAAACAGGCTCTGGGAATTTAATTGGGTAAATCCTTAAAGCAAAATTTTTGAATTCAATCTTGATGAAATTAAGTTGCTGGTAACTTACTTGAGTCCACATATAAAGATCTTTATAAAAAACATCTAGGCTAAGGTTGAAATGGAAATATTCAGTGTATCAATATAGTTGAGATATTTGTCTATTAGTTGTAAGATCACCAATGGAGCAAACCAAAATAAACAAAATTGAATAGGAGATGCCAGAGTCATATTTCAAGATGCAGTTTTTGGATAAAATAGAAAGGGAGTAAGCAAAATTTCATCACATTTTCACAAAATGCACAAGTTGGGAAGGATTTCAGAGGTTATCTAGTGCAACTCATATCTGAAAAAGGGTCTCCTCTAGAACGGAGCTGAAAGGGGTTCAGTCAGTCACTACTTAAATACTTCAAATAGTGATTTAAGAAAAAGTGAGTATAATATGAAAAAACTTCAGAAGACTTACTCAAACCAATAAAATATGAAGCAAATTGAACCAGGAAAACATTCTCTCTCTCTCTCTCTCTCTCTCTCTCTCTCTCTCTGTCTGTCTCTCTGTCCCTCCCTCCTTCCCCTCCCTCTCGCTCTCTCTTTCTCTCTCCCTCCCTCTCTCTCTCTCTGTCTCCCTCTCCCTCTCTCTCTGACTCTGTCTCTCCCCCACCCCCATCTTTGTCTCTCTCTGTCTCATAATATAAAAGAAAACACAGCCTTCCCCCCAAAAAAAAACCCATGAAAAATAAAGTTGTTAATTTTTTTAAATAAAAAGTTTTTATTTAAAAAATAAAAATTTAAAAATAAAGTTAAAAATGTATGCTTTGATTTGCATTCAGACTCTGTCATCCCCACTTCCACTCCCAATTGGATAGCATTTACAATCATAACTCTTCAGAATTATCTGGAATCATTTTATTGCTGAGAATAGATAATTCATTCACAGTTGACAACCATACAATGTTGCTGTTACTGTGCACAGTGTTCTCTTGGTTCTGTTCACTTCACTTTGCATCAGTTAATATAAGTCTTTCCAGGTTTTTTTTGAAATCATTCTATTCCCCTTTCTTCAAGTGTATCCTCTTTCTCATTCATTAATTTTATTTTCTTGAAATTATCCCACAGTAGTCAATTCAGCTCATGTCTTTTGTCCATGTATAATGGTTTTAACTGCCCTAATATTTATAACACTTTTAGGAGTTATAAGTATCATCTTCCCATGTAAGAATGTAAGCATATTAAACATTTTGAATTCCTTATAATTTTTCTTTCATATTTATATTTCTATGTTTCTCTTGAGTCTAGTATTGAAAGTCAAATTTTCTATTCAGCTCTGATTTTTCATCAGAAATGTTTGAAAGTCCTCTGCTTTATTAAATATATAGTTTGGCCCTGAAGAATGATACTGAGTTTTGATGGCTAGTTTATTTTTGGTTGTAATCTTAGTTCCTTTGCCCTCATGAATATCATATTCCATGTTCACTGATCCTTTAACATAGAAACTGCTAAATCTTGTTTTATCCTGATTGCAACTCCACAATATATGAATTATTTCTTTCTGGATGGTTGGAATATTTTCTCTTTGACCTAGGAGCTCTGGAATTTAGCTACAATATTTCTGGAAATTATCATTTTGGAATTTCTTTCAGGAGGAGATTGGTATATTCTTTCAATTTTCATTTTATCCCCTGGTTCTAAAATAATAGGGCTGCTTTCTTCAATTATTTCTTGAAATATGATGTCTATATACTTTTTTTAATATTATTTTTTCTCCCTATTACATGTTTTTTTTATTTTATTTTTTTTATTAATTTTTAACATTTATTTTCACACAATTTTGGGTTACAAATTTTCTCCCCTTTTCTCCCCTCCCCCCCCAAACCCGAGCTTTCTAATTGCCCCTGTGACCTATCTGCTCTCTCCTCTATCCTCCTTCCCTGCCCTTGTCTCCGTCTTCTCTTTTGTCCTGTAGGACCAGATAGCTTTCTTGACCCCTTAACCTGTATTTCTTGTTACCCAGTGGTAAGAACATTACATTTGGTCCTAACACTTTGAGTTCTAACCTCCTTAGCTCCCTCCCTCTCCACCCCTTCCCCCTGAAAGACAGGCAATTCGATATAGGCCATATCTGTTTAGTTTTGCAAATGATTTCCATACTAGTTGTGTTGTATAGGACTAATTATATTACCCTCCATCTTATCCTGTCCCCCTTTACTTCTATTTTCTTATGGTCCTTTCCCTCCGCATGAGTGTCGACCTCATATTGCATTCTCCTCCCTATGCCCTCCCCTCCATCTTCCCCCCCACCCTGCTTTTGCCCCTGTCCCCCACTCTCCTGTATTATGAGATAGGTTTTCCTATCAAAATGAGTGTGCATTATATTCTTTCCTTTAGTGGAATGTGATGAGAGTAGACCTCATGTTTTTCTCTTACTTCCCCTCTTTATCCCACCACTAATAAGTCTTTTGCTTGCCTCTTTTATGACAGATAATTTGCCCCATATAACTTCTCCCTTTCGCCTCCCAATATTTCTCTCTCACTGCTTGATTTCATTTTTTTTTTAATATATGATCCCATCCTCTTCAATTCACTCTGTGCACTCTGTCTCTATGTATGTGTGCGTGTGTGCATGTGTGTGTGTGTGTGTACTCCCACCCAGTGCCCAGATACTGAAATGTTTCAAGAGTTATAAATATTGTCTTTCCATGCAGGAATGTAAACAGTTCAACTTTAGTAAGTCCCTTATGATTTCTCTTTGCTGTTTGCCTTTTCATGGTTCTCTTCATTCTTGTGTTAGAAAGTCAAATTTTCTTTCCAGCTCTGGTCTTTTCATCAGGAAAATTTGAAAATCTTCTATTTCATTGAAAGACCATTTTTTCTCCTGAAGTATTATACTCAGTTTTGCTGGGTAGGTGATTCTTGGCTTCAGTCCTACTTCCTTTGACTTCTGGAATATCCTATTCCATTCTCTTCTATCCCTCAATGTAGAGGGTGCCAGATCTTGTGCTATCTTGATTGTATTTCCACAATACTTGAATTGTTTCTTTCTAGCTGCTTGCAATATTTTCTCTTTCACCTGGGAATTCTGGAATTTGGCCACAATGCTCCTAGGAGTTTCTCTTTTTGGATCTCTTTCATGCGGTGTTCTGCGGATTCCTTGAATATTTATTTTGCCTTCTGGTTCTAGAATCTCAGGGCAGTTTTCCTTGATAATTTCATGGAAGATCATGTCTAGGCTCTTCTTTTGATCATGGTTTTCAGGTAGTCCCAGAATTTTTACATTGTCTCTTCTGATTCTATTTTCCAGGTCAGTTGTTTTTCCAATAAGATGTTTCCCATTATCTTCCATTTCTCGAATCTGCGCGGTATGTTCTGAGATATCTGTCTTTCTCATAAAGTCCTTAGCGTCCATCTGTACCATTCCAGTTTTGAAAGATCTATTTTCTTCAGTGAGCTTTTGAATCTCCTTTTCCATTTGGTTAATTCTGCTTTTGAAAGCATTCTTCTCCTCATTGGCCCCTTGCACCTCCCTTGCCAGCTGAGTTAGGCTAGTTCTCAAGGTGCCAATTCCTTCAAGATTTTTTTGGTTCTCCTTTAGCAGGGAGCTGATCTGCTTTTCATGCTTCTCCCTCATCCCTCTCATTTCCCTTCCCAGTCTTTCCTCCACCTCTCTAACTTGATTTTCAAAATTCCTCTTGAGCTCTTCCATGGCCCGAGCCCATTGGGTGGGCTGGGACACAGAATCCTCGATTTCTGTGTCTTTGCCTGATGGCAAGCATTGTTCCTCCCCATCAGAAAGGAAGGGAGGAAGTGTCTTTCCTCCGATAAAGTACCCTTCAATAGTTTTATTTCTTTTCCCTTTTCTTGGCATTTTCTCCAACCAGTGGCCTGACCTCTGAATGTTCTCCTCACACCCACCTCGCCTCCTGGTCCTCCCAGCCAGAGTTTGGGGACTGAGATTCAAATGCTGCTTCCCGCCTTAGGATTTTTGGTGGGGGCAGGGCTGCTATTCAGTGTGAGAATTAAGTTCAGGTGGTCAGGGGCAGGGCCGCCTCTCAGGCATAGTTCCCTCTGGGGGTTTATGCACAGACCTTCCACAATGGATCCAGGCTCCTGCCCATTTGGGGAGCCCCTGTCCGCAGCTGCCTCTCAGCCCCCACTTCCCGGAGGGGCCCGAGCCTTGGGGGCACCCCACTCCCCTCTCAACCCGCCAAAGAAACTCTCTCACCCACCCCCGTCAGTCACCTGTTGGTGGGGGGGCCCGTGCCGCTGCTGAAGATCACACCTCCAGAGCCCTCTCAGATCTGTGCCTCTCGGAGCTGTGGCCACCGCCGCCGCCGCCGCAGGTCCGGGATGGGCTCCACGTCTGCAGCGCGACAGACCTTTTGCGAGAGGTTTGCAGGTCCCTCTGTGGGTGGGGGGACCCGCTTAGCCGCTGGAGATCCCGTCCCCGTAGCCCTCTCGGATCTCCTCCCCTCAGTGTTGCGGCCGCGGCAGGGCCGCACTCCGCTCCCCATCCCTGCTCCCAGTCCGCGGCGCGAAGGACCCCCCCGCGAGAGTTTTGCAGGTCTCTCCGGAGCAGGAATCTCCCTCGCTCCAATACTCCGTGGTCTCTGGGTGCAGAATTCGCCCTGGCTTGGTCCCCTCTTGCCTTCTGTGGTTTGTGTGTTCAGAGCTATGTGTATGTGCGTCTTTCTACTTCGCCATCTTGGCTCCGCCCCCCTCTCCCTATTACATGTAAAAACAATTCCCAACATTCGTTTTTAAAACTGAACTCCAAATTACCTCCCTCTTTCCCCACCTCCCTCAGAGAAGGCATACAATTTGATATAGGTTATACATGTGTAATCACGCAAAATATATTTCCATATTAGTCATGTTGTCAAAGAAAGCATAGATCAAAATAAAAACCCAAGAAAAATAAAGACTTTTTTAAAAAATATGCTTCTCTCTGTATAGAAATCCATCTATTCTTTTTCTGTGGATAGATAGCATTTTTCACCATAAGTACTTCAGAACTATCTTGGATCAAGATATTGCCAAGAATAACTAAGTCATTTATAGTTGATCATCTTATAATATTCCTGTTATTGTGCGCAATGTTCTCCTAGTTCTATTCATTTCACTTTGATTCAGTTCATGTAAGTCTTTCCAGGTTTTTCCGAGAACATACAGCTCATTATTTCTTATAATACAACAATATCACATCACAATCATATATAGCAACTTGCTCAGTCATCCTCCAACTAATGGGTATCTCCTTGATTTTCCAGTTCTTTGACATCCCCAAAAGAGCTGATATAACTATTTTTGTACATATAGATCCTTTTCCTTTTAAAAAAATCTCTTTCGGGACACATATCTAGTAATGGGATGATTAGGTCAGAGGGTTTACATAGTTTTATAGGCCTTCAGGCACAGTTCTGTAATAGTTGAAGTAGTTTACAACTCCACCAACAGTGCATTAGTATTTTAATTTTCCCAAATCTTCTCCAACATTTGTCATTTTCCTTTTCTGTCCTATTACTCACTATAATAGGTGCAAAGTAGTGCATCAGAATTGTTTTAATTTCTATTTTTCCAATCAATAGCTATTTTCAGCATTGCTATTTTTAATATGGTTTTAGATAGCTTTGATTATCTGAAAATAGCTTGTTCATATTTTGTGATCATTTATCAATTGCAAAATGGCTTTTATTTTTTTTATAAATTTCACTCAATTATTTATATATGAGAGATGAGGTCTTTATCAGAGAAACTTGCTGTCTTTTTTCCCCATGGTTTTGATTCCTAACTGTATTTTCTTCCATCTTATTCCCCACCACCGCCATTCTGTTCATTCTATTCTTTATCCCTTCATCTTATCCTTCCTCAAAAGTGTTTTGCTCCTGACTACTGCCTTCCCCAATTTGCCCTCCTCTCTATAAGCACTTTCCCCTTCTCTTCTCTCCTTCCCCTCCTACTTTCCTATAAGGTAAGATAGATTACTTAAGCCAAAGTTGTTAAATTCTCTCTTTTGGATCTATTTTATAGGTCATCTTTTTTCCCATTCTTTTGAATTTGTTTTAGTATTTTTGTTATCTTGTGAAATAATTAGCTTCCACTTACCCAATTCCAGTTTTCAAGTGATTATTTTCTCCAGTGAGCTGTTGTAGCTCCTTTTCTATTTTCCCAATTCTACTTTTTAAGGAGCTCTTTTCTTTAGTGGAATTTTATGCCTTTTATTGCTCTCTTTTCATGATTTGCTTGCATCACTGTGACTTTTTTTTCCTTTTTTTCCTCTGTCTTTCTTATCTGATTATTTAACTTCTGATTGAGCTCTTCCAGGAATTCCTTTCTTTGGGCCCTATGATCAATTCACTTTTTTTAAAAATAAATTTTACACACTATATATAGTTGTTTTGATTTCATTGTCTTCTTGGTTTGTATCTAGATCTTCCTTGTCACTATGTTCCTTCTAACTTTATATGGCAATGTTCTTTATGTATTTTTTTTTCATTTTCAGACAGTTTCCATTTCAGACCATTTACATTTTCATACAATTTTTTTACTTTTAACTTTATGTTAAAATTGGGGTCTGCTCCTGGGGTAGATGAGAGAACTGTCCCAAGTTGCAGGTTTTTCATTCCATTGTTTTCAGAGCTAGTTTTAAGGGTCTGTCAGTTTTTAATTCTTCCAATGTGGTATCATCTAAGGAGAGTAGTGCTCACTGCACTTCCAGTCTCTGCTCTACTCTGCGAATGACCTCATATTGCTAGGGTTCTCTCTTTCCTGTGACCTGAGCTCCTAGAGCACTACAGCTCCTCCTCAGTCTGGGACTGAGACCTAGAACGGTGTGTGGGCAATGCAATAGGGACCTACATGCAGTACTAGCAAAGGGCTTCCTCTAATTTCCTTCTGACCATTATTTGATTCCATTTCCCTGTGTGAGTTGAAAACTCTGGAAACTGTCTCTGCCACTGCAAATGCCTGCAAAGTTTACTGCTGAATTGTTGAGCTGTGGTCTGAGCTACAGCTTTTACTCTCAGCTTAGTGACATAGACCATTCCTCTTGGCCTTGTAATTTGTCTTGGCCTGGAAAATTCTTTTGCCCTTCTGTTGGTTCTGCTGCTCCAAAATGTGTTTTGAGGGATTATTTTAAAATTGTTTGCAGGAAAATTTGGTAGAGCTCAGATAAGTCCCTACCTTTATTCTACCATCTTGGCTTCCCCTTTCTTTCATCTCTTTGAGACTATTTGAATCTATGGTGGTTCATCTACTGTGAATTAGCCTTTCCATCACTGGCTTTGTAGTATCATAGAAAATGAAAGCATTTTAAGTGTTCTTAAATATAGCTTTACAATAATTAATCATATGTAAGTAATGTTCTCATTACAAACATTGTTTTCATTTCTTCATAAAATAAGGTTTTATTGGACCTCTACTTGCCTGTGATCTTATTAGTTGTCTAGTCATATTATTTTCCCAATTAAATATTTTACATTTTCTTCTATCTTTTCATTCTTTAGATTTTGTTTGACTGATTCTTGCTGCCTCATTGAGTCATTAGTTTCTACTTGCCCAATTCTAATCTTCATCGTATTGTTTTCTTCAGTTAACTTTTGCATCTCCTTTTCCATCTGACCAATTTTTCCCTTTAAGGAGCTATTTTCTCCATTTAACTTTTGTACTTCCTTTTCCATTGGACCAATTTTCCCAGTTAGGTTTTGTGTTTCCTTTTCCATTTGATCAATTTTCCCAATTAGGTTTTGGGTTTCCTTTTCCGTTTGATTAACTCTTCCTTTTAGGAAATTATTTTCTCCAGTTAACTTTCGAACTTCCTTTTCCATCTGTTCAATTTTCCTTTTCAAAGTGATGTTCTCATCAGTGAATTCTTTTTTTATAATTTTAAAATCATTGGCCAGTTTTTCTTCTATTTCCTTCTTCACCTGTTCCAGGAAATCTAGTTGTGCTTGCGAGAGGTTCATAGTCCCTTCTGAAGTTTCAGATGAAAGTACAGTCTCAGCTCTGACCTCTTTGGTGTTTGTGTTTTGGTCCTTATCCCCATAGAAAGATTCTATGGTTTTTTCTCCCTTCTGCTTTTTACTATTCATGATGTTGTCTGAGTGTTGTAGCTTCTGGTTCTTTCAGTCAGAAGGTACAGAACTTTGTGTTGAGCTGATGTGTGAAAAAGCTAAAAGCAGGTTTTTGTTTTTTGTTTCCCAGATCAACCCTGGGGTTAGCTTGTTAAGGGTGTGGGAGGGGTGGTCTGGTCACAGGAGATCTCCTCAGCTGAACTGAGGCAAAGGCAAGCTCTGGGGATGGTGATCCCAGCTTCCCTATTGTCTTTCCTTTTCCCCTGGAGGGCTGAGGCACGCCTAGATGCTAATGGGTGTTCCCACCCCTCCTGGGACTCCTCTCTCGGCACTGAGGCTTGCCTGGGTCTCAGTGCGAATTTTCTCTGCCCTTGGTCCTCTGTCCTTTCGGATCGCCTCTGCCACAGTAGGAAGAATGCCCCTTTGCTATTTTCCTAGCCTCTGGTGTTATGAGATTATTTGCCCCCTTCTGCTGTTCCCGCTGATCCAGGATTTTTCTAGGGAAATATTTTATGGTTCTTTCATGGTCATCAGAGGGGAGGAGAGAGCATTTACTGATCACTCCACCATCCTGGCTCCTGGAAGTTCAAGTAGGTGACTTACCGAAGTTTAGTTTTGAGGCTGAAGGTTTCAAGGGCTGCTGCGCTGATATCTGGCGCTCAGCAGCTCTCACCAGCTCGGTTTGACTGGTCTCCTGCTCCACTGGTTCTGCCCGCCGCTCTCAGGCTTCTCAGGTTCCTTCCGCCCTGCTGTGCTGACTGCGCTGTGCTGTGCGCTGGGGGCTCACCCCCGTAGAACAGATCCTTCCCGTGGACCTTCCAGTCTAACCTGGGCTCCAAATCTGTCAAAGTCTGTCACCCACTGGATTCTGCACCTCCAAAGTTTGGTCAGATTCTCTTTTCAGAGGTATCCAGAGGAGTTTGTCCAGGAGCTTAGGTGAGTCGTTGCTTTCACTCCGCCATCTTGGCTCCACCCTGTCTAGTCATATTATTGAATATGTGTTCAACTAATAAAATCATAGATCTTTGAAAATGTTTGACTTTTCAGTTTTCACTAATTCAGATTAGTTTGTTTATCTAATTACTCTGAAATACTGCCTTGTTCATTGCATATATTCTTATCAACATAAAGCTCTTTTCTGAGAAACTTAACTTAATTAAAGAGTACTCAATATGTTATAAATGATCTTCTAAATCATGAAAATGCATTGGAAGAACAATGCTCAATCTGTAGAAAAATTCCTTTGTCTATGTACTTAATATCCCAGTTATAGCTTGTTTAAATTGCAAAAACATAAATTTTAAGTCGAACGGGATTTAAGAGTTGATATCATTCACTCCTGTCATTGTAGAGATGAGGAAAGTGAGTCCCAGAAAACAAAACAACTGTCCCAGTGTCACACCGGTAGTTAGTAGGACAGTAGGTATTTGAAACCAAGATCTCTGACCTCACATCTAGCACTATTTGCTGGAGGAATATTTGCAAAATTAAGTTTGGTTGTAAAATGGGATTTCAATCATTTTAACAGAGTGAACTAGGGGTCAAGCTATTTCCTGGGAACTATATTTGTGTATTTGTTGGTAAACTGAAGCATTATATTCAAATTAAGAATATATTACACATCTCTTGCTTCAAATGTCAAAGAACTACTGAGGTTAAGAGAATCAATCAAGTAGAAACATATTTTCATTGAATAGGAAAAGGACAGTCATAAGGACGTTATGCTGCAAAATAAGAGGCAGTGCCTATCTATAATTTACTTTTCTGCTTCTGCTTGTAAAAGGAAAGAAATAGATATAGGAGCTCAAAGTTTATTTGCGTTGATGCAGGGAAGGTGATCTTCTCTAGAAAAGCATAAAGCAGTCGTAAATAAGATGCAGCTCTTGAGTATGATAGAATTTACAGGATGACAGGTCCTTTAACGCCAAGGTAAACCAGATCAAAGTTACAGGTGAGAGCTGGGAAAGTAAGAGAATAGTAAGGCCAATGGAGGCTACCTAAAAATTTATTCAGATAGATCTTTCCAAGGTAACTGTAGAAAGACAACTGTTCTTTAAACCACAGATAGATTAGTTACATTTTCCTCTAGTGAGATACTGTAGAACCTTGAGGGGTCTGTAGTGACTCATAATGCTTAAAGTTAATGTAAAGGGTAACTAACTACACCCAGATGTTCACATTTCTTTAAAATTTTTATAATGTTCTGTAAATAGTTGGTGGCAGCAAGCTGATGCAGTGGATAAAGTGCTGGACTTGGAATAAGAAAGTCTCATTTTCCTAAGTTCAAATCTTGCTTCAGACACTTACTAGTTGTGTGACCTGGGCAGGTCACTTGGTCCTATTTGCCTCAGTTTCCTCATCTGTAAAATGAGCTGGAGAAGTAAATGCCAAATCACTCCAATACTTTTGCCAAGAAATGAAGTCACAAACAGTCAGATACAACTAAAATGACTGAACAACAATAACAAAGATTTGTAAGTGGAGATAGGAAGCCTGGATTTTAATTTCTCCTCAGTCACTGGCTGAATAGTTATTGGCAAGTCACTTAGACTTACTCATCCTCAGTTTCATGTTTTATAAAATGAGAATGTTAAAACTTCTACAACCATTTACTGAGGTTACTAAACAAGTGCTTTGCATCCCTCAAAGTGCTATGCACATGTGAGTTATTGGATTGTTTGCCTTACCATTGAGATCATCTAGCCTAGGTTAGCCATCTGTTAAAACCAAGAGTGCCCAAAGTACCTAAGGTACTTTTATCATCCTGGTGTCAGTTATCCAATTTGCAGATTATTAAAAAGAGCTTCTGGAGAGGTCACTTTACATATCCAAAACTGTAAAATGAAGGTAAATGTCACATGGGCCTGAAACTTTTTGAAACTTTTTGAACATGGAATAAATTATATTTTAATATGCATAGCCAAGCTTAGAGAAGTCCATGGTGTTGTAGAGGAAGGTAAGAAAAAAGTGCTCTCCATGCACATAAACATGCGTTTATCAGTGCAGATGTGTGCACTCTTAGTTCAATAAGAGGAGTTCATGTATTACTTTATTATCTTTCCTTAAGGAGCTGTTTTCATATAAGACTTGTCATATCTGCTAGCAGGTGGAAAATAGCATGAGTATAAAAATTTAGTGGAATTAGAATGTGTATTGTTATTTTAATGTCAAGATAATATTTTTCTCTAAATCATTAGTTTGGGAAATTAAACAGAAACCTATCATAGTGGGAGGAAAATTAAAAGATAAATTCCAAGTTTTCCAACTTCCTTGTAAGTTTCAGTCCACTATATAACATCCATATCAAATAGTTATCTATATGTTTGCCTGAAAACCTCCAGGGTAAAGAACTTTTTACTTGGTAAAATAGTCATTTCATAACTCTGTTTGATGTCATTGCACTCATGCAGTGGAAAAATGCATGCCATGAAGAAAGAAGTTTGGGCACTTTTAGGAAATTTTATTTTATTTCTAAGATGCTGGGAATATCATAATTTCTAATTATATTTTCTTGATTTAAATAACTGCTTATCCTTTCACTTGTTGGAAGCAAAAGAAGTTTTAACTTAACAAAATAGTGACTAGTCAGGACTAAGTTCAGAAATGAATTTATCAATTGACTGATTGATTGACTGTAAGAATGAACCCTGGAAATGCCCTCTATCTTCAAGAAGTCCCACTGTATAGCACCTGGTTGATCCATTTCTGACTTAGTGAAGAGGATAGAGTACTCTTTCCCTGAAGACAAGGAAATTCAGCTTGTTTGGTTTGTTTTTCTGTTTGCTCTGAACCCCACTTCTGGTTTTATTGGTGTAGAGTTCTCCCAGGGAGGAAACTCCCTGTACTAGAACAGCACTTCTTCAGTTGATAAACTAGCATCATCCCCACCCCTGGAGTAGAGAGTTGCTTCAGGTACTGAGGTTAAGTGACTTCCCAGATCCGTATAACTGGTAAGTGATAGAAGTAAATCATGGACAGAACTATTTTTTTTTCTTCTCAGGCAAGTTCTCTACTGTACCATCTTGCCTCTCTGGCTGGCTGTTTTTGTTAGGTTGTTTTTAAAGAAAAGGCAATTTAAGGTAATTAATTCTGGGTGTGGTAAATTGCTTGATTACTCAATTTGACTCTAATTGTCTTCAGAATGATAGCAGGCCAAGGAATAATATTGATGGATTATACTGAAAGTGAAAATCTCCCAGTTTGTGTTGGCATTTTTTTTTTAAACAAACATTTTGGAGTATTTCTCAATCATTTCTTGATATTGAATATGACACTCATTTTTCAATTTAATTAAAAAACAACAATATTTACTGAATGCCAACTTGTGAAGGCTACTGTGAAAGGCACTAAGAAAGATACTATATTTGGACAAAGTGTGCATTAGCAGAGAAAACAATAACACTCAATAATGCATAATCAACATATTCAAGCTTCCTTCAAACTCCTACTTTGAAACAGTTATAGCCATTTCAAATATACACTCTCTTTGTTTTTAAATCCCTTGCCCCTTTGTCTCTACTGCTGGACTCTGGTTTTAAAATTTTAGCCCTGCATTACTCTCCGCATTTATCTTTTGTGCTCCTACTCAGAAGCTGCTAAACCCCCACTTAGAGTTAGTATAACCATACTTAATCGGGTACATGACAAATTCATTTACCCCTCCGAACCTAGCCTTTTCTGTAGCCAGACACTTCTTTCATTTCTCCTTAATTCAGTGTCTATTTCACTCCCCAAAGAAACCTTTCTTAAGCTTTCCACAATTTCATCCTTCATCTCCAGCAAAGAACTTGTCTCTTTATTGAGTAAACTGAGTCCATTTGACTTTTCTCCTATCCTCTTCATCTCAAAAACTCTTGACATTATCCCTCCTTCCCATCTCTTTCTCTGCAATATCTAAGAAAAAAGTTATCCTTTCTTAACAAGACCAACTTTTCTGTATATGCACTTGATCTCATCCTTTTCCATATTGTCCAATGGATTTTATTCTCAATTGTCATCTTTCTATCTTAATTCATCCTCCTCCTCATCCTTATCAAATGGGTTCCTTCTCTGTTGCTTTCAGACATACCTCAAACTCTGTGTCTGTCTCTTGATCTCTGGTTCCCTGTCTTTTTCTGTCTGTCTGCCTCTCTCTTTCTCTGTCTCTCTTTGTCTCTCATAAATAAACACTTTACCTTACCATTCAAGCTATCATCTTATTTTTTCTTTTCATTCAAACTCATAGGGGAAAACAAAAACTGCCTCTGCTTCCTCTCCTTTCATTATTCAGCACTATATAGTCTGATTTCTGACCTCATCATGTAAATGGAACTTCTCTTTGGAATCTCTTCCCAGTTTCTCAGGTTCAAAACTTCAACCTTATCTTTAACTTCTAACTCTCTCTAATGTGACATGTTCAAAAATTCACAAAATGTTATTTCTACCTTGAGAATAAGTCATATCTAATCCTTTTCCTCTACTTATACAGGGAACACATTAGTTCAAATCCCCATCAACTCCACCTATATTATTAACACAGCTTCTTAATTTGTTATTTTGATTCATCTTTTACCATCCCAGTCTATCCTACTTCCAAAGAATTTTTCTTATTCTCAGATCTGATTATGTAACTTCCTTACTTCACAAACTCCAGAAGTTTCCTATTGCCTATTTGATAAAATATGAACTTTTCTATCTCAGCTTGATTGTGCCACCTTGGAGAAACTGAGATCTTACAGAGTATACTCTACTCTTCACAAAGAACCAAAAAGTCAAGTAACTGGTTGGGAAAATGCCCAAAAATGGTAGAAAAAATAAGACTAAAGAAGGTTACCTCTTGGTGAACAGGTATTTTTGTCCTTCCTTTTGAATGAATAAGAACAATGCTTACTACCAGGAAAAGACATAACAGTGAAGTCTTCTGCATCCCAAACATCCAAAATAAAAATTCAATGGTCACAGGCCATGAAAGAGCTAGAAAAGGATTTTGAAAATCAAGTAAGAGATGTGAAGGAAAAATTGGGAAGAGAAATGAAAGAGATGCAAGAAAATCATGAAAAGCCTGTCAACATCTTGCTAAAGGAGACACAAAAAATCGTGAAGAAAATAATATCTTTAAAATTAGGCTAACTTAATTGCAAAAGAGGTTCCAAAAGCCTGTGAGGAGAAGAATGGTTTAAAAAGCAGAATTAGTCACATGGAAAAGAAGTTTCAAAACCTGACTGAAGAAAATAATTCTTTAAAAATTAGAATAGAACAGATGGAGGCTAATGACTTTATGAGAAACCAATAAATCACCAAACCAAACAAAAAAATGAAAAAATAGAAGATAATGTGAAATATCTTATTGGAAAAACATCTGACCTGGAAAATAGATCCAGGAGAGACAATTTAAAAATTATGGAACTACTTGAAAGCCATGGTCAAAAAAACAGCCTAGACATCATCTTTCATGAAATTATCAAGAAAAACTGCCCTGATATTCTAGAACCAGAGGGCAAAATAAATATTGAAAGAGTCTACCAGATCACCTCCTAAAAGATATCCAAAAAGAGAAACTTCTAGGAACATTGTAGTCAAATTCCAGAGTTCTCAAGTCAAGGAGAAAATATTTCAAGCAGCTAGAAAGAAACAATTCAAGTACTGTGGAAATATAATCAGGATAGCACAGGATCTATCATCTTCTACATTAAGGGATCAAAGGGTGTGGAATATGATATTCCAGAAGTAAAAGGAACTAGGATTAAAACCAAGAATCACCTATCCAGCAAAACTGAGTATAATACTTCATGGAAAAAATGGTCTTTCAATGGAATAGAGGACTTTCAAGCATTCTTGATGAAAAGACCAGAGGTGAAAAGAAAATTTGACTTTCAAACACAACAATCAAGAGAAGTATGAAAAGGTAAATAGGAAAGAGAAATCATAAGGGACTTACTAAAGTTGAACCATTTGCATTCTTACATGGAAAGATAATATTTGTAACTCAAAACTTTTTTCAGTATCTGGGTAGTTGGGATTATACACACATATGTGTGTGTGTGTATGTGTGTGTGTATATATATTATATGTGTATATATATATATATATATATATATATATATATATATACATATACATATATGGAGAGAGAGACAGAGAGACAGAGAGAGAGAGAGAGGGAGAGAGAGAGAGGAGAGAGAGAGAGAGAGAGAGAGAGAGAGAGAGAGAGAGAGAGAGAGAGAGAGAGAGAGAGCGCACACAAGGTGAATTGAATAGGAAAGGTTCATATCTAAAAAAATAAAATTAAGTGGTGAGAGAGGAATATACTGGAAGGAGAAAGGGAGAAATGGAATGGGGTAAATTATCTCATGAAAGAGGCAAGAAAAAAGCCTTTTCAATGGAAGGAAAAAGAGGGGAGGTGAGAGGGAAAAAGTGAAGCTTACTTTCATCACATTTGACTCAAGGAAAGAATAAATGCACACTCAATTTGGTATGAAAATCTATCTTACAATACAGGAAAGTAGAGAAGGGGATAAACAGGGTGGGGATGGATGATGGAAGGGAGGCCAAATGGGAAGAGGGAGAAATTAGAAGTAAGCACACTTGGGGAGGGACAAGGTCAAAAAGGAGAATGGAAGTAATGGGGGGCAGGATAGGATGGAGTGAAATTTAGTTAGTCTTACACAACATGACTATTATGGAAGTCATTTGCAAAACTTCACATATATAGCCTATATTGAATTGCTTGCCTTCTCAGTGGGAATGGGTAGGGAGAGAGGAAGGAAGAGAACTTGGAACTCAAAGTTTTAGCAACAAATGTTGAGTATTGTTCCTGCATACACTTGAGAAATAAGAAATACAGGTAATGGGGTATAGAAATTTATCTTGCTCTACAAGACAACAGAGAAGATGGGGGTAAGGGAAGGGAGTGATGTTAGAAGGGAGGGCAGATTGGTGGAAAGGGTAATCAAAATACTTGGAGTTTTGGGGCAGGGGGAGGGGAGAGAAGGGGAGAAAATTTGGAACTCAAAATTTTGGGAAATGAATGTTGAAAACTTAAAATAAATATATAAATAAAAGAAAAAAAATATACTGGACTGGTTTGCCATTTTCTTCTCCAGCCCATTTTACAGATGAGGAACTGAGGCAAACAGGAATAAATAACTTGCTCAGGGTCACATAGCTAATAAGTGTCTGAGGCCAGATTTAACTTGGACAAATGCATCTTTTTGACTCCAGCCCCAGCACTCTATCCACTGTATCACCTAGCTTTCCAACCTTGCACTTAGCAAATGGTTAATAGATGTGTTGAATTGAACTGGAAAATCCATTTTAGTTCAGTCTACAACCTTAGTTCCCCAGGGAGTGAGATCATAAGGCTCACCAAGAGGCTATGTTTCCAAAGTGTGTTTTTGGACCCCTGGCTGCTAGAACTCTGTCACTTATTAAGCAATCTGTACAGTGCTCCTTTGCAAGACCAAATTCAAGGAGATAAACTATTGTCATTTGTGAGAAGATGCAGCAAAGAGCCTAAATGAGTTTTAGAAAAAGCTGACATCCTTGACATCATGAGGAGTGATCTTTGATAGGTCTTACAGAGGAGGATGAAGGAGAAACATTGGTGTATAGCCTTGTAAGTGGGGAAAAGAATAAGCAATTATTTGTTCCTTACTATGTGTCAGGCACTGTGCTAAGTATTTTACAAAAACCTCATTTGATCCTTACCTGGGAGATAAATATTATTATTATTATTTCCATTTGACAGTTGAGGAAACTGAGATGATCATAAATTAAATGAGTTTTCCAGGATCATACAACTAGTAAGGGTCTAAGGCTATATTTAACCACTTAGCTTCCTGACCCTAGGCCCTGCACTCTTCACTGTTACCACCTGCCTGTCTCTGACTTTAGGACTTCCACCTTCTTGAGGTGGACAGAGTTCAGTAAAAAAGTAGATGGAGAGAATGAGTGGGTTACACTGGGCACACTCCATACCGACATCTCATGAGGTTCCTAGACTACGTTCACTTCCTTCCTGGTTCCACTATACACCATATAGACTTCTCCACTTCTCTACAAGCAATTTTGTCCCTATGTGGGTATCTCTTCCTGGTCCAACTTCCAGCTCCTCATTTATGAGTTGTCTAAGTGTAAATTCTGAAAGTAACAGTAATCTTATTTTGCTTATATGTTTACTCTAGCACACAGCACATTGACTGGCATTTGGAAGTGCTTACGAATGCTCTCTGTATCTATTTATCCATTTATACTACTGAAAGAAGGGTAAAGGTCAGAGACTATAGAAAGTGGTATAGAGGAGGCCTAAACGTCTTCAAAGCCTTTTTCTACCAGAGACAACAAGTTAAATGGGGAAGACTATACATTGGCAATTAGGCAGGAAGATTTTCTCATTTTATGAAGAGGCAACTAGAAAAGGAAATATATATATGTGCCCATATGTTTGTGCAATGGTTTTGGAAAGCATGTATAAGTAAATAATGAGCTTAGTACATAAAAGATGAGTGAGCACTTTATACAAGGTGAGGTTCAGATTGTTGCATACAAGAATCCCATTGCCAAGCACAGACGTATAGTCGATCAGTTCTGAGAAGAATCTCATTCCCTGGTCTCAGCATGAATTGTTTAAGCCTACAGACATGGACATGTTGATTGCTATGAAGTCACAGGATTTCAAGGTCATACACTTGAATTTCAACTTTCTTTTTCATCCCTAAGGATCCTAAAACCATGTTTTCTAATGTGTCAGGCTGCGCACTGAATATGAGCTAAGGTAGTCTCACAGGTTAAAGACTGGGGTTGCACATGTCAATAGTGGTGTGTCTTGGCAATGCTAATGTATTAAAAGCCAAAACCACAGTTAAATAAATGTTTTCTTCCTCTGAAGTTTTCATTTATTTTCTGCGGTTTGGGGCCAAAGAGCAAAACTAGCAAGAGGTCAAAGAAATAAGATGCAATTCAAATTTAGTTGAATTTGAACTCACTAACCCTTCCTCTCAGTGGTATAGAGCAGGCAGGCAATGCATGCTTTTGGAAAAAGCAGACATTCTTAAATGCAAATAAAGATTTTTGAGGGGGAAAAAAACCTTCTTGAATAGTAAGCACCATCAGCATTGAAATCAATTGAATTGTTTTTTTTTTTCCTTTTTTTTCTTTCATAGTATCCTACCATCTCAGAATTGAAAGAGGCACCAAAGGTCAACTAGTTCTAAAACTGCTTGACAAAGAATTCTCTAAACATCATCTGAACAAATGGATATCTTGCCTCCTTTCAAATCTCTGTTGATACTACCAATTTTACATTTATGCTTGTTGTGTTTTAATTCTACCTTTCATTTTCACACAACTGCTGTTCTCCTTAGCCTCCTGTTGCAAATGAACAAAGAAAAAAAAAATCCAAGAAATCCAGTAAGAAAAGCAAATCTTTTTGAAAATTTATGCTGGATGACATTTAATTGCACCTCTTTACATAAGTATGCTTTCTCACCAGTTTTCAAAGATTGAGATTGTTCATAACAATTTGAATTGGACTTTTGTGCACTTTTATTGTTTGTATTATTATAGACATTGCATATATTGCTCTTATTTCTGCATTCTTTGTTTTATATCATATAGTAGAGGTTTGTTCATATTTTTATGAGGTCTTATGCAAAATGTCTTATAGTTTTATATTTCCAAAAATGAATATAAAATATTTCCATAAATAAATGAATGCGTGCATTTTTCAAATCCTCTTTTTCTCTCTTTGATATGTCTCCTTATTAAGTATATATAGTAGTACACAGAAACTTGTAATATTTTGTTTCTTTACCACTATTGATTTCTTTCATTTTATTGAAGATTAATACAAACATATATAAAGTTGCAGTTATTAGATGAGACTTTTCCCAATTACCTTTAAAAATTCCCTTTTCAAATTTTTTCTTAATTTACCTTTGCTTAAACTAATTTGATTCTAATTTACTCTCATGAACTCTTCCTCACTTCTAGTTTCCCTGTTATTATTTACTCATTCAGTTTGTCTGACTCTTTGTGACTCCACATACCACAGTATGTCTTCTCCCCTCCCCAACCACCCTCATGGACAATGGCAAGCAATTTGATATAGGTCATACATGAGTAGTCATGCAAAACACTTCCATAACACTCATGTTGTGAAAGAATATATTTCCCTTTATCGTTTCCCATCCTCCATTTATTCTGATCTCTCCTTTGACCTGTCCCTCTACCAATGCATTTGCTTCTGACTACTCCTTCGCCCAAACTGCCATCTATCCACCCTCTCTTATAACCTCCCCCTACTTCCTGTGGTGCAAAATAAACTTCCATACAATTGAGTTTATATGTTATTCCCACCTGAAGCAAAATCTGATGAAAGAAAGGTTCACTTATTCCCTCTCATCTTCCCCTTCTTCTCTCCACGTAAAAGCTCTTTCTTTCCTCTTTTATGAGATGATTTACTCCTTTTGACCTCTCCTTTTCTCTTTCTCCTAGTACATTACTTCCAGATTGTCTTGGGCTGGAAATTTGCATCAGTCTGTCATTTTGTGGTTTCTGCTACTCTAGAATTTGTTTAGAGTCATTTTTTACTGGTTTTTTGAGTGGTGTTGAGGGAGAGCTGTAGTAGATCCCTGCTTCTATTCTGCCATCTTGGCTCCACCCCAAACCCAATCTATTTTCTAGGTCAATTATTTTTCCTGTGAAATATTTCATATTCTCATTTTTTTTCAGACTTTAGCTTTGTTTTGTTATAGTTTGATTGCTAACAGAATCCTTAGTTTCCATGAGGGCTAATTTTAATTTTCAAAGAGCTATTTAGATTACTTCTTGGTAGCCCTAAATCTTCCCCTATGGAACTTAAACACAGTTTTTTCTTTATACTATCTCTGAAAATTTTGAAGTTTAGGCAGTAACTCTCCCCATACACATCACCATAATGCTGTCAGCTTATCTATTTCCCCTTTCACAGTCTCAAAGGACCCTGATTTTATTTTAATAAGTGAGGGTTCTGAGACCTCAGTCACTGGACTTAGTATAATATCACCTTATGTGCTCTGCAAGAGAAGTATGAGACATATTCCCTGTCCTGGAGGAGGTTATATGGTTAGGGGAAATAACAGTTAATTATTCACAAATATAACACTAGGAGGGAAGAAAGCAAAAAGTATATAATCAACTGACAAATAAGTTTTACAGAAACCAGGCAAAATATTTTGTGATCTCTATTGCCTGGCCACCATGAATCACTCTCTCAGGCACCACTGAGTAAATTTACTTTTCATAGGAATGTCCTAATTAAAAGTCACTTATAATGCATATTTCAAATACATTCATGTCCAGCTGCAACTCTGTATTAAAAGTTCATTCATTCTTTTGCAAATCAAAATTCTAGTATCTGGCCACTCATGATTATAAAACACTTACTGAGAACAAATTGTCTATTAACTTTTCTCAGTGGAATAAATCAACACGAAGTCAGTGCTTCCAAGGTGAGAGTCTAGTAGCTTATAACTTATTAGCCATGACATGGGATGACATTCCAATATGCAGTGTTCCAGAAACAAACAAACCAAAAAGAAATGTTGCTCCTTGGGAACACTCAGTACCTACATGTCCAGTTTGCTAATAGATTGCTTGTGAAGTTAGAGGGCAAAATAATATGCCAAATTTAAGCTTAAAGCATCATAAGAAAATATTATTAGAAAAGAATGTACAATGAACTCCATATTTCCAAATAATTTTCAATAAAACATCTTTCTTACTGTATATTTAACATCCAAGTGGCTGGTTCAATTGTACTTCCGCTTGGAGGAAGAATATAAAGGTCCTTGGTTAAATTTAAGTTAAGCCTAGGCCTAACTGAGGGGGAGGTGCTACGATTCAAGACTTAAAATAACCAGGTAACTGCAATCAAATATTAATAGACAGGGAAATAACTTTTAGCTATTCCTCAACAAGGCCAGGTGGCAACCTGGCTTACTAGATCAGAAAGAATTTTGATTGATTTCTGTAAAACTTATGTACATCATGCAGCTAAGTGGAACAAAGGACAGAGCACTGGGCTTGAAATCAGGCAGGTTCATCTTCATGTGTTCAAATCCATCCTCAGAAACTTGTTAGCTGTGTGACCCTGGGCAAGTCACTTAACCCGGTTCACCTCAGTTCCTCATCTACAAAATGAACTAGAGGACGTGGTGAATTGCTCCACTAGCTTTGACAAGGAGCCCCCAAATGGGTTCACAGAGTCAGATGTGATTGAAAATGATTAAAACCACAGAGGCAAGTAACCTTTTAAATGTGCAATTTAAGTTGCCCAGGGTATGACTGAGAAGCTCCATCTCCTGTAATACCTAAGGCAAAAAAGCAAATAAACAAAAAATGGATCCATAACTTCACCCAGTTGTTTGTCTTTTTACTTGTCCTCAGTATCCCTGAAACCTTTTCAAAACAAAGGAAGATAGGAAAGATGGCCCCTATTGTTTGAAATCATTGCATCAAAGATTAAGAGCTAGGATGTTAGAAGTTCAGCATCATCATTTTACAGATAAGTGCACAGAAGTCTAGAAAGAGAGAATGGTTTTGCTAAGGTCACAGAAAGCATAGTAGAGAATTCTGTGCAAAATCTGACAAATTAAAAAAATATATATTTGTGGTTACAACCACTCTATCTTCTGCAACTTAGTCATACTTAAAGATTTCTTTTTAGCTTGGGAGAAATACAACTACTTTTTACAGTGATTATCCTTGTTCTCCTCCCCTAAAGATTAAGTATATAATATTTCATTTCTCTCTAACCCCATCCCATTCATTGAAGGGATTTGGGGCATATAGGCTTTCTGCTATAGGCTTTAGCCTCCATGGATGATGTTTTCCCAATTGTATGGGGCACCCTGTTCCTCATTTCCATTCAACCACTTAACAATCAGTTGAACATTTACAAAGGAATATTTGCCTCAAAAATATAACAAGTATAAACATACAAATACTCCTCCCAACACCAGGGGACATAATCCCCACACCTCATACTCTGAGAAAAGGGATTAGGTTTATAATTAAGCTCAGTTCCTATATAATACAACCCACCGTACTTCAAGTCCAAAGCTCCACTTCATCCCTAAGTTCTTGCTTCTCAGGGCTTCCCTACCAGGCCAACTGCACGTTAGTCCTGAAATCCTGACTCCAAAATCACTGTGGCTCTTGACTCTTGATCTGATAGGAATTCTACCACCTATAACTAAAATTGAAAAGGAAAAATGAAACAGACCAACATAGGTTTTTCTGGGCCACAGAGTAAAAGGGAGAAGGTAAAGTTAACTGCCCCCTCTCTAACCCCCACTCCCAGTTTAGTTTATGAAGTTTTTGCTGTGGATGAATGTAACCTTCGCCACCTCTGGATATAAAGGGTAAGAGAAGGAGAGTGTCCTGGACTGGCAGTTTATAAAGATGCAGCCTGATCGGGTTACCAGGCAATTGAAAAAGACTGTTACCACACATATGATAGGAGAACTAATGATGTCTTCTCCTTGAAGTACAGAATCTTCATCTCTCACATGAACCCCACAATGCCAGATGATCTGGGCATGTGCAAAGCCTGGTTATACATGTAAAATATTTAAATATTTTCATCAATGATTTACAATACCTCTAGGCTTCACTAAGATGAAGATTATGAGGATTTGACTATATTTATTTCTTTTTTTGCAATTTTTGATGTTTATTTATTTTTAGTTTTCAACATTAATTTCCACAAAATTTTGAGTTCCAAATTTTCTCCTCACCTCTCCCCTCCCCCACCCCATAATACCTTGCATTCTGATTACCCTTTCCCTCAATATGCCCTTCCTTCTATCACACCCCTTCCTTCTCTTATCCCCATCTTCTCCCCTTTCTTGTAGGGCAAAATATATTTCTATACCCAATTACCCCTATTTCTTTTTTCCCAGTTGTATGCAAAAACATTTCTCAACATTCATTCTTAATACTTTGAATTCAAACTTTTCTCCCTTTTTCCTTCCCCACCCATCCACACTGACTAGGCAGGCAATTAAATGTAGGTTATACATGTGTAGCTTTGCAAAAGACTTCTGTAATAGTCGTGTTGTGAAAGGCTAACTATATTTCCCTCATCCTATAGTGCCACCCACTTATTCTATTCACTTTTTTGACTTTGTTCTTCCTCTAAAATGTTTACTTCTAATTGCTCCCTCCTCCCATTTGCCCTCCCTTTTATCATCCCTCCATACCCTGCTTATCCTTTTCTCCCCTACTTTCCTGCAGTATAAGATAAATTGTCATACCAAATTGAATGTGCATGCTATTCCCTCTTTAAGCCAAATGTGAAGAGGTTAAGCTTCACTTTTTCCCCTCTTGGCTCCTCTCTTTTATCCTCCATTGAATAAGCTTATTCTTGTCTCTTTTATGAGTGATAGTTTGCCCCATTCCATTTCTCCCTTTCTTCTCCCAATATATTCCTCTCTTACCCCTTAATTCTATTTTTTTAGATATCATCCCTTCTTATTCAACTCATCCTGTGCTCTCTGTCTATATGTGTGTGTATACATGTGTGCATGTGTGTGTATGTGTATAATCCCTCCAACTACCCAAATACTAAAAAAAGTCTCAAGAGTTACAAATATTGTCTTTCCTTGTAAGAATATAAACCGTTCAACTTCAAAAGTCCTTTATGATTTCTCTTTTATGTTTACCTTTTCATGCTTCTCTTGATTCTTGTGTTTGAAAGTCAAATTTTCTTTTCATTTCTGGTCTTTTCATCAAGAATGCTTGAAAGTCCTCTATATCATTGAATGACCCTTTTTTTCCCTGAAGTACTATATTCAGTTTTGCTGGGTAGGTGATCTTGGTTTTAATCCTAGTTCCTTTGACTTCTGGAATATCATATTTCAAGCCTTTTGATCCCTTATTGTAGAAGCTGGCAGGTCCTGTGTTATTCTGACTGTATTTTCACAAGACTTGAATGGTTTCTTTCCATCTGCTTGCAGTATTTTCTCCTTGACCTGGGAACTCTGGAATTTGGTTACAATATTCCTCGGAGTTTCTCTTTTTGAATCTCTTTCAGGAGGTGAGTGGGGGATTCTTTCAATATTTATTCTAGGATATCATGGCAGTTTTCCTTGATAATTTCATGAAAGATGATTTCTAGGCACGTTTTTGATCATGGTTTTCAGATAGTCCCATAATTTTTAAATTGTCTTTCCTGGATCTATTTTCCATGTCATTTGCTTTTCCAATGAGCTATTTCATGTTATCTTCTATTTTTTTTTCACTCTTTTGGTTTTGTTTTGTGATTTCTTGGTTTCTCATAATGTCATTAACTTCCATCTACTCCATTCTAATTTTTAAATAACTATTTTCTTCAGTGAGATTTTTGAGCTTCCTTTTCCATTTGGCTAAATCTGCTTTTTAAAGCATTCTTTTCCTCATTGGTTTTTGGGCCTCTTATGCCATTTGAGTATATTTTTAAGGTGTTAATTTCTTCAGCATTTTTGGGGTCTCCTTTAGCAAGCTGTTGACTTGCTTTTCATTGTTTTCTTGCATCACTCTCATTTCTCTTCCCAATTTTTCCTCTACCTCTCTTATTTGATTTTCAAAATTCTTTTTGAGCTCTTCAATGGCCTGAGACCATTGCATATTTGTTTTGGATGTTTTTCATGTATAAGCCTTGACTTTTAGGTCTTCCTCTGAAGATGTAAATTGTTCTTCCTCATCCACAAGGATGGAAGAAAATACCTGCTCACCAAGAAAGCAACCTTCTATTGTCTTATTCTTTTTCCCTTTTGGGGGCATTTTCCTATTCAGTTACTTGAGTAACTGAGTTCTCTATCAGGGCCAAGCTCAGGGCTGAGATTCAGATCGGCTGCTCAATTCTCCCAGGGTCTCTAGGCAGAGGGCTCCAAAAATGGAAGCTGCAGCTGCAGTGACTGCTGCTGGGGTCCAGACCACAGTCCCCTCTCCTGGGTGACTGAGCCCTCTCACTGTCCTTTGAAGCTGTTTGTGGCACTTGTGGGTTGAGCAATCTGAGAACTGCTTCTGCAGGTGGCTCCCTGAAGTCTGTTCAGGGTCTTGTCCCTGTCAGTCTGGCTGCACTCCAAGCTTCCTGGGCTGTTCTGTGTGCTCTCCATGCTTCCTGACAAAAGAGGACTTTTATGGGGAGTGGGAGGAGAACAGAAATGTGTAGCTTCATAGGAAGAAGAAGTTACAAAGAAAGAAAGAGAGAAAAGAAAAAGAAAGAAAACAATAAATGAAAGAAAGAAAAAGCAACAAAAGAAAGAAGGGAAAATTAGAAAGGAAGGAGAAAAAGAGCACGAATATAATATTTAAAATACATAGAAGAAAACAAAAATTTTAGAGGTTGACAAAAACAGATATTTTGTTCCTACCTTGTTAAATGGAAGACATTCTTTAAAAAATATCGTTTTAGAAGATTGGTAGGGGGTCAGAGCCAACGTGGTGGTGGAGAGAAGCCAGGAAGTTGTTGGAGCTCTTCCCAATTTCCCTCAGAAACCATGTTAAATCAAAGCACTAAACAGATTCTGCAGCAACAGAAACCATCAAAAGAGGGAGTGAAACAATTTTTAAGCTTAAGATAACTTGGAAGGACTTCAGGAAATGTCTATCTCACTTGGGCAAAAGGGGAGCACTGCACAGTGCAGATGATGTCCAAGCAAGCCATTGGGAGGCTCTTAGTCCCAGCACAGATCAGTAACTGGGGTCCCTTAGTCCTAGCTCAGCAGGGTAGTAGTGAGGCTCCATACTGGCTCCAGACTCAGCACAGAAGGCAAACTGGGAGCTCAGGAATCCACACACAATACGTAAGGATGAGCTACCCTAATTACATTGGGCAAACCGCACATGAGGCCCTGGAAAGGAAAGCCAGTGACCAGGCCCCTGGCCCCCAGCATAAGAAGCTTAGAAGAAGACAACATAAAAATGCCTACATGTAACACCTCAAAGGGGAATATGATTTGATCACAAGCCCTAGAAACTCTCTTGGAACACCTCAAAAAGGATCTTAAAAATCAAGTAAGAGATGGTAGAAAGAAAAAATTCATAAAAAATGAGAATTAGTTATGAAGGAGAATTATATAAAAAAAGTCAACAACTTAGAAAAGGTAGCACAAAATTTGTCTGAAGAAAGCAACTTAAAAAACAGAATTGACTAAATGGAAGAAAAATCCACTGAGGAAAATAACTGCTTTAAAAGCATAACTGAAAACTCTGTGTACTGTTTGACATGGCAATATCACTACTAGGTTTAGGTCACAAAAGAGATTTAAAAAAAAGGAAAAGGACCTATATGTACAAAAAATATTTATAGAAACTCTTTTCTGGGGACAAATATTAGGAATTGAGGGGATACTCATGAATTGGGGAATGCCTGAACAAGTTGTAGTTTGTGATTATGGTGGCAAACTGCAATAACCTGGAAAGACTTGCATGGGCTGATGCAAAGTGAAATATGCACTGTGTACAAAATAATAGCAGTATTGTAAGATGATCAGCTGTGAATCATTTAAATTATCTCTCCTGGATCTATTTTCCAGATCAGTTGTTTTTCCAATGAGGCATTTTACATTTTCTTTTGTTTTTTTTTTTTTTTTCAGTGCAACTATCCAAGACAACTCTGAAGGCCTTCTGATAAAAAATACTATCCATCCCCAGGAAAAGAACTGATAGTATCTGAATACAGAAGTATATTTTTTCTTTACTTTCTTTATTTTTCCTGAGTTTTTTTTTTATCTCTGTTTTCTTTCACATCATGGCTATTGTGGATATGTTTTACATGTGTACATATATATATATATAACCTATATCAAGTTGCTTGCCTTCTCAATGGAAGAGGGAGAAAGGAAAGAATTTATAACTCAAAGTTTTTAAAAGAATGTTAAAATTGTTTTTACATGTTACTGGGGGAAATAAAATATTAAATAAATATTTACATAATTAGAAAAAAATAAAAAGTAGAATTGGCCAAATGCAAAAGAGGTATGAAAGCTATCTGAAGAAAATAATTCCTTAAAAAATAGAATTGTCCAAGTGGAAGCTAATGATCAAGAATAAATCAAACAAAATCAAAAGACTGAAAGAATAAAAGAAACTGTAAAATACTGACCTGGAAAATAGATCTAGGAGATATAGTTTAAGAATTATTGGACTACTTGAAAGTCATGATAAAAAATAGAGCTTGAACAGCATCTTTCAAAAAATTGTCAAGGAAAATAAAAGTCATTAAAAGAATCTACTGATTATCTCCTGAAAGAGATTCCCAAATGAAAATGCCAAGGAATATTGCTGAGAAATTCCAGAATTATCAGGTTAAAGAGAAAATACTACAAGTAGCCTGAAAGAAACAGTTCAGATATGAAGGAGTCACAGTCAGTATTGCATAGGACTTATGAGCTTCTACATTAAACAACCAGAAGCCTTGGAATATGATATTCTAGAAGGCAAAGAATCTCGGATTACAACTAAGAATCAATTACCCAGCATAATCTTTCAGCGGAAAAGGTGGACATTAAGTGAAATAAGGGACTTTCAAACTTTCCTGATGAAAAGACCAGAGCTGAACAGAAAATTTGATCTTCAAATACAAGATGCAAGAAAAGGTTAGAAAGGTAAACAGGAAAGAGAAAAAAATATTATCGAATAAGATGAAAACTGTTTTCCCTGCATGGGAAGATGTTCTTGTAACTCTCTATTGATTAGAAGTTAGAAGCAATATACATAGATAAAAGGTTAAAGATATAAGTTTGAACCCTTTGACCCAGCAATATCGCTACTAGGACTATATCCCCAAGAGATCATAAAAATGGGAAAGGGTCCCACATGTACAAAAATATTTATAGCAGCACTCTATGTAGTTGCCAAAAACTGGAAGTCAAGGGGATGTCCATCAATTGGGGAATGGCTGAATAAATTATGGTATATGAATGTAATGGAGTACTATTGTGCCATAAGAAATGATGAACAAGAAGACTTCAGAGAGGCCTGGAAGGACTTATATGACCTGATGCTGAGTGAAAGGATCAGAACCAGGAGAACTTTATGCACAGCAACAACCACAGTGTGTGAGAGTTTTTTCTGGTAGACTTAGATTTTTGTAATAACACAAGAACTTCTGAAAAAAAAAAAAATCCCAATGGTGGACCTCAAGGCAAAATGCCTTCCACACTCAGAGAGAGAAATATGGAAGTCACTCACATAATGTATCAGATCATGTTTGTGTATGTGTATCTGTTTGTGTATCATGTTCTGATTTGTTATACGGATTCTTTCATTTATCTTAGTCTGACTACATAGCATGACTATAGTGAAAATATACTCAATAGGAAAGTATATGTAGAATCTATACAGAATTGTATGCAGTCGTGGGGAGGGAGGGAGGTAGTGGGGGGTGGGTGGGGAGGGATAAAATCGCAATTGTATGGCAGTGATTGTTAAACATTAAAAAAATAAAAAAATTAATAAAAAAAAAAGATATAAGTTTGATGTGATGATATAAAAAATGGGTGATCAAAAGAATTGTGCTGGGAGAAGAGGAAAAGGAGAAGTAGAACAGGGTAAAGTACATCACATGAAGGGCTACAAAAGATCTATTACTATAGAGGGAAAGAAGGAATCATCATTGTTTAAACCTTATTGTCATCAGATTTGACTCAAAAGAGGGAATAACACACTCACACACACACTGAATTTAGTATAGAAATTTATCTTGCTCCATAAGGAAGTAGGGGGGGAAAGAGGGAAGAAATAGGTAAGGGGAGGATAGAAGGGAGGGCAGATAGAATAGCAGAAGTAGTAGAGGAAAAGGAAAAGAAATGGGGCTGCTGATAGAAAAGAGGCAGACTGAGGGAGATGGTGATCAGAAACAAAACTATGGTGAGGAGGGACAGGGTGAAAAGAAAGAGAGACATGTAAGGGGGGGCAGGGAATAGGATGGATAGAATTACACAGTTAGTAATCATAACTGTGAATGTGAATGAGATGAATCTTCCACAAATCTGAAGTGGATAGCAGAGTGGGTTAAAAACAAGAATCATACAATATGTTGTTTAAAAGAAACACATTTGAAGGCAAAGAGAGTCACAGAGTAAAGTATAATGCTGGAACAGAATATATTATGCTTCAACTGAAGTGAAAAACAGAAGGCAGGGGTAGCAATTCTGATCTCAGACAAAGCAAAAGCAAAACTAGATGCAATTAAAAGAGATAAGGAAGGAAGCTACATGATGTTAAAAGATACCATAGACAATGAAGGGATATCAATTGGACAATGGCTGAACAAGTTGTGGTATATGAATATAATAGAATACTATTGTTCTGTAACAAATGATAAGCAGGCAGATTTCAGGAAAACCTGAACTTATATTAACTGATGCTGATTGAAGTGAGCAAAATCAGAACATTGTACACAGCAACAGCAACATTGTGAGATGATTAACTATGATAGACTTAGCTCTTCTGAGCAATATAATGATCCCAGACAATTCCAAAAGATTCATGGTACAAAATATTAACCATATCTAAAGAAAGAACTATGGAGTCTAAAATGCAGATAGAAGCATATGATTTTCACTTCTTTTGTTGTTTTTTCTTTCTCATTTTTCCCTTTTATTCTGATTTTTCTTTCACAATACAACTAATGTGGAAATGTGTTTAATATGATTGCACATGTATAGCCTATTAAGATTGCTTACTGTCTTGGGGAGGGGGAAGGAGTAGGAGAAAAAAATGGAACTCAAAATATTGTAAAAGTAAATGTTGAAACTATCTTTACATGTAATTTGAAAAAATATTATGGAAGGGATAATTAATAAGAAAAAAACTAGGATTTAAAAAGTTCTGTTTCATATTCAGTTCTTTTTTTTGTTCTTTGGATATTTGTATATTTATGTTTGTTTAATCACAATAAAAAAATAAAAATCTTTTTTTTAACATAATAGACTTTCACTTTGACAAGGTACCAAAACTGCCTCAAATCTGATTGCTTTCTTTTGAATTTTATTCTTCTGTGGTTTCACTGCCTGTTAGATCCAAGGGAACCTTAGAACCAAGAGAAATAAACCTTTCATTTTATAATATAGAAACTTGAAATCAAAATAGATTAAGTGACTTGCCCCAAATCATATAAGTGGCAAGTAAGAGGACTTTGATTCCTGTATATTCTAAATCCACATTCTTTCTAATACAGCAAGAAAGAGAGATTGAAATAGCCAGAAGTGTTACTGTTCATCCTCAGGATGAGTCACTGTGCTGCTTTCAGTTACTTGACTGGCTTTGCTTTCTATTTGACTTTTCTTTTTTGCTTTCTATTATGTCTCCATAGGTTTGTTCCCACTTTATCATGTTCAGTCAATTCTCTGTTTACCTGTGAGTTTGCCACCATTAAAAAGACACTAACTGGAGCAGACTCCTGAGGTTCTTGTGGCTTAGCAGGCAGAAATTTAAGATGGGAAAAGTCAATTCCCAGAGAAATTTTGGCTCTTGTTTTTCCTTCTCCTAAAGATACTTTGCTTTTTATCTCCCCAAGTTGTAGAAAGTAATATCAGAGGGTTACTAAGGGCCTTCAAGACTTGTTTATATAAAATATATGGATAAGGGGATCAAAAGCCTTATCATCTGAGATCTGAATAGGCTTATTGGACCCCAGTCCTCTCTAAATGGTGGACTCACTGAAAGGATGGGGATTATAGAAGAAAGACAACTTAGGTTTGATCCTGGCTCTACTTTCACTCTCTCCTCCACTCCAGAGGTCTGATACTCATATCATGCCTTTTTCCCCACCCTAAGTATCCCCTATCTGCTATGATGGAAACTTTTGAATTCACTAATTGTTAGTTTCTTGCCTGTAGTATCAGAAATGAAAACCCAATGAGAAAATATCTGCTGAAATCTCTCTCCTTCCTTATAAAATCCCTCAACTTCAAATGTATTTTATTTTTAAATATTTCTGTTGTTTGTACATTGACAAAATATGTCAATATATACCTTTAAAGGATCTATTAAATGTATTACTAGCTGCTAAGCATTGTATTAAGCACTGGGACTATAACAAAAAGGGGAGTTAGAATGAGACAGAGAAGTAGGAGGGTTTGAAAATGTATAAAAAGTGATACAGAAATTTGGTTCCCAGCCAGATAATTTGAAAACTAACCTATCAGATCCAAGGATCTCAGGGACAGAGCTTAGGCTTAAGTGGGAGAAGGATAGAAAAGATGGCCAGAGTACTGTCATTATGGCCAGGGGATTATACACTGAATTAGAAGGAATATGACAGTCTAAATCCTGTGGAAATCTCCATGTCCTCCAAAGGAACCATAAAAAACCAAGACTACTGGGAGAGACTTGAAAATTCCCTGTGGCTTTTCTTTTCTACCTCTGAAGAGGTAACTACCTAATTAGACCCAGTCCTGGCCTCAGGTTCTTGCTATAGATTCTTCTTACTGTTATTTATCCTTTGTTTTCAAAGAGGACCAATGATATCACAGGGTGACGTCTTGACTCACAGAGAAATTGGATTTAAGTGAGACCGTGTTGCACAAAGTTGTCAGCTTCACTCTTTCTTCCAAAGTCATCCAGCTCTAGCATTAAGACAAAAATTAAGAGGATTGGCAATGGCTTGAGAGGCAGTGGATGACCTTGATTTTTTCAATGTGTGACTAAGCTCTGAGTACTCCACAACATCTAGTTCAGTCACCTTCATGACCATTGAAACAAATTGGGTTAAACTAAGTTCTTGTGCATTCCTTTTTGTCAGAAATGGGTGGGTCATTAGGAGGAGATTGTCTGGTAGTACTATATTTTGCCAGTTTTCATCTCAAATGAAGATTTCATATCACATATTCATACACAGTAGGGGAGTAGGTAGAGTGACTCATTTACACTGTTAAATGACTGTGAATTGAGATACAAAACCAATCAAGAATGTTACTAAGATCAAGGCTACAAAGGTTTAATTGTTTGGATAATCCAGATAATGAAAAGAGATGGTGTGTGTATGTGTGTGCATGTGTGTATGTGAACTCAAAAATGAGTCACTGTGGAAGTCAGCATATTTAACCTGAATAACCCAAACCATTTCTCTCCATTGTCTTCATTCACAGTGTAGCTGACCTCCCTCTTCCAGATCCCTGTCTTACTCTCTCCCATCCCCAGCTATGCCCATTCCAAACTCTGCTGTCAACCGAGTTCATAGGTCATAGACTCATATATCTAGGACTGAAAGGACACCCAGAGACCAAACAACATCAGCTATCCATGCCATGCAATGAATGAACACAACTTGGAATGCTCCTCCATCCAAAAGGTCAAATTCCTATTGAATTAATCCCAGATCTTTATCCTATCATTGAAGTCCCTCCATATTTCTTGATCTGTCTTTTACATGTCTTATTATGTTTATCTTTCATTATGGTATAGTGAATAGATCATTGGATTCAGGGCCAAGAGACCTAGGTTAATCTGCCAGCTTTTTGAATTGAAAAAGTTCCAATTTTTTTTTCTGAGTCTCATTTTTCTCATATTTATGATAGGCATAACAATCACCACAGGGTGGTTCTGTGGAAAGGGAGCATAGCAGAATAGAAAGAGCACTACATTTGCTATTTCAGGCCTTAACATCCCTGGCTTCCTTTTCCTCCACTAAAAGATAAGGTGGTAGGGGGGAGTAGGTAGCTACTAAATTTCTTTCTCTATGAGTCTGTAATTTGGTTCACACTGTGACTCAGCCCCTTATAACCTGGGCAAATTGCTTAAATTTTCTGAGTCTTAGTTTCCTTATCTCTAAAATAAAGAAGTGACATTAGAAGACCTCTCTTTTTTTTCAAACTCTAAGTAAGTCTATGAAAAGCTATCCTAAAATTCTAGGTTCTATACAAATGTAAATTGCTATGATTACTGTCCTACATATGCATATACATATATCTATATATATATATACTTGTGCATGCATGTGTATACGTATATGTATGTGCACATATAAATATAAACACGTATGTATGTTCAGAGCATAGGCTCTCTCTATATATATGTACAAAGGGAGCCTATGCTATGAACTTGAACTTTATATTTTACATGAGCAAAACTTGAAAATAGAATGGGAGAAGGGGTTTAGAGGGAAGGAAGGTTGAATAGAGAGGGAATTGTTCAAAGGAGCTATGAGAATTTTTTTTGTTGTTAAGATAACTTAATATTCTAGAAATGGATTAAGACTTCTGCCTTTTCAAACAGAATCAGAAATAACCACAGTTTCCAATATTATATAGTACTCACAGTGCTAATAGTACTGACTTTTTATCGGTTATTATTGTTATTGTCTCACTACAACTCTTGTTCATTTTCATTCAGTGAGCTTTTTTATAGTTGACTAAAATTCTTAAGTTTAGTATTTTGTTTGATGGCAGCCATTTTTTTTAAGTCATGGCCTACATAATTTTCATGTGAACTCAATGGAAAATATAATTTGTTGCAAAAATTCAACAACAACAAACATTGTCAAGAAACCCACATAGGTTTCTTGAACTGTATATTTCTCAGATACATACAATAGCAATTCATTCATTTTGAAATCAGCCTTTCAAATCACTGTGAAACATTGACTGCCATTGATCAAACTCCATGAGCAGGACAAATATATGAGAACACAAAAAAGGCATCCAGGCTTGGGCACTCAGAAAGATTGCAGAGCTAAAAGACGAAAAATTCTTACCAAAATTCACTAGGTTTATACCTACCTATGAAAGTGGATCGATGTCACTAAGAGAAGTTTGAAGAAAGCTATGACTAGAATAACTGGAAGGGATGATGTTTCAGGTCTAAAGAAGAGACTGAAAAGAAAAGTCTCTTGCCATCTACTTCCCTTCCTACATCAGAATTCATCAGCTTTCATTCTGGAGATGAAACACAGGGAAACCACGGCAAATGTATGCCATGCTTGGCAAAGGGCACCAAATAGTCCTAGAAATAAGATGACAATTGATTCCATTTGGCATAATGGAAAGAACACTATCTGTGGAGTCAGAGGCCTGGGATACAAACACCCATTTGCTGAACCTTCTTGTATTTAGGCAAATTCTGTTAATCAATCTAGGCCTTTGTTTTCTCACCTACTAACATAATAATGGCTGATAATACAGCCCTTTAAGACCTGTGAAGTGCTTTACCTAAAAACTGCCTTATTTTCACAATAACGTTGCAAGTATTACTGTTGTCAAATTAACATCATCTTTTGCAAAGGATGAAATCAAGCATCAGACATTTAGTGAAGTGGCCATGCCCTTAAGATGTCAAAGTAAGATTTGAATTCAGTCCAAGCTCCAGGTTCAGCATTCTTTCCACCATGCAGTGTGGATCTCTAGGAACTCTTCTTAGCTCTAATTCTGTGATGCTATTATCATTTGAATACTTTTCCAATGTATTCTTTTATTTTATCCTTTATTTTGTTCTACTCTTTTCTGTTTGTTTTTTAAAATTTACACTGTTCATTTATTAGCATTATTAAATAATATAGTAGATAGTAGACTGGTTTCATAGAATATGAGTCTTGTGTTCAACATATATGAGGTCTCCCCAAAACTTTGTTTCAGTTTTAAGATATAATGGCTTAAAAATGAACTAAATTTTTTAGGAAAATTTGTCTTATCACTGAGATCCCCAGAAAATCATTTACCGTTTCAGTGTCTTGGGGAATTTTCTGAGACTGTAAGTTATAAGCGAGTCAACAATTGCTTGCCTAAAAGGAGTTTTTATATTATTATTTTTGTTTTAGTAAAATACAATCTATTCTCTAAAAAGCATCAGCCATGAAAGCTCCCCACAGAGAGAAAAGGAAGGAAAACAGCAAAGAAAAAGCTGGAGAAGAAAAGGAAACTGATTTCATACCACAGATTTTTGGCTAGAGAGATAAGAGTAGGTTAAGCAGGATATAAGTGACAACAGAGAGGTCTGCTGCTATCCCTCTAGCCATCAAAGGATAAATACTTTATTAAATTTTCCACTGAAGCCTGAGAAAATTTAACAAAATCTTGGTGGACCTGATTTCCTGGGGGATAGTGGTAGTGTTGGGAGGTCACATGGGAAAATATTGTACTTGTTATTGAGGAAGGACAGTTATAGCCCTACTACCAAATAAGGATTAGTTCCATCATATTCAGAGAAGTAGGAGTGGTCTTTGTGGTGCTATAAGCCAGGAACAATGCTGAAGTTCTTGGATAACATCTCTGGAGCTCTGTTATCCAGTGGACATACCTGTTCATTTTATCATGCCTATTTGTGTTTGACTTCACAGCTGTAGAAAAGAAAAAAAAAGTAGGGAAGAGAATGATGGCAAAAAATCATTTAGGAATAGTTTTTACTTTGTAGATTTGTTAAAAAGGAATGTCTAGGAGCAAGCCCTAGTTTATTCAAGTCAGGAGCTAAAGCTGTAGAGGAAATGTCATGTAATTACATGTTGTCTTAAAGTACTTTAGTACCTTAGAAGTTAAACAATATGGAATCTTTTTTTTTTCAATCACTTAACAGAGAAAAACCAGAAGATAAATCAAGGCAAAACAAAAACAAAATGTCATGGAAACAAGTTTAGAGAAACAAGACTGAGAGGAAAATATTACTTTCATAAAATGTCAATAAGAAGGACAACAGTTACATGACAAACAGTAGGTATTGCTTAAGGTGTGCATATGTCTTCCCTTGCATAAAGATGATATGAGAAAGAAGGTCTTCAGTTTACTAGGTATATTCTTTCACTGGAAGGTTGTTATGCTCTAAAAATGTCCCATTATTCCCACTTCATACTTACCTTCTCTGGCACTTTGTGTTCATTTGTAAACCATTCCCTCTGCACTGTGGCAAGCTTTCTCTTCTTCCTTCCAACCAAAATGAGTGATATCCTATATTTCTCTATAAAGCAATTTGTCTTCTTTCTCATCAATGCTCAATTCTGCTGTGTTGGACAATTTAATCATCCTTTATCAAAGGAATGGAGATGTATTCTAGAATCTGTCATGATGTAGGTGACAGAAAGGAGTAGATCAATGATCTCCAATTTCATCCTCCTGGACCTAAAGATCTTCATATTACAGACTCTGCATATTTTATCTTATCTCAACATCATAAGATCATAGAATCATTAACCTAGACCTAGAAGGGCTCAGAGGGCATCTAATCTATGATTCTCATATTATGCATGAGATATAGGCAGTTTCAGTAACTTGCCCAAGGTCATACAGGTAGTAAGAATTAGGAAGGATTTGAATGTTGATCTTGTAACTTGCATCAGTTCTCTCTATATCTTATCAAGATCTAGTTGAATATTTGGAAAATTATTCCCACCTATATTTGTGACTTCTTCATTGACTTTGCTCTTATCCCCAAATTAAAAAAAAAAATTGCATCTGTGTAGTAAAATAGGTCAATAATTTTAGTTTTTTTTAAAGGATAACTAAGAGTAACATAATTAGTTGATTTGCTACTAATATGAATATGTTTCTCAAAAGTGGTTTGAGTAGTACTCAAAAGTAGTACACTACTACTTTTGAACTGAAATAAGTAGTATTATTCAATTAAAAAAACACTTATTAAGCCCTTCCACTATACCTAGCCGTGTGTTAAGCAGTAAAGACGCAAAGAACAACAAAAACATGGCCCCTATTTTCAGAGTATACATGTATACATTCTAATAGAGGAAAAGGTTGTTGTTCTTTGAGGATTCAATGACATCACCACACTAGAATCAAGTTTCGGCGTGTCCGACTGTGGCTGATCAGAACAATATGAGCTGGAAGTATTCTACCACAGGAGGGGCACAAATAGTCTGTGTGAATATTTGTGATGGGTTCTCTGAATTTGCACATCTTATTTCTTTTGAGCTGGTTTCTTTTGAGTCATTTCAATTCTGCATCGTTAATGGAGCACAGCATATTCTCTGACATAGGCACACCATGCTGAGTGATCCTGTGCCAGTATCTCCCTTGTCACAAATCAATTTCAAAGTTCTTAAGGGAGACCTTCAGAGTATCCGTGTATTGCTTCTTCTGAGCATCATGAGAACACTTTCCCTGTGTGAATTCTCTATAAAATCATCTTTTTGGTAAGCATATATTATGCATTTGAACAATGTAGGCAGTCCACTGGAGTTGCATTCTCTGAAGCATAGTTTGAATGCTTGGCAATTTAGTTCAAGAAAGGACCTCAGTATCTGGTACCTTATTCTTCCAGGTGATCTTCAGAATCATCCTAAGACAATTCAAATGGAAGCAATTGTTTCCCTTTATGGTGCTGGCAGACTGTGCAGCTTTCACAGGCATACAGCAATGAGGTCAGCACAATGGCTCTGTAGACCTTTAGTTTGGAAGTCAATTTAATACCTTTTCTCTCCCGTATTTTCCTTTGGAGCCTCCCAAACACTGAGCTAGCTCTGGCAATCCATGTGTCAACGTAATTGTTAATGAGTACATCCCTGGAAAGTATGCTATCAAAGTGAGTGAACTTATCCATGGCATTCAAAGTTACTCCATTTGTTGTAACCAATGGCTCATGTGGATGGCAAGGTGCTGACTGGTGGAACACCTGTTTTCGTGGTGTTAATTGTTAGTCAAATTATCACAAGCATCAGAGAATTAATCCACACTTTGTTGCTTCTCAGTTTCAGAGGTTGCATTAAGTGCCTAATCATCTGCAAGCAAAAAATCATGCACCAACATTGCCTCTACTTTGGTCTTGCTTGTAACTTTTTTAAGTTGAAGAGTTTACCATCAGTAAGGTATCTTACCTTGATGCTATGTTCATCCTCATTGAAAGCATTTGATAACATGCCTGAAAACAGTATGCTAAAAAGCATGGAAGCAAGCACACAGCCTTATTACATTCCACTGGTGACTGGGAAAGCATGAGATAACATGTACATAACTATACATATGTGTACATGTATACATATAGATATATGTATATACATATACATCCATACATACACATACATACACCAAGTAAATGACATATAATCTCACAAAGGAAAGTATTAGCACCCAGAGATTTCTTGTATTAGGAGAAAAAGAAATGGATTTATAACCAGAACACTTGGGTTCAAACATAGCCATTCCATCCAACTCTTTCATGGTCTTGTGGAAATTATATTATCTCACTGAATTTCTTTGATCTCATTTGTAAAACTAGTTAAACTAAAGGATCATAGCCAGAGTAACCACTTTATAGTTCCAATTCTATATTAAGATATATTAATTCTATATTAAAATATTTATGTAAAAATATAGGATAGCATTAGAATCAATTTGTAGATTGAAAAGATATAGAATTAGAGAAAGTTCTACAGTGCTCTATGATCAATATAAGCAGCACAAGAACATTAAAAAATTATCTGGCAGCTTATATAGAATATATGGAGCAGTATATAGAGAATTTGTTTTTCTCTATTTTGATATAGATTGGGATATTCTTCATGATGGTAGTAAATGCCTTTAGTGATGTATGTCTATTTTGTGTTTTACTTAACACTGACAGAAGAACAATTAAACCAGTTATTTTAGTGGGTGCATCTATTAAATTTGTCTTTTGGGGACATGAACAGGGAATTTTCAGAGGAAGAAATTAAAGCTGTCTATAATCATATGAAAAAATGCTATAAATCACTATTGATTAGAGGTTACACATTACATGTATCAGATTGGCTAACTTGACAAAACAGGAAGATGATAAATGTTGGAGAAGATGTGGGAGAGTTGGAACACTAATTCATTGTTGATCAAGCTGTGAAACTGATCCAACCATTCTGGACATCAGTTTAGAACAAAAATGTGCGTATCCCTTGACCCAGTAATATCTCTTCTGGGATTCTAACCCAAAGAGAACGTAGAAATAGTAAAGAGTCTCACATGTACAAAAATATTTATGGCAGCTCTCTTTTTGATGGCCAAAAACTGGAAATCACAAGGATGCCCATTAATTGAGGAATGGCTGAACAAGTTGTGGGGTACAAATGTAATGAAATACTATTGTGCCATGAGAAACGATGAAGAGAAAAATTTCAGAGTAGCCTGGAAAGACTTATATGACCTTATGCTGAGTGAAAGGACCAGAACTAGGAGAACTTTGCACGTAGAAACAACCACAGTGTGCAAGGAGTTTTTCTGGTAGACTTAGTAATTCATTGAAATGCATGGATTTAAAAAATTCCCAGTGGACTTGAGGCAAAACACCTTCCACATCCAGAGAAAGAACTATGGAATTGGATCACAGATAGAAACAGACCGTTTTCTTTTGTATTATATTATATTTTGTTTTGTTTTATGGATTTCCCCATTCATTTTAATTGTTCTGTGCAACATGCATTTAATAGTAACGTAGTATATAAGATTGTATGCCATCTTAGGGAGGAGTGCGGAGGGAAGGGGAAATAAGAGGGAAGGAGTGGAAAAATCTAAGATATATGGAAGTGATTGTTAAACACTGAAAAAAATAAAATAATTCAATTAAAAATTTATCTTTTGGGACAATATGTACACATATTCATTTAAAGATAACTGAGAAGACGTCAGTAATCATTAACATACCCATTATTTCAGCTATATACAATGTTTACAAAAAATCATCAATTTACAAATTGAAGATACCATTGATGAAAAATATGAGAGAAAAACAGGCAGGGTGGGTCCAGACAGTATTCCTGATTCCATTTTCTTGAGTAACATTTCTATTTACTATATGAGAAAAATGGCTGGATGGCACACCGAGTTTATCTTTCTGTGTTTATGTCTTCTTTAGGCATTGCTTATGGAAAATGATCTGGACTCAGAATCGAATAAGAAGAGGAGAATGGCCTTGACTGTGCTGGGGCAATTTTGCTGGATTTTTTTTCAACTTTCTTCACAAGGCCTGGAATAAAAATATAATTTAATACCAATAATCTGGTGATACTATATGGCTTCAAATTCTTGAACATGCAAGTTTTCAAACAATCAAAACAGCAGATGAATCTATACTGAATAGACTTCTGGCAGGCAGAAATAGCCTCCAGAATATAATCAACCATGACTTCTATAGGGAAAACAGGATGAAAGATATCAACCATGAAATATGGGACTAGAAAAAGATCTGCTGATCACATAGAAATAGTAATGTCTAACATATGGACAACTTAAGTTCATGGTAACCATGTAACATTAAAATATCCATATAATCTATGGAAACTTTTTTGTCAAGGACAAGGAGGTATGGAAGGTTGGAGGCTGTATTGGGGGGGCGGGGGAGGAGAAGATTCACACCTGAAAGGTCACAGATTCATTGGAATATTAAATTACACAACTAATAATAATTTGGAGAAAAAAAAACAAATACCATTCTCATAACCTTCTAAATATTCTTAAATATTCTTTAGTCTAATGTCAAAGCAGCATGATTTACCTACTACCCTGAATAAATTATTAGAGACAAAAGATTCCAGTTTTTATAATCAATAGGAAATATTGAGACTTCAGGTTTGTTTTATATCAAAAAGTCATATAAATAGATTTTCTCCAGCCTTGGTATCTTTAAAGAAAACCAAGAACATTAAAGGAATATTAAATTACTCTTGTGGGGCTCCTTCTGACTCTCTTGCAATGCAGCAAATAACAAGAAATTAGAAAATATTTAGTTGTAGTACTTTTCTACAGATCTGTATTTGTTTTAAAGAAAAAATGTTTTCTCCCAATCAGTGAATCAGTGTGTACGGCCGTGTGTGTATGTGAGTGAGTATCTGTATTTATTTCTGATCAATTGCTACTAACTCTTCCATTATCAATTACATTGCATTTGGAGTTCCACTCCTACAAATCATCAGCGTTGGTGTATTATAAAAGCTAGCATTTATTAAATCCCTACTATGTTTAGAACACATAGTCCCTGCCTTAAGGGGCTATAAGGAACTTTTAATGTGACACTCATGACTCACCCATCATTTCCATTATGGTTTGTCTCCTAGATTTGTATCTTCTTTCTGGATTCATATACCTAGATTTCTGTGCCTAGATGGATAACCCCCTGAATATCCTTGTGCTAGTCCAGGAGACATTATTACTATAGAACCTTGGAAGTTCAGTTGAACTAAGAGACAGATATTATTTGGAGGATTCTTTGTTTGTTTTGTTTTTAATTTTTGCATACCTGGCCCAATTTTTTATTCATAGGATTATACAAAAAAGAAAGTAGTAATAATATATGGTTATCTTGTCGGACAGCTTGAATATTTTCTATTATCCATAAAATATGAAAAATGAGATCCACTCAAACCTTCACTTTTAACTTAGCAGTAATGTTCAAGCCCTATTATGAATTTACTCTTATTATAAATTTGCTCCATGTTACATTTGTGTTGAACCATGTTGTTTAACATATAAGTTTTGCATTTGTATTTCAGCACTAGGCTGCCCCTGCTGAAGATACAAAGTCGTGTCCATGCATTTCCTGGCTGATAAAGATTCAGGTAGTATCCAAGCCACTACATATCCTAGTATGTATGAGCACAACTTTCACCAATCAATCAATGAATCAATCAATAACATTTATTGGCTACTTACTTTGTATCAGGCATCATGCTAAGTACTGACCAAAAAGATATCTAGTTTGGACTATTAATAAATACTTGCTACTCATATGCTATTTAGTTTATTTTGAGATTTGAGAGAGGCTTATTATACACTAAATGACTATCAGATGATGCAATTGGCTTATAGGTGATATAATCAAGCTAATACAACACTGTCACTCAACCCACCCTGGCTTCTACTTACATTACCTGACCTTGTAGACTCATTTATCCTTCCATTGACTAAAATTTTATTGTAATGGAGGTCAAGGAGGTCTGAATCATTGGACGTTATTACCAGTGAGATGAGATCTCAGATGGGGCACTACCATAAGTGTGAGTCATGGCAACATAAGATCAACAGGAACGGACTGAGTCCCTGAAAAAAAGGAGGTATCACAATAAAAAATAAAGGTGATGAAAAGAAAATATGAGTGGTTGAAATCAAACTTCACTGACATGGCAGTTTTGTTGATGGCTGGCTTATAGTCTCCTTGTATATCTTACCTACAGTTTTTGCCTTGGGGAATAGGAGGACACAGTTGCTGAGGTTTTGAAATTACAGTAATTTAGAATGAGTAGAAACTTTCAACAGAAGCAATGAAATCTAAGTTGCAAAAAAATTAAACAAATAGTATTTAACCTTTTATGACTCCAAACAACATGATTTCAACAATGGAGTTCTATTTGCATAATTTACATATGTATATTCCAACTTTATCTTCAACTAGTATCTGGCTGCTGTTTCAATGTGTCTTCAAGGCCATTTCTTAATGATTCATTTAGTCAGCCTACCTTAGCATACACAAAAGTATTGTTTCCTTGTGTTTTATTTCCATCAAAAAGTGTAAACATTTGCTTGATTTAATGTCGATAGGAAATGTATGAGAATAGATAAAGTGTCTGGGAAAAAAAAGACATCAACTCACCATTATGATTTATAGGGAACAAAATAAAACACCTTTGCAGTATGTTTCCATATAAAAAAGTCTATAAAAATGAATGGCTGGTAAGAATCCATTATAGAAAGAGATTTGCATGAGAAGTGAGTTTTGTGTGAATAAAAAGACACACTGAGATATCTTAAGAAAATGTGAAAACATTGAAAGCAAATGACCAAAACAAGTCATTTATTGTAGCTGAAAAGGACAAGGACAGGGCACACCAGGTTCAATTCATTGCTACACAGTTAGGATGTCATTGCCCTCTTAAAGAATTTGACTAAGTTAAGCCTCACCCTCAATTCCCAACCTAATTCAAGGAGAATGGAAGTCTCTTAAGAGAAAGGGTGATTTGTTGTTCTGTCCTTGCATCCCAACCACCCAAACAGGTGCCTTGCATAGAGTTCTTGCCTAATTATCCAAGCTGGCTCAATATAACTCAATTTCATTCAATTTAACAAGGTTTTATTGAGTTTCTACTATGGACCACACACTATACTAGACACTAATGATACAAGGATAATGAGGAAATGATCTCTCCCTTCAAGGAGCTTACATTTTATTTAAACAATAATAATTTTTTATTGATTTTAACTGAATACCCAGAGTGAAACTTGGACAAATAGAAGCTATTATAAGGGATTTCTATTCTACAAAAGATACAGAGAGAACAATTTTGTCCTGGGATCATTTTCCTCAGGGTGGTCAACAAAGAACAGGCACACTTGATAAGATAAGAAGACAAGAATGGACTCTTGAAATGTAGGAATTTTGCAAGGCAAGGGGGCAGTTTTAGGCACCCATCAGATCACTAATCTTATAACTCCAATAATATCAGGTTTTGTGTCCTAAAAGAAAGATCACGTGACATAGTAACCACCATATTGAGTGATGATTGACCTTGAAAGACTTAGCTTTTCTTAGCAATTCAAGGATTTAAGACAATTCCAAAAGACTCACACTGGAAAATATTATCAACATCCAGAGAAAGAGCTTTGGAGTCTGAATGCAGATGGAGACATATTATTTGCTCTCTTTTCCTTTTGTTGTTTTGTTTAATTTCTTCTTTCTTGTGATTCTTCCCATTAGTTCTAATTCTTCTTTACATCATGACCAATCTGAAAATGGGTGTAATATGAAGGTATAAGTAGAGGCTACATAATATTGTATGCCATCTTGGGAAAGGGAGAGGAGATGGTGTGACAGCAAGCAAGGTAGGATCTTTGCCGTTTTTCTGGATTGGCCTTTAGCCAATCAGAAATGTATGTATGTATGTATGTATAAGTATACATATATATGTACGTGTATAAATGTGTGTGTATATATATATACATATATATATATAAAATGATATATTTTACTTAAGAATGTTGCTATGAATGTTGTGCTTTACTTTATTAAACAATGTATACACACACACATATATAATGATATGTTTTAATTACGAATGTTGTTAAGGATGTTGTTATGAATGTTATGTCTTATTTTATTGAACAATGTGTAGCTTATTACTGAATAGAGAGTTCATTATATTATGGGATTAGATCCTTGAAAACATAGTAGTAGCAGTCCTCAGATGTGCTGCCATGATTGGCTATACAGATGGTAAAGGAGAAAATTCAAAACTCAGAATCTTATGGAAGTGAATGTAAAAACTAAAAATAAATTATAAAACAAAGCTCATGTGTTATTTGCAGCAATATAGTATAGTGGATAGAGTGCTGAAGCTAAAAATCAGAAGCCCTTGATCGTCTGAGATAATAACTGCCTATTATGGATAAATCACTTAACCCAGCAAAGACTCAGTTTTTCCATCTTTAAAATGGAAATGATAATACACTGCCTTCATCATAGGGTTTTAGGGAGAAAAGTGACTGAAATAGAGATAGATAAATAGATAGAAAGGTAGATACATACCACATGTATACATGTATATTATATAAAGTAAGGTTTTTGTTATTGAAGAAGGGGCTAATCTGAGGATGATATATGTATTTGAACTCTCTGCTTCTAGGTTTCAGTTGAATGTAAGCTCCTAAGGTTCAAGGATTGCTTCATATTTTGTCTTTATGTTTCCACCACTGATCATATTTTGTTGCACATAGCAAATGTGTGATAAATATTTCTTGAATATTTGTTTTGAATTCTGGGGCTTTAGCTAGTGGTTCTGTTTTTTATGTCATAGAAGTTAATGAGAAAGGATGGAATATCAAACAATAAGGGAAAAAAGATGAGGACAGAGTGTTGGAAACAATTATATTTAGACGATGGGAGGAGGAAATATAATCCCTTGAAAAAATAGAGATAAAGCCTTCAAAAAAGATTTATCATCTTAACCTTCAAACATGTTCTTTCTTCAAACAGAAGTCTATAGTGAAGGCAAGTGAGAGAGAAAACAAACCAAAGCTTCAAATGTAGGGATAATCAGTTCTTGAACACAAACAGTGTAGTTAAAGACATAAATGGAGTGTTGGTCTGGTAGGATTTATGACTAGAAGAAAGGTCTAGAAGTGTCTATTTCTTTCAAAAGGAATAGAATATATAAAGAGGCATATTGAAAAGATATGCTTATGTGAAGAAGTCTGGGAACCTGGAAGAATAACCATGGTATATTGCATTTAGGTGAAGATCGATGAATAGGAAAAGAGATTATTTTATCAAGGGGCTATATTCTTTCATACCACCAGCAGAGAAGAAGGAAATAAAGATTTCAAGAAAGTGTCACAAAGTCTTACATGGAGGTCAGATACAGTAGAAAGATTTTAAAAAACCATTTTTAGAATGTAATAGAAAAGAAGGGGAAAGCTGGAAATTGTTGTAAACCCTGGATTATGGGAGTACATACATCAAAGGATTTAGGGGAGAGATCTAAACCAGCCTCCTCATGTAAGGACACTGAAGACCCAGAATGTTTACGTGACTTGCCCAAGGTCATATAGACAGCGTGTGGCAGATTTAGAAACTGAAATCAAGTTCTCTGAGTCAAGGGGTAGTTAAGTGGTACAGTGCATAAACGCTGGACTTGGAATCAGGAAGACTCATGTTCATGAGTTCAAATCTAGCCTCAGACACTTACTAACTGTGTGACTTTGGGCAAGCCACTCATCTGTGTTGGCCTCAGTTTCCTCATCATCACCTGCTCAGGTGGGAGGTTCCACTTCACTACTCTTCCCTCTGAAGGCCTGAGATTAGACAGGAAAGTGCGTAATAGGAGATAGAAGTCAAACCAGCACAGCAGGAGAATAAATTCCTGTTTCCTACTGATTTAATTAATTCTTCCCTCAAAAGGCAGACACAGCAGAGATGGAATGTTTTTGCCAATTGCCAAGCATTTACATTTTTTTCTCCTTCTTTCTTCCCTTCACCCACTGGATGAAAAGAAATAACAAAAGAAGGGAGGAAAGAAAGAAGGAAGGAAGGAAGGAAGGAAGGAAGGAAGGAAGGAAGGAAGGAAGGAAGGAAGGAAGGAAGGAAGGATGGACCTCTATATAAACATAACAAAGTAAAAAAAAAAAAAGAAAGAAAAAGAAAAGAATCCCTTATTGACCATATCCATAACTGATTCTCATTCTGAGTAATAGCCCTAAGTATTTTTCATTGTCAATACTCAGGAATCATGACTGACCATTATATTCATTAGAGATCCCAAGTCCTTTAGAAATTATTTATTTTTACAATATTGATGTTATAACATAAATTGTTTTCCTGGTTCTGCTCACTTCAGTTGACTAATTGATACATATCTGCCCAGGTATCTCTCAAACTATCTCTTTCTTCATTTCTTACAGAACAATAGCGTTTTATTGCATTCCTATTTTATAATTTGTTCAACAAGTAGTTGTCCAATCGATGAGCACCTTCTCAGCTTACACTTCTGCTATATTCTTCTTCAAAGGGGACTTTAAAAAAACTATTGTTTTTATCTCTTTAGAGAATAGTTTAAGTATTGGTATCCCTTGGTCAATAGGTATATACTGTTTGGTGACTTTGGGGCTGATTCCAAATTGATTTCCAGAATGGCTGAAGCAAGTTATAGTTTTACCAGTAGTGAATCAATATACCAGTTTTCCTGTACCCCCTCCAACATATTAATTTTCTGTTTTATTTTACTTATTTTGCCAATTTACTTTTCAATAAATCTTTGTTGACTGATTGACTTTTAGCTCTATAGTGCATCTCTTCTATAAATCCCCTTCTCTTCTTTCACACTCTAGTTCAGTCCCTCACCAAATCTCAATGAGATTATTGAAGTAGCTTTCTAATTGGACTCTCTGATTCAGATTTCTCTCCATTTGAATCCATCTTTCACACAGCTGCCAAAAGTATTTTCCCAAAAAGTGGGGCTGACAATGTCCTTATCCTTATACTCTGCCTTCAAATATGGCAATAGCTCCCCTTTATCTCTAGGTCAAATAAACACTCCTTAAAACCTTTTCAACCTGACCACTTTCTACCTCTTGGGCTTTTTTATTAAGAAATTCAAGCAAACTGGCCTATTTGCTGTTACTTACCTATTTCCCTCATCTCCCATCTCTCTTGCTTCTTCTCATGCTTGAAATACTGTTACTTCTTACCTCTTAGAATGACTGGTTACCTACAAGAGTCAGCTCAAATGTCATTTTCTGTAGGAAGCCTTTTTCTGGTTTCCTAGTTTCTAGCGCCTTCCATGTTAGTGTTAACTTCCATGTTAATGTATATATCTTGTCTGTATCTTTTTTAAAAAATATATATATATACGTATATCTATACATCTATATATGTACATATAATATATAGATATAGATATATCTATATATATGATGCATTTCATGTGATCTAAGGTCTTGAGTATAAGAAGCCCTTAAAAGCTTCTGTATTTTATTTGTATCCCTATCAGTTAATAGAGTGACTGTAAGCAGGAAGTGCTTAACAAAAGTTTATTGGTTACTTGATCGATTTATCGATTTATCTCCCTTCTCTCTCTTGGAAAAGGGAAACAATGTCTATGCAATTCTGCAAATACTAGTTGGTAGGTCAGATGGATTAACTTAACTTTTTCCTCCTTTGTTACAAAGGAAAGATCATTTAGTAGGAGGTGGAAGAGAGATATTTAGTAATTACTGATTTAAAATAAAAGGCATTAATAACACTATAAAAATATTCATTCATTCACCATATATTTTTCATCATTACCTCTAGATCTCCCTCTGGATATTTTATTCATTCTTATTCATTTGTCCTTTTCTTACCCTTCCCTTTTTCCTAACTTTCCTAATACCAACAAGAATATCAAAATCTTCCTAGTCACTGATGCTCAAAACCCAGATATCACTCCTGTTCAATAAACTCTAGTGCCTCCCTAATACTTCCAGGACCAAGTACAGCATCCCTTCTTTGGCATTTAAAGCACTTTCTACTTTTCCAGCCATTTTATACCTCATTTCCCTCCTTGTATTTTGTGATCTAATAATACTGATTTCCTTGTTTTTGTTTTTTCTAGCATAATGCACTCCTCTTAACTCAAAAGCTTTTTTCTGGCTGTCTCCCGTGTCTGAAGTTGTTCCTCCTTATCTGTATCTCTTGGATTCCCTGCTTTCCTTCCTAGTTCTTCTAAATCTTATTGCCTTACTTCTGAGATAACCCTCAATTTGCCCTCTATTTATTGGGTTGTCTCAGAAGAGAGGCATGCTTTATTTGGTCCTGGAAGTATCATGGAGCCATATTACCCAAATCTCCTGTATCAAAGTTCAGCATGTAAATACACAATACTGACTTTTCTCTGTATTTGTTGATCCCTACCCTTGAGATGAAGGTGTGCAGCCAGATTGTACTACTGAGAGACAATTGTTAAATTTTCAGCGTGAGTATTATAACTCAGTAGTTAACAAACACTATAAACAAAGGCATTAGTTCTTGTTCCATTGTTTGTTTAAACCAGAAATTAATGAACAAAACACTAATAATATACATTAATCTTATAAGTATGCTGTGCATCCTTTTTTTCTCCATAGAGTCATTTATTAAAGTTTGCCAACACATTTCTGCTTAGCATACTTTTTACCATCTCCATCATTTTGATGGCCATCTCTAGTCATCCTAATGAATATCTGGTCATTGGATCCAGATGACTCTGGAGGAAAAAGTGAGGCTAGTGACCTTGCACAGCCCTCCCTCACTCAAGTCAGTCAACTTCAAGTCATGTCATCAATTCCCTGATATCATGGTCCTCTTCAAAAATGAAGGAAAAACACAACTCTTTACCATGTCCATACATCAATGGAGGTGATTCTCCACACCTATCCCAACATCCATGTTTTTCAGAGTCCTCTAACATAGGTCTGGCACTCCCTCATTCATAAAACCTTTCCTAACCCCCACAACCCCACAGTTAGAGTGTTTTTTCAGTATTCAAATACTCCTAAAACACTTTGTTTGGATCTTTCACTAGAATGTAAACCTCAAGAAGAGATGGACAGTAAAATTTATTTTAATCTGTATATCCATACTGACTTAATGAATAAAATAAGTATGTAAATAAATAAGATAAGTATGTACATGCTTCTCAAATTGGTTATACAGATAAATTTTGAAGTGTGGACCAGAAAAGTGAGGAAGGTTATATTTAATGGTCTGAATTTTCCCAGTAGACCAAGAGAGTGATGGATTTGGTGATGGCTTGGAAAAAAAAAAGTTTGGTTACATTACTATGGAGAATGGGATATAAAGAGGAAATTAATAATGGGATGATAAAGTTTTCGAGTGGAAAATCTTAACTATGTTTTTATTTTTAAGTCAAAGTTAAATGGCTTTTTTTCTTGGATCATAATTTGTGATATGTATTAGATCACCAAATTCATCTCCACCATTTTTCAAATGAGGGAATTGGGACCAAGACAGGGGAAACAATTTGCTCAAAGTGACAAAGTAGCCATGTGAAAGATTTGCAACCACAATTCAGCCCAAAGCTAACTATTATTTTTCCTGAGTAATGTTGGAAAATGTTGCCAATTACAGAGACAATGAGAAATGATATCGCAGTAAAGATACGTAGGGAGGATGGATATGCAGATTCCAACTCTTTTGTTATGTTACAGTTTGTATTATTTAATGCAATTAAACAAGAGCACTTAAGCAAATTTTTGCAAAGTCATCACATTTTGTTAAATCCCAGACTGAAGTGCTGAGCAGTGGAACGATTTACCTGACTGATATTCTCCTTTGTGAATCAGTTCTGTTTTATTTCTCAGAGTTCATGGAGAAAGAGAATGCATTGAAAATGTTACATTTCTGGTTGGAGTTGATAGCTTTCAATCTCAGCTTGGTCCCCCAAAAGGCCAGGAAGATAGATAGAAGTCATCAAATAATGCCATAATTTAAGATGACAAGTACTTTTCCCTTTAAATTTGCATCCTCTGGAATTTGGTGACTTTCTAAGACAAAAAAATAGTTGGATGCAATATCTGCAGGGAAAAAAAGTCTCTTCCCTAATGGTTTCAGTACTGATATGTCAGACATGACAGCTGTGGAGATGGTCTTTTTTACTTGGCTTCCTTTTCAGCAAGTATCATTATAAAAACTTCAAAGAACTTCCCCATTCAGTATGAGGAGATTAATTTCCAGGAGGAAACATGGTATTAACAATTTCTGGCTCTGGTGGTTGTCCTGATCATAAGTATCATCTAAATAATTGTAATGGCTCTTCTCAGTTCAGGGAAGAAAGCTGATGATGAAAATTTTGGGAAATTATGGTTAAACAATAATTGTGGATACTGCTAGTTTTATCAGTGTGTGTGTGTATATATACATATATATATATATATATTTAGGGAATATGAACTCTGGAAAAATCAGTGCCATAGGGCAGTTCTTTCAAGAATCTGAGCCTGAGACGATGCAAAGAAATCAAAAGGATCCATGTTCTCACAAGAAAGGAGTACAGGATAACAATGATGAGTCTCTAGAAGACACAACTTGGAAGATAAAGATAATAGTCAATGATATGTTTCAGCAGGCTTACTATAACCCTCCATTAAAGAAGTCAACCAAACTATAATTTTAGACACAAGATCAATGAAATTTGCTTTTCTTGGGTAATATCTCTGAAGCTTATACTGTAGCCAATCATTGCCAGAGTATAAGAATATCAAGTAAAATATTCATGCAATCATCAAGGTTTCCTTCAGGCCTGACCAAATTATCAGAAAATTCACAATAAAAAAAATAATACATTGGAGTCTGTTATTGTGTCAGCACGTGCTAATTCTCATCAACTCTAAGAGTCCTTTGCTCATACTGCAGATCATTTCATGATAAAGAAAACTGTTCAGGGCTCCCTTTCAAGGCTTCAATCATGTCTCTATCTTGAAGATTTACAGGAAAGAAAGACTGTAAATTCAGCTGTTCTCTAGGGTAGTGTGATACATCTGTTTTCCTTTGGTTTCGATGTGAATACCGTTAGGGCAAGATCTAAAATGGTAAGACATTTCAGGTAATTTAAAAGTCTTTGAGGGAATCCCCCTTTGGGCTTCTGTTTGAGAATTCAAGGCCAGTAGGTTTCTGAGCAATAGGCATGTCTGCTCAGGCTTTGAGCTTACTTTACCTAAGGGCAATGATCTCATTTACTTAAATCAATATGCATTGATCTATAGCTTATGCTTTTGTCTTTATGTATTATGTCCTCCTGGATGGGTACCGTCAGTTTATTGCTGAAACTTACTAGTTTGCTCCAAGAGGGCACTAGCTCTTTTCATATATATGCTGAAGGCAAGAAAAATGCTGATTTAACTTGGTACACTTCTCTCTTAATGTAAAACTCATTGGTTTTGTTTTTGTAGACCCCTTTCTAAGTTAATAGGTACAAACATTAAAATTCCCTGGAAAATCAACTTCAAAGATTAATTTGTACATGATCCAAGTGCTTTGGAATCTCAAGACTTAAGACAAACATAAAAAAACAAACAAACAAAAAAAACCATTCCCTGGAAAACCAACCTCAAAGTTTAATGCTTACATTATTAGAGAGCTTTAGAATCTGAAGATTCATATCTATTCTATCCAACAAGCATTTATCAAAAGTGTGCTTTTTAAAAAGTTCTGGACTAGGCACTGGGGAAATAAAGACAAAAATGTACCAGGTACAATAGGGATATATTGGAGAAATTACTCTCCTTTTGTTCTTTCTCCTACTAATGCAAATCTACAGAGAACTACTCTCTGAAGATTTACAATAGCTCAAGCTTCCTAAATGCATATGGGTGAATTGAACTATTTAATGTTCAGATATATTACACTGCAGTTGTTGGTCAAGAGAGAAGAGAAATCCTTAGCAATCTTAGCTAATCACAGAAAAAGTATTAGATACTCAAAATGTTTTCCTTCTTTTTGAATATATAACAGTAAATAACTGTGTATATTTACATAAACACACATGCATACATATGTTTATAAGTACATACATTTACACACACATCTTTCCATGTATCTCCAGTTTAGCAATACAGATACACATATAACCATCAGTGTCAGTTCTATTCGTCATCTATCTGCATCTATCTCTCTATCAATCTGTCTGTCTGTCTGTCTGTCTGTGTGTATTTACAAACATACATATGTATTTATATACATACATAAATGCATATGCTTTATATCTGTTTAAGTATGCACATGTATGCTACATATCTGTTCATGTGTGCATGTACATATACATAGGACATTGGTGTTAAACACAAATAGAAATGAGGGGTCACTAAATTATACTTAATGATCTGCGTGGACCATATTTTGACTTAGAAAATCATTGTTCCTGTTTCAGAATATTTTTGTTTATTTTATTAAATATCTCCTAAATACATTTCAATCTCTTTCAGTTTGCCCTGGGGAGCGTTTTGGACTAGCATGTGGTGTTTGACACCTGTGATGGAGCAAGGAAATGCTATTATAGCAGATATGCAACTGTTCTGCATCTTGTGCTGTTGCAGAGTTTCTGGGGCCCTAGGAGCTTAAATGGTTTGCTCAGACACATAGCCAAGTTGAATGAAAGGCAGAACTTGAACTGAAGTCTTCTTGACTCTAATGTTGGCATGCTATCCACTAGGTCACATTACCCTACCCCACCCCCACATAAATAGGGAATAGAAAAGAATAATAAATTCTCACAAGGAAATTCTAAAACTACCAATTTTCTGGTAATATAATAATAGATTCACCCTATTATTTCTTAAAAGTCCTTTATTTCACTGAACAGAGTTCATAAATGATGGTTCCTGTGTTCAAAGGCAATAAAGTCTAATGGAAAAATCACTGGCTTTGGCTATCAGGAGATATGTGCTCTAATCTGATCTCTGCCATTGTCTACATATGCTTGGGTGGATCACTCAACATCCCTGTATTGAAGGGGCTCTATAAGTAAAATGTGCACTGTGTTAGCACTCCAGGACCCTAGGAATTTCTTAGGAAAATGAAGAAATAGTTGGGAAGGTGCTTTAAAGTCAATGTACTCCGTAAATTCCAGGTATTATTATTATTAAACAGATTTTCTTTGGTTTGTTTTACTTTGTTTTTTACTTTATTAGCCCTCTTAAATCCTCAATCTGGGCAGAATTCTTAGGAATAGATACTTCAATAATCCACCGAGACATTTGTCTTCTTCCCTGTTCTTCCTCTGACTAACTCTATTCCCATCTCTGCCTTTTTTCATCATCTTTGTATCTCTCTCTCCTCTGTTTCTTTCAGAGGTTCCATTTATGCTAAGACATGGTTTCTAAGCAACAAGTACCAGGAAAGGGAGAAAGAAAATGAAACTGAAAATCAGCTCCACTTTAATCTTTCCACTGATTCAGTTTCCATTTTGATTGTAAGCAAGAAGCTAGATTCAATCACCTGTTGAGGTTCTTCCCCGTATCACCAGTTTAGTGATTTATATTTCATTCAAGCTTCAAAGATGATTAAAACAGCAAAGAACCCAGCAACATCAGAGTCAGGTAAGAAAGAGTTTTTAGAGTTTTAGGACAGCCGAGATTTTGCCAATAAATGCAAATATGACATGGATATGTTCTTTTCCCAGTGTGGTATTTCTCAGTGTGAAAACTCACTCTGTCAACTCATACAAGGATTGTATGACAATGAAAAAGCCAACAAAGTATAGAGGATGGAGAAATATAGAGTCAGCTTGGTGACGCAGTGCATAGAACACTGGCCTTGAGGTCAGGAGGACCTGAATTCAAATTGAACCTCAAACACTTGCTAACTGTGTAACCCTGAACAAATCACTTAACCCTGATTTGGAAGAAGAAGAATTTTACCTGACATTGATCAAATTATTTAATCTTTCAGTGCACTAAACAACTTTCTAAGACAGCAAACTGCCCAGAGTATGCTAATTTACACTGATAGAATTTCCATTCCCCGGAAGTACTCTATACCAACAAAATTATAGGTCCAGATTCTGCCATTTATTTATCCATTAGTATGTGAGGCAATTGAGGTGATTAAGATAGCAATTGTGGGAACTGATTGAACCTCATTGACTCTATTTTGCAGTTCAGTCCTGGAGCTAGCACATTTCCTTTTCTATTCAATTATGAGTCTAGTCCAATTTTTGATTTGTGAAAAAACATACTTAGTTGTGGAAATTGGGAGAAAATCTCATTTAATTGTTTGAACCCAACCCTTTGGGGCTGGAAAACTGGACCGCCTCTACCAGCTGCTTACAGATACTTAACTATGGACCTAGAATATTATGCTGCCCAGAAATCCAATCAGATCCAAAGACTGATGCAAGAAGTTCCCTCACAATTGTATATCTCAACAATCCATATGTGTTATCTGAAAACTGACCACATAGTGATCATTTATTTATCCAGAACTACTTTGATTGTTCACAGAGACCTGGAGGGAGTGGACAGTCCTTTTTTTTTCAGTAAGTTGCACCTGTTTACTCTCTCCTTCCCAAACTGGAAAATTGGAAAGTTCCTATTCTTTCTTCTGATTAGAAATCAGATTACCTAATGTTGCATAGTGGCTGATTGCCTTCTTTTAATTAATTGGTTTTATTTGGTTAATTATTTTGATGTAGAAATTCTGTCTCCCCCTGTATTTGGAGTCCAGGCCTCAGCTAAAGATGTCTGGCTCCGGTTTATTGAGTCATTGGCATACACTGCTTAATAAAGCAAAATGCTCAAGGGTAACTAGAGGCTTCAGTGGATAGAACACTGGCTCCTGAGTCAGGTAGAGATCCACGATCAAATCTGACTTTAGACACTTACAAGCTGTGGACACTGGGTAAGAAGCAACATGCACACACAGACACACAGAAACACACACACTCACACACAGACACACACAAAATCAAAATGCTCAGAAGCCCAAACCTTTGTTTCTTCAGTCATTTCTTCTTTCACCCACCATACAAGTCCTAAGGAGCTGTCCAAGGCCTAAGAAAAAGTGAATGACTTACCCAGGGCAATATAGCTAGGAAGAGTCAAAAGTAGGATTTGAAACTAAATTATTCTCTCACCAGACTACAGCATTTTAGCTACTATAATAATAATAGAACTCTCTTTGGCAATTTAGGAACTGAAAAGAACAAATGTAAAATTAAAGCAATGCTAGCCTGTCCATATCTTATATAATACAGGATGTGTGTGTGTGTATGTGTGTGTGTGTGTGTGTGTGTGTGTGTGTGTGTGTGTGTATCATACCTTGGAAAAGGATCTTGGAGAAAGCAAAACTTTAATGTAGAAGACAAACTCAGAGGTAATACAGTCAGTATAACTCCAACCTTATCACGTTCAACTGGTTAGCCAAATTGGCTGAATTGCTCTTCCCAATTGAAGATATTTCATTTCTTATTTCTGTGCTTTTGCATAACCTGTTCCCCACACATCCTCCTACCTTCTCTGTTCTCAGTAATTTGTTTTGGAACCATCTATCTAACTTCTATCTAGCCTCAGTTTAAGTGCCACTCTCTCTAAGACATCTTTTCTGATTTCTCCACTTAGAGAATCACCCCTGCCCCCATGACTTTGACTTTACTTTTTATATTTTATTAAAACATTTTTTCTGGCTCAGGTCTCTCCTTTCTCCAATCCAATCTCTACGCAGCTGTCAAAATGATTTTCCTAAAGCACAGACATGATCATATTGCTCCTCTAAATTACATTGGCTTCCTATTGCTTCTAGGATCAAATATAAGCACCTTTTTAATATTTAAAGACTTTCACAGCCTAGATTCAACCTAAATTTCCAAACTTGTTATACAATAATCCCATTCCTACAGTCTAGAGAATAGTCATCTTGGTCTTCTTGGTCTTCTCCATACACAACATTCTATCTCCCATCTCTACATCTTTGCATGTGTTATCCACTCCTGCCTAGAATGCACTTCCATCTCACCCCTGCTTCTCAGAATCTCTTGTTTCCTGTAAAAGTATTTTAAAGTGACACCTTCCAAATGAAGTCTCCCCAGATTCATGGAATTGTTACTCCTCCCCTCTTCTCCATTTACTTGGTTTTGTGTTTTATTTTCTATATAATTTCTATATGCTTATTAATATAATGCTAACTTCCCCAGCAAAATGCAAGTCCCTTTTGGGCAAGAACTACCTCATTTTGCCTTTATAATCATAGCACCTAGTGAATAATAGGTATTTAAATGTCTGTCGAATTGAAATTGATATGAACACATATTCTTAAAGTTCTTTAATGATGGAGATGTTGTACACTGACTAGGTAACCTGTGTCAGTATTTACCTTATCCTAACAATCATAAACTCTCCATGGTTAACCTAAATCCCTCTTGTTACAATTTAACATTATTTTCTCCTGTTCTGTTGAGAGAGAGAGAGAGAGAGAGAGAGAGAGAGAGAGAGAGAGAGAGAGAGAAAGAGAGAGAGAGAGAGAGAGAGACTTTAATCTACACGCAACCTTGATGAGGTCCATTATATTCTTTCTCTCTTTTTTATCTCTGTAACTTAAACAAGTAATGTTGTTTTGGTGGGTAACCTTTTCTCAAAATGAAAACAGATATACCATACTACTTATTGGACACCTAATGAATTAAAGTAAACAAAACAAAATAAAACAAAACCCTACTCTGCAGTTTATCATTTGAAACCATTCATGGTCTACCTAAAAATCTTCCTTTTCTACTTTATTTTACACTTCTCCTTGTTACATAATTTAAATTCAAACTGGACTCAGGCATTTCGTTGTTACTTGACCTTGCTCTGAGTCTCCATTCATGTATATTTGTTCACACTGCTCCTTATGCCTAAAATAAAATCCTTCTCGTCTCTTCTTGTCTAAAGCTTTCTTTTTCTTTAAGATCTAGCTCAGGAATAATCTTCTCCATTAAACTATTTCAAGCTGGAAGTGTTCTGTTTCTATGTTTTTCCATAACATTTTGCCTGGGTCTCTCAATCATATCTGTAATTCTGCATTGCATCATTCTTACTTGTGTACATGTCTTATACCATTATCCCATGAGATTCAAAACTCCTCAAGACCAGAGAATGTTTTTTTTTTCCCTTGGTATCATCAGTACTTAATACAATGTTTTGAACATAGTATTTCTTTAATTCAAATGAATTAACCAACACAAGATAGACACTCATTTGGTACCTCTACCTCAATGAAATACAGTCACAGTGACTAAGAAAGGTCCAATGAGAGTTTTTTGAAAAGATGGGAGAAATCATAATCTTAAATCATAATAAATGTTTGAAAAGATGGGAGAAATCATAATCTTAGTCATAGTGACTAAGAAAAGTCCAATGACAGCTTTTTGAAAAGATGAGATAAATCATAGAATTTGAGAGCTATCTGAAATTATCTTTTGGAAATGATAACAAAAATTGATAATCCACACATTCAGATAATCATTGGGACTTTATGGTACATAGCTAGGACATTAAATTCATTTTTTTATATCTGTTAGGAAACTTTGGTTTTTCTTTGTTTGATTTTTGCTGAAATCAATCTGAAATTGATCTCTTTGCAGTTTCCATTCCTTTTTGTTTGCTTGCTTGTTTCTACACTCTGGAGCCAAGGATAACACACCTAATCCCCGTTCCATTAGACAGCTCTTAAAATTCTTGAACTTACTATCATGTGTTCAGGAAGTCTCTCTCTCTCTCTCTCTCTCTCTCTTTCTCTCTCTCTCTCTCTCTCTCTCTCTCTCTCTCTCTCTCTCTCTCTCTCTCTCTCTCTCTCTCTCTCTCTTCTCTCTGTCATAATTTGCCAGTTCCTTCATCCTTCAGTTTATCCTTATATGCCCTGAATTTAAGCCCATCACTATTCTGTTTGCTTCCACAGAATAAATTAATGAAATGAATAAATGAATGAATAAGTGAGTAAATGAACGAATGATAGAAAAAAGAATTCATTAGATTCTTACTTTGTGCCATTCACTTCACCAATTATGGAGATGGAAAATAAAACACAAATACAGGAATAAAACAGAACCTTGTTCTCAAAAACTTAAAATTATAATAGAAAAGAAAATCTATAAGAGTAGTAGCCAGGGAAAGATTATGTTTTGTTTTGCTAGGTCACAGGGATAGGAAATTTAATACACGGGGCAATCAATTGGCATGATCTTTTCAACAAAGGTAGTGTTGATTTTATAACAGTATCCAATGCAAGAAGTCAAAAATAGGGGTTAGGGTTAATGAGATGAAAAAAGAAAACATTTGAATGAGGAAACATGGTTAAGTCAGGAGCCATTTTATCCTCTACTAGGACTTGAAGAATTGAACATTATCCTCTAGGTACCATCAGTACAATTATTTGATTTGATCTAATTTTCTAAACAGCAGAAAACTTTTTATTCTAACATTATCATCCAGTATTTTAGGTATTCTTCCAAGCTTTGCAACATCTGAAAATGTAACAAGCATATCATTTGTGCTTCTGTTATGGTCACTAATAAAAATGCTGAATAACACCGTCATTAGGATATAGATATATAGACAGATACTAATAATATATACCTTAGTATATAAATTTCTTTCTGTGTTTGTCTGTCTTTCTATCTCTCTCTGTATTTCTCTGTCTCCATATATATATATATATATATGTACATATATATGTATGTATACATATATACATATATATGCACATATATGCATATATAGCATTCTTAGGTTATAGAGAGATATACTAATAACATATACTTTAGTATGTAAAATAGTATATATCTTAGTATACAAAGTATATATTATTAGTATATTTATCTATGTCTATATCCTAATGACAGCATTCTTCAACGTTGTGTGTGTGTGTGTGTGTGTGTGTGTGTGTAGTATTACTTACAATGTGCCAGGCACTGTATCAACCACTGAGAGTACAGAAATACAAGTAAAAAGAAGACAGCCCCAGTTTTCAAGAGCTTACATTTTTTTTTTACAGTTTTCAATTTATTTTTAATTTTTAGCATTGACTTCCATAAGGCTTAAATTTTCTCGACTTCCCTCCTTGCTCCCTCCCCAAGGCAGCATGCAGTCTGGTATGGGTTGTATACATACATTCCTATTAAACACATTTTCATGTTAGTCATGTTACATAGAAGAATTATAAAGAATGGGAGAAACCATGACAAAGGAAAAAAAAGAAAACAAAAAAAGAAAACAGCCAGCTTCATTCTGCATTCTGACTCCATAGTTATTGCTCTCTATAGGGACGGTATTTTCCATCATGAGTCCTTTGGAATTGTTTTAAGTCCCTGCATCTATTTTCCTTTGGAGAGGAGAAGGAAAGGAAAAGGGAGAGTGAGAGGATGAACTGAGTTACCCAGCTAGCTGGGTCTCTATTCAAGCAGCTCGGTATACTCACAGGTTGCGTTTGTCTTTTTTTTTTTTCTTTTTTTGAAATATATAATGTATTTTTCAGTTCTCAGTATTCACTTCCATAAGAATTTGAATTCAAGCTTTTCTCCTCATCTCTCCCCAACCCCAGCCCAGGACAGCATGCACCCCAACCACCCTTTCCTCTAGTCTGTCCTCCCTTCTATTACCCATCCTTCCCCTCTATTTTCCCATAGGACAAAATCAATTTCTATACTCCATTGCCTGTATATCTTAATTTCCAGTGGCAGGCTCAAACAATTTTTAACATTCATTATTAAAGCTTTGCGTTCCATATTCTCCCCCTCCTCCTCAACCCACCCTCATTGAGAAAACAAGCAATTCAAAATAGGCCAAATATGTGTAACAATGCAAAGCATTTCCATAATAGTCATGTTGTAAAAGACTAACCACATTTTCCTCTGTCATATTCTGCCCTCCATTTATTCCATTCTCTCCCTTGACCTCTGCTCCCACAATAGTGTTTGCTTCTAAGTATCCATTTCCCGAATTTTCTGTCCTTTCTATTATCTTCCCTCTCCTGTCCCCTTCCCCCCCTTGCCTTCCTGCAAGGTAAAATAGATTTACACATCCAATTGAGTGTGTTAGTCCTCCTTAAGCCAAATCAGATGAGAGTAAGGCTCACTTTTTTCTTTCATCTCCCCCCTCTTCCCTTCCATTGTAAAATCTCTTTCTTCTCTTTTTCATGTGAGATGATTTGCTACATTCTACCTCTCCCTTTCTCTTACTCCTAGTATATTCTCTTCAACAAAAAATTTTATATATTTTTGGTATTCTCCCTTCATATGCAGCTCTTCTTGTGCCCTCTGTCTCTGTCTCTCTACATATATGTGTGTGTGTATACACATACACCCATATACATATACATACCTACATATATATAATATATGCATACATATCCATACATACCTACATGCATATGTAGGTATGTATATATGTACATATATACATATATGTATATACACTCTAACTATCCTAATACTGAAAAAGGTCTGAGTTACAAGTGAGATCTTTCCATGTGGCAATATAAACAGCTCATCTTTAATGAGTTCCTTAAGGCTTCTCTTTCCTGTTTACCTTTTCATGTTTCTCTTGATTCTTGTATTTGAAAGTCAAATTTTCTATTCAACTCTGGTCTTTTCAACAACAATGCTTGGAAGTCCTTTATTTCATTGAAATTCCATTTTTCCTCCTGAAGTATTATACTCAGTTTTGATGGGTAGGTGATTGTTGGTTTTAATCCTATCTCCTTTGACCTCTGGAATATCATATTCCAAGTCCTTCAATTCCTTAGTGTAGAAGTTGCTAAATCTTGTCTTATCTTCACTGTATTTCCATAATTCTTGAATTGTTTCTTTCTGGTTGCTTGTAATATTTTCTCCTTGATCTGGGAACTCTGGAATTTGACTACAATATTCTGAGGAATTTTCCTTTGGGGATCTCTTTCAAGAGGTGATTGGTGAATTCATTTCACTTTTATTTTACCCTCTGGTTCCAGAATATCAGGGCAGCTTTCCTTGATGATTTCTTGGAAGACAATGTCTAGGCTCTTTTTTTGATCGTGGTTTTCAAGTAGATCAATGATTTTTTAATTATCACTCCTGGATATATTTTTTAAGTTAGTTGTTTTCCAATGGCATATTGCACAATGTCTTCTATTTTTTCATTCTTTTGGTTTTGTTTTTATAATTTCTTGATTTCTCATTAAGTCATTAGCTTCCATTTGCTCCATTCTCATTTTTAAAGAACTATTTTCTTCAGTGAGCTTTTGAACCTCCTTTTCCACTTTGCCCATTCTGTTTTTTAAAGCATTCTTCTTCACATTGGTTTTTTGCACCTCTTTTGCCATTTGAGTTAGTCTATTTTTAAAAGTATTATTTTCTTTAGCATTTCTTTGTGTCTCTGTTAATAAACTGTTGACTCACTTTTCATGATTTTCTTGCATCACTCTCATTTTTCTTCCCAATTTTTCCTCCTCCTCTCTTACTTGATTTTCAAAATACTTTCTGAGCTCTTCCATGGCCTGAGACCATTGCGTATTTTTTGGGGGGCTTTTGATGTAGAAGCCTTGACTTTGATGTCTCCCTCTGATGGCATACTTTCTTCTTCCTCATTTGAAAGGATGGAAGAAAATACCTTTTCATCCAGAAAGTAACCTTCTGTATTCTTATTTTTTCCCCTTTTTTGGACATTTTCCCAGCCAGTTACTTGAGTTTTGAGTACTTTGTCAAATGGAGCATATACTGTCCTAGGCTTCAGAGGTTTTGTGCAGCTGTTCTCTGAGATATCTGTATGGACCTGTAAGTTCTCAGTTCCTCCAAGGTGGCACAATCAAAGGAGAGGAGTTTACTCCTCTCCTTGCCTGTGCTCTGGTCTGTGAGCAGCCACAAGCACTCTCTTCTACCCTGGAATTAAGAGTAGGGTTCTCTCTCCACAGCCACCACCAGCTCCACCATGCACTCCTCCTCACCCCAGGACCACCACTCCTGAATGAGACCCAGATCAGCTGTTTGACTACCCCAGGGTCTTTAGGCTGAGGGCTCCAAAAGTGGACTCTGCTACCCCAATGATTGCTGCCACCCTGGGGTCAGGGCTGGGGCCAGGCCACTGTCTCCTCTCACTCAGGTGAACAAGCTTTCTTTCTGATCTTTGAAACTGTCTTTGGCATTTGTTGTTCCATTTCACCCCTTTCCCAGGTTTCTCCAATACCATTAAGGGGATTTGGGAGAGAGTCATTTTTTCTCTACTATTAGCTCCAGACCCAAATGATTGTATTTCTCCAAGTTTAGGAGTTAGTCTCCTCTACCCTAGTTCCATTTAACCGCTAGCAGTGAGATTAGCTTTTGCAAAAGAAATATTTGTCCAAGGTTCCCACAATTTATATCCCAACAATCAATGATCCCTGCTGGAAATAATCTGTATCAGAATAGAATTTTCCTTGTTGGTTCTTCCACCTTCTGAAGGATGAAACTATCATTAAAGGCAAGTCAAGAAGTTATTAGTTGCTCTGCTTTTGGCAGAGAGAACCAACAGATGTCTTGATAATTGAAGTCCCATATCACTACTATGTAATGCCTCTGTGTAAACCTTGTGATGTGTTTCCTAAACTTCTCATTGCTCTCTCTTTGTGTCCAGGTGGTCTGTATTATAACCTGATAACAAAATTGCTTCTTTTTTCTCCCCCTATAGATTTTCACTCAAATCCTCTTAATCATCCTTCTGCCCTCTGCTTCCTAGATTTCTTTCCATGAAGATAGTATCATAATACACAGTACTATCCCTTCCTTTTATCACTTCAACAGTTTCTTTTGAATAGGTTATATAATGCAGGAATTTCAGTCATCCTACCAAGTCTCAACGATACTATAAGGCTAAATTTTCCTTTTTATATTAGGATCTCTAGATAATTTTCCTTGATTCTTAAATATTTTGCCCTGGAGTACAAATATTTGAAGATATAGGATTTACTGATTCCTTCTTGGATTTTGTCTTCTGGATGTCAATTATTTTGCTTCTTTCTTTATTGCAGCATGCCTATGTGGTCTATTTTGCTGAATGTTCATTGACCATTTTCTTTTTCTTTTCATTTCAAAGCCATTTTTAAATTTAAATTTCTAAGGCTCAAGGCCAACTCATCTTTATGAGACTTTGTTAGGTATATTCTATGTTTGCCCAAGAGCTTTTCATGTCTTTATTTTAAACCATGAGTCAGGAATTGAAATCCCAATCTCAGACATCATTTTCTTAGCTATTCACTTCCCAAGTCAGCTTAATCTTCTTTATTCCTTGCTTTTGGTGGGCAGAAGTGAGCATAACACAACATGGGCTTTGCTGGCCTTTCATTTCTTGGCCAAGACTTTGTAACAAGTCTTCTTAAATTTGTTCTGGCAGCATTCTTTATGCTCACAGAAATCATTAGGATTGAGTAAAAGTCATTCATTTTGAAAAGTTTCATGAGGCACTCTATAAACATACATTCCTACAATTAGAAAAATCTCTTTTTTTTTAACTAGATGTCTTAGTTACTGGACAAAACAACTCCCCTCTTTTTCTTCTGACTTTTTCTGAATGAATTTTCACCTGGCAGCACTTTGGATCCACCTTATCATTTCTTCGAGGACAAACATCTCAATTTTCTAAGTGAATACAGCTCTCTACACTCCTCAAGAGTATAGATCCTTAAAGAAGAGCCTCAAATGTGTGTGTGTGTTTGTGTATTTGAATGTTGAACTCCTCCCCTTCCTCATCTATGTGACATTCTTCCACTCTCCATCTCTTTGACAAAGTTCAGATTTTCTCTCTGCTACTTCAGTTACTCACTCTACATTTTTCATATTAAAAACCCTCTCATTTTTAAAGGAACATTTCTTGTACCTAATAACGTAAATTCTGGAAAGGCATTTCTCACATTCTTTTATCTTCCACAGAGTGGAGAAAAGTTTGCATTTGATAGTTGGTACCAGTAACTTGCCCATAATAGAAATGTACAAGCATCTCACACAAGGAGAAATTTCTCCTTTTTCAATGTGATTGATATCTCTATCTCTATCTATCTATGTACAAACTGACCATGGGTGTTTAAACACAACTCTCCTTCTAAGAACACCTTTATCACTCCCTGACTATTTTGAGAATCACATCCAATTTAATTTTCCTTCTATCATTCACCTCTTGTTTTGTCAGTTTATTTTTCTTCCTTATCTTGTCTAATCAACTCACATTCTTTCCATTCATATATTCATTCCTCAATTCTTTTTTTTCCCTTTCAGGCTAAGAATTCTTTTAGATTGACCCTTCTCTTCCTTCATCTCTATTTGCTGTCCTTCAAATTTTCCTTGACTTGTTCCAAATTTCTCCTTCCCAAATTCAGTATCAAGGCTCTTGGAACAAAATCATCTTAATTTTTTTCTCCATTGTATTCAAGTCAAATCATTCTTATCCAGCCATTTCTGCCATAAGACCTTCTCTTGATGTCAGAAAGAGAGGATGGAACATAGAAGCTTTCCACTGAGCACAAAAGCTACTGTACTCTCATGCCTATATTGTTAGTGTCTCTCATCAGAGAGATGTTGACTCTTTAGGAAATTTCCACTGTCACATATGGATTGTTGATTATTCAAGTGTATCACAAGACGAACACCAGAGAGATGAAACTAAAAAGAGCTTCATCAATGCTGCTGCATTTATACTAAAGTCTAGATCTGAAGGGCAGAGATGACCTCAAAATTTATACTCCATCCCCAAAGCAGAATAGGACTTTAAAAGGGGTTATCTGCATTCTATGCATATTTCTTTATAACGATGATGATGGTGGTGGTGATAGTGATTGACAAAGAAAATAATAGCTAACATTTATGTAATGCTTACTATGTTTCTGGCACCATGCTAAGTACTTTAAAAATATGACATTTGATTCTCACCAAAACCCTGGGTAGGAGGTGCTATTACTATCCCCATTTTACAGCTGAGGAAACTGAGACCGAAAGCATTAACTGACTTCCCAGGGGTCACATCACTAATAAGTGTCTGAGGCCAGATATGAAATCAGGTTTTCCTGTCTCCAGATTCTATCTGCCTCTTTGCATTCTTCACTCTTCCAAGACATCTTTTTAAACTCATGACACAGTACTACATTCTCATATGCATTATCTGGAGACATGCTTAGTGTCTTTTGCCCAAAACCTCATGGAAATCTTGCTGACCTTTGAAGAAACTTCTTACCTTAGCATTTCTAGTTTTGTTTTTTTTTTTTCCCCTTGTAATTCTAAACTCAATGTCCCATTCACTAAGGGACCCAGTGTGATCAAGATGACTTGTAACTTTTTCTTTCTTGGGTCATTTCCTATTTTTCTATTCATTTGTTTTGTTTGTTTCGATTTGTTTGTTTGTTTTTGCTTTTTTGTTGTTGTTTTGTTTTTTGGAGTTCTTTCTTTTATTTCTTTTATTACTGGAAGTATCCATGTTGGCCCTTCATGAAATATCCCAATAGACTAGTATCAGAGAAAATTGGCTATCATCACCCAAGTTTATCAAAGGTAGGCACTGAAGAGGAAGAAAGAGATAGTATAGAATAAAATATATAAACCTGGAAAGATTAAAATGTATGCCCATTTAACATAAATTCTATGTCATTTAAATAAACTTAATTGTTCATTTTTTCCTTCACTTCCTCCACTACCCCAAACAAAATTTTCATTTCCTGTCCTTTTCCCTTTCTTTTATTCTTTCTCTTTCAAAATGATGGACAGAATTACTATCTCTCTCACACACACACACACACACACACACACACACACACACACACACACACACCTGAGAAGGAAATGGGACTTTTCAGGACTGATCAGGATCAAGTTTTCCATGTAATTAGAAACAGTTTTTTTTTTCTTTTTAATACATTCTATTTCTTTTTAATATACTCTATTTCCAAATCTATTTTTCAATCATTCTATTTTTTTAATACATTCTAAAAACCCAATATATAAAAAGTAGTTTCTGCAGCCATGCATTTAGGGAACAAAGGATATCATATGATATAATATCAGTTATTTTCATTTCATGATGTAATCTGGATTTTAATTTTTGACTAGGTCAGTTGCCCTCCCCCACCAAAAAATATGCAATATAAGCCATTTGTAGACTTGATAACTACATTGATTCTTTCCCTCTCTTTGAGATTAGGACAGACAGAAAATAGGTCACATTTCGGAATGCTTTTAAGGTAGAACTAGACACAAAAGGGAATATGGGAATAAACATGTTGATCTCATAATGGCCTCATTTAAGAATTAGTAGCCATTTTATTTGGGGCACCCCAATGAAAGGATTTAATAATAAATTAAATAACATATATATGACTGGCAAATTAGGCCACAGGGACGTTATAGCCATTGTCCTATACCATCTGGCTTGGAACAACCAGATAGCAGGGGTCATATATGTCTAAAACATTACTTCTGGTCCAGTAGAAACCCAAATATAGACAGACATTTTTGGAAGTAGTGACTTCAATGTTTCAATTCAATTCAAATACAAAAAGAAATCTATTATGTGCTAGGCTGTGTGCTAGTCACAGAGAACACACACAAAAAAAATAATATTGTATCTTCCCGCAAGATGATTATATTTTACTGGGGAGGTGCATCATGTGAATAGATGAGTGAACATTAAGTAATGTCCTGGGAGAAGGAAGTACTGCTGGCAGAGTACAAATTGGAGGGAAAGGTCTTTTGTAGGAATTGGCATGAGAACTAATAGTTGTGTGCATCTAAGGATTCTAAGAGTTGGACGTGAGTGGGATTAAATGGACGGAGGATTAGATGAAGGAGATGGAATGTTATATGCAAGTAAATGCTGAAAAGCCAGTTTGATGATACTCAGATCCAGAAAATAAGACATGGAAGATATAAGTAAAAACATAGGGCACATGACAATTAAAATTAGTGATAGAACATTTTGCATTGGTTTTTACTCACTTTTGGGCCTCCTCTAGAACGTCTCTATGCTGGGATTCTATCTCTAGGAAACCAGGACAAAGTATACCAGAGGCCATTGTTGTCCTCTTTGATGTCAACCTCAAAGTCTAGGTATTTGCCTCTAAATACCCTACTTTTCTGTAGTAATTGCTTTAGCATCTGTCACCAGTGAATACTTCTGAGACCGTCCAACACCATTTTAAGGGTGGGGTGGGGTGAGATATTTTTATTTTATAGTCACACCTTACAAAGTCTTCTGAAGCTTATTTCTCTCAGCTTCCTCTCTCTGTGTGAAGAAGTACAGGGAGACCTTGTAGGGTATAATTTTAGCAAGGTAGACTAGGATAGTTTTTTCTGTGACCCTACCTCAAACAGCCTAGGCTAGTTTTCCTTAGAAGCTATTGAAATGATCTGCAACACATATTTAGTTCAGAGATTAATGACAGAACTACTAGTAGAGTTTCCTGGGGAACTTTGATACAAAAAGCCAAGGCACAAAGAGTCATAGCCACTTCCCTGGGATGTCCAACCAGTGGCTTAGCATGGATAGCAAAGTGGCAAGGAATCTCTGCTCCGCTCAATCAATTATGGATCCATACTGGGTTTTCTTTTTTTTTGCTTTGGTTATGTCTAACTGTTGAATGGTCAAGTGTCTCATTTCATTACTCTCTCAAACCAGAGCTACCAAAACACCTTGGCCTAGCTTGCTACAGCATGCCATCTGCTGATTCCTGTTTCATCTACCACGGTTAGTAGTCTGATTAGTACTTGTATTTGACTTCTCCTTATCTCTCATTCAGTAAGAAATTTCTGTTAGTGGTTCTGAAACAGCTACAGATAATAGCTTATACTCATAATTTTGCCTTATTAATCTATAAGCAATGTCTAGTCATGAAACAACTACAGGCATACATATCACCCAGCTATCCAAAAGAATTAGCAACTCAAATGAATCAATTCAATTATACCCTAAGTTTTAGGAATAATATTTGCCAGGGTTCTTCATCATGGAAGTTAGGCTACTTTTTCACCTAAAAGGCAGAGAAGCTTTCCCTAACAGCTGATTAGTGAGAGGACTAAAGTTTCAAGCCATTGACAGTTTCTTGTTCACCTAAGGGCCTAAAAGAGGGCATCCCACAAATAGTGACCCTTGGACTTGAAGGCTGACCCATAAACATGTGACTCACCATACATGTCCTCCTGATCAGAAATGCATCTGTGTATAGATGATAGAGAGTATACTTATCAGAACCAAGGCAATATCTTTGCTGAACATTCTTTCTATGCTTTAATGAAGTGAACTTCCTTTTGTTAACAATTAAATGGACTATGAGTATCATCACTCATTCCAGTCTACAACCCGAACCATTAGACTTATCTAAGTCAGGCCTGGACTACTATAACAACTTGTATTACCAACTGTCCAAATTTCTGTCTGTCTCTTCTCTCTTCTTCTCTCCTCTCTCGTCTTCTCCCTTCTCCTCTCTCTCCTTTCTCCTTCCTTCCTCTCCAACCACCCCTCCCCTTCTCCTCCTCCTCTGTCTGTCTCTCTCTGATTTGGTTTGTCTTCTCTCTCCTCACTTTCATGGATACACACAATGAATTGGAGTATGAGAAAAAAGAGGTCACCTTACCCTATTCTTCCCTGAATTATGAATCTCTTCTTGAACATAACCAACTGGCAGCCATTCATCCTATCCTTGAAAACCTCCAGTGATAAGGAGCTCAGTACCCAGACAGGTTATTCCATTTTTGGAGAGCTCTAATTGTTAAGAAGTCCTTTCTCATACTGATCAAAAAGGCAGCTTCCCTATACGTTTTGTTTTAATTCTGCCTGTTGCAATCAAACAAAATGAGTCTGTCAAATCTGTCTTTCATGGACAATTCTTCAAATGTTTCAAATTTTAATTCTAAATTTTCAGCCTCTCAGTGACAGATGGTAGAGATATTTCAGCAGATGTCCATAGAGAATAATTCACATCCAAGCTGATAAGTTCCCCACACCCAATAACTTAATGGCTATAGGCACATGGAGGCATTTGCGGCCCTCACACATCCTCCCTAAATGCCACCTGATGCCCTTCTCACCTTGAAATTAGCTGTGGCTTCTGCTAACTTGATTCTAAGTGAACTGCCCAGTGTAACCGGTCCTGAAAAATGACTTTCCTAGCAGCCAACACATAGAGAAGAGAGCCTGCAAAGAAATAAGGCACAGAGAAAGGTAAGGAGATTTTTTCAGTTTTGCTTGACACATTTTATTACACTGAGAAAACATAATGTATCTAATCTCTTTGCAGCTGTTGCAGTCCTTTAGCCTTTATTACTTAAATCCCATTAGATATAAAATTGTTTCTATTTGTCAGTGGTGTTCACACACACACACACACACACACACACACACGCACATGTGCATTCATTCATATGTCTTGGCACTTATATTCTCTTATGGAGGTTTGTGAAGAGAGCAATGAAAATTATTTTGCATTGATCTTCCTAGTGGTTTTCTGGTGAATTTTCCTTGTATTGACACTTGACATTCCTCTATTATTATTCTTGAAATACTTAAAATCTACACCGAAGAACTTCGCCTTAGCAACTCTGCACATCTGGGTCCAAAAACCAAACCAAAACAAAAAGTTAAAAAAAACAACTTTGATATTCAAAATTATAACAGGGAATTTAGCAACTATTATTTCTAGAAGTAATAAAAATTGGGTGGGCTTTATTAATTGATCTGGTAGTTCTCTGAAAAGTTTTATGAGTTAAGCAATATTCTCTGTGTGTGTATGTGTATCTGTTTATGTCTCTGTCTCTCTCATGTCTCTCTATTTCTCTTTATTAAACTCTTTTGTGAGTGCTATGTTTTTTTTTCATATTCATGTCATCTTCATCTTAGGATGATTAGCTTCCAGTTTATGTATCTATCAGCTGAACCACAGTTAAAAACTATGTTCAAAAATTTCTTGAACTGTGTATTTTGCACAAATTTTATATTCCTTAAGTTACCACTATCAAATCAATTATTAAAAATCAAAACCAGAAGGAACTTAGAGATGATCTAATTTTCTCCCTTTATTTTTTCCAGACAAGGAAATTAAGGCTCTAAGAGGTTAAATGACTTGTTCAGGAACCTGACATTCCAAACCTGTTGCTCTGAAGGAAAACTCAGCACTTTTCACAATAGCATTTCAATTTATCTCATTTCTATGAACAGAATGAGATCATTCAGTAACGTCTAACTTTTAATGAATGATGTGTAACTTTTCATTTGGTTATATAACAAATATTATTTGAGAATCTATCATATTTATGACTCTATAGAATTCCTGGACAATAAAAGTTTAGGGCATCAGATGCTTGTGCTTATTTGTAAGACCTTGGGCATAACTCTGGATAATGACTATTTCAAAGAAGGGCATTGCACTTAAGAGCTGTAAGTAATACCTATGTCCTGTTAGGAAGATCAGATAACATTTATTTTCAGAAATGGTTTTCTTTAGCCCAGAATGTAAATTGTCTTTTAAGCTCCTTTGGTTCAAATCATATTAGCATATATATTGTGCTTAAGGTTTAAAAAAATATTTTTGCGTGTATTTCCTCATTTCACCTTCACAACAACCCTGGGAGATTACTACAATTATTACTTCCATTTTAGAGATGAAGAAACTGTGGCTTAAAGTGGTTTTAATGACTTACCTTGTTTCATGCTGCTCAGAAATATCTGAGTCTGGATTTGAACTCAGTTTGTTTTCTATTTCCAAGTAAAACACTCTATCAACTTTTCCTTGTAACTGACTTTCACTTAATTTTGATGGATTAGAATTTATTGAATTCTCCAGACATTGAACACACAGTATCAAAGATAAAACACATAGTTTCAGTCCACAAAGAACACATATGCCAAATAAGTGTTCAACATATGCAATTATTTCTTCTTCCAAGCTAATTTTCCATGCCCATTTTCCAGGGACCAGTATCGTTAAATTTGGGGGCTCATCAATCACTGGAAAGCTGAATATAGCTCATGAAAACTATCTAATAAAGCATGGAAGAGGTAAAATTTGGTTTTGTGGAAGAAATTTCTACACTACTGAAGTCAAAAGCTTTTAAAATATTAAAGTAATCTAGTTTTTTGTGACAAAAAATATTGATATATATGAAAGCTTTGTTTTGATAAATGACACACTCAGAGTATATTTTTCAGTGGAATTTCTGGACCATAGGACATACAAACCTTAAGGCACAATATATATGTTAGATATTATTTGAACCAAAGGGCTTAAAAGATAATTTATGTTCTGGGCTAAAGAACACCATTTCTGAAAATAAATGTTACCTGATCTTTCTAATAGGACATAGGTGTTGTTCACAGCTCTTAAGCACAAAACTTTTCTTTGAAATACTCAGGGCTCAATTTTCCCAACCTTATTACCCAGAAGCATCCCCAAGGTATTACAAATAAGAACAATCATCTAGTGCCCTAAACTTTTATGGTCCTGTAATTCTGTGGGGCCATTTAGTTATTTCCTTTGCACAATTCCAAATTGCTGTCCAGAACTGGAAAAATTACAAGAGCCTTAGTGTACTTATCTTAAGTGAATGAAAAAAAAACAACATTTTGAGCCCCATATTCTGAACATTTAATTGAATTTTGAGTATAAAAATAGAAAAAAATGAGACAGCCCCTCCCTTCAAGGAGTTCACCCTCTAATTGAGATAGAGAACACATATTATAGAGTTAAGCTGGGGGATACATGGCAAGGCCCAGCTGTCTTGACAGTACACCAACAGGATAGACAGTAGTGCTCTGGGGGTCTCAAGGGAACAGTGATAGGACTTGCTGGACTTTAGGATAAAGTGGCAGGGAATATGGTCATCTCTGATGGCCCTTTATCTCACTAAAGTGCTGTAGTAGGTGACTCATATCTCATTTAAGTTGCCTGAACAATCAAGTTACAGTCTTCCCTGTCCCACTCATGTTTCAGGATAGGTAGAGTCTAGGCAATATGACAGTCACTGATGGAAGGGTAAAAGAAGGCAAAAGAGAAAGGATATACTTGCTGGTGGCATCTCTATGTAGCTCCTTCAAAATCATTTTTTGTCTATTTTGTCATCATTACCAATTTTCTTGCTGTGAGCTAGAACCTAAAATCTTAGTAATGTTTTGAATTTTTTTTTTCTATTTAGTAAGTTGAAGTATTCTGTGTTCTTATCTTCTTGCCACATATCTAATGGGGGATTTTTAATTCATTTTTATTTTTTTTTATTTTTAATTTATTTATTTAACTTTTAACATTCATTTCCACAAAATTTTGGGTTCCAAATTTTCTCCCCATTTATCCCCTACCCCACCCCAAAACACCGAGCATTCTAATTGCTCCTATCATCAATCTGCCCTCTTCTATCATCCCTCCCTTCCCTTGTCCCCATCTTCTCTTTTGTCCTGTAGGGCCAGATAATTTTCTATACCTGATTACCTGTATTTCTTATTTCCTAGCAGCAAGAACAGTATTCGACAGTTGTTCCTAAAACTTTGAGTTCCAACATCTCTTCATCCTTCCCTCCCCACCCATTCTCTTTGGGAAGGCAAGCAATATAGGCCATATCTGTGTAGTTTTGCAAATGACTTCCATAATAGTCGTGTTGTGCAAGACTAACTATGTTTCCGCCCATCTTATCCTGCCCCCCATTGCTTCTATTCTCTCTTTTGATCCTGTCCCCTCCCCAAGAGTGTTGACTTCAAATTGCTCAATGCTCCCATTGCCCTCCCTTCCATCATCCCCCCCACCCTGCTTATCCCCTTCTCCCCCACTTTCCTGTATTGTAAGATAGGTTTTCATACCAAAATGAGTATGCATTTTATTCCTTCCTTGAGTCAAATGTGATGAGAGTAAACTTCATGTTTTTCTCTCACCTTCCCTTTTTTTCCCTCCACTAAAAAGTCTTTTTCTCACCTCTTTTTTTTTATTTAACTTTTAACATTTATTTTCACACAATTTTGGGTTACAAATTTTCTCCCCTTTTTTCCCCTTCGCCCCCCAAACCCGAGCTTTCTAATTGCCCCTGTGACCTATCTGCTATCTCCTCTATCCTCCCTCCCTGCCCTTGTCTCCATCTTCTCTTTTGTCCTGTAGGGCCAGATAGCTTTCTTTACCCCTTAACCTCTATTTCTTGTTACCCAGTGGTAAGAACATTACATTTGGTCCTAACACTTTGAGTTCCAACTTCTTTTCCTCCCTCCCTCTCCACCCCTTCCCCTTGGAAGACAGGCAATTCAATATAGGCCATATCTGTTTAGTTTTGCAAATGATTTCCATACTAGTTGTGTTGTATACGACTAACTATATTTCCCTCCATCCTATCCTGTCCCCCTTTACTTCTATTTTCTTATGGTCCTTTCCCTCCCCATGCATGTCGACCTCGTATTGCATTCTCCTCCCCATGCCCTCCCCTCCATCCTCCCCCCCACCCTGCTTGTGCCCCTGTCCCCCACTCTCCTGTATTATGAGATAGGTTTTCCTATCAAAATGAGTGTGCATTATATTCTTTCCTTTAGTGGAATGTGATGAGAGTAGACCTCATGTTTTTCTCTTGCCTCCCCTCTTTATCCCTCCATTAATAAGTCTTTTGCTTGCCTCTTTTATGAGAGATAATTTGCCCCATATAACTTCTCCCTTTCTCCTCCCAATATTTCTCTCTCACTGCTTGATTTCATTTTCTTTTTAAGATATGATCCCATCCTCTTCAATTCACTCTGTGCACTCTGTCTCTATGTATGTGTGCGTGTGTGCATGTGTGTGTGTGTGTGTACTCCCACCCAGTACCCAGATACTGAAATGTTTCAAGAGTTACAAATATTGTCTTTCCATGTAGGAATGTAAACAGTTCAACTTTAGTAAGTCCCTTATGACTTCTCTTTGCTGTTCACCTTTTCATGGTTCTCTTCATTCTTGTGTTTGAAAGTCAAATTTTCTTTCCAGCTCTGGTCTTTTCATCAAGAAAATTTGAAAATCCTCTATTTCATTGAAAGACCATTTTTTCTCCTGAAGTACTATACTCAGTTTTGCTGGGTAGGTGATTCTTGATTTTAGTCCTAGTTCCTTTGACTTCTGGAATATCCTATTCCATTCCCTTCGATCCCTTAATGTAGAGGGTGCTAGATCTTGTGTTATCCTGATTGTATTTGCACAGTACTTGAATTGTTTCTTTCTAGCTGCTTGCAATATTTTCTCTTTGACCTGTGAATTCTGGAATTTGGCCACAATGTTCCTAGGAGTTTCCCTTTTTGGATCTCTTTCATGCGGTGTTATGTGGATTCCTTGAATATTTATTTTACCCTCTGGTTCTAGAATCTCAGGGCAGTTTTCCTTGATAATTTCATGGAAGATGATGTCTAGGCTCTTCTTTTGATCATGGTTTTCAGGTAGTCCCAGAATTTTTACATTGTCTCTCCTGATTTTATTTTCCAGGTCAGTTGTTTTTCCAATAAGATATTTCACATTATCTTCCATTTTTCGAATCTGCGTGGTTATGTTCTGAGATATCTGTCTTTCTCATAAAGTCCTTAGCGTCCATCCGTACCATTCCAGTTTTGAAAGATCTATTTTCTTCAGTGAGCTTTTGAATCTCCTTTTCCATTTGGTTAATTCTGCTTTTGAAAGCATTCTTCTCCTCATTGGCCCCTTGCACCTCCCTTGCCAGCTGAGTTAGGCTAGTTCTCAAGGTGCCAATTTCTTCAAGATATTTTTGGTTCTCCTTTAGCAGGGAGCTGATCTGCTTTTCATGCTTCTCCCTCATCCCTCTCATTTCCCTTCCCAGTCTTTCCTCCACCTCTCTAACTTGATTTTCAAAATTCCTCTTGAGCTCTTCCATGGCCCAAGCCCATTGGGTGGGCTGGGACACAGAATCCTCGATTTCTGTGTCTTTGCCTGATGGCAAGCATTGTTCCTCCCCATCAGAAAGGAAGAGAGGAAGTGTCTTTTCTCCGAGAAAGTACCCATCAATAGTTTTATTTCTTTTCCCATTTCTTGGCATTCTCTCCAACCAGTGGCGTGACCTCTGAATGTTCTCCTCACACCCACCTCGCCTCCTGGTCCTCCCAGCCAGCGTTTGGGGACTGAGATTCAAATGCTGCTTCCCGCCTTAGGGTTTTTGGGGGGGGAAGGGGTGTTATTCAGTGTTAAATTAAGTTCAGGTGCTGGGGTCAGGGGCAGGGCCGCCTCTCTGGCTCAGTTCCCTCAGGGGGTTATGCACAGACCTTCCACAATGGATCCAGGCTCCCGCCCATTTGGGGAGCCCCTGTCTGCAGCCACCTCTCAGCTTCTATATCCTGTGTGGGCCCGAGCCATGGGGGCACCCCACTCCCCTCTCAACCCGCCAAAGAGACTCTCTCACCTACCCCCGTCAGTCACCTGTTGGTGGGGGGGCTTGTTCCGATGCTGAAGATCCCATCTCTGGAGGCTTCTCAGATCTGTGCCTCTCGGAGCCGCGGCCGCTGCTGCATGTCCAGGCTGGGCTCCGCGTCTGCAGCGCGACGGACATTTTGCGAGAGGTTTGCAGGTCCCTCTGTGGGTGGGGGGACCCACGTGGCCACTGGAGATCCTGTCCCCATAGCCCTCTCGGATCTTTTCCTCTCAGTGTCGTGGCCGCAGCAGGGCTGCACTCTGCTCCCCGTCCCGGCACCCAATCCACGGCGCGAAGGACCCCCCGCGAGAGGTTTGCAGGTCTCTCCGGAGCAGAAATCTCACTCGCTCCAATATTCTGTGGTCTCTGGGTGCAGAATTCGCCCTGGCTTGGTCCCCTCTAGCCGTTCTGTGGTTTGTGGGTTCGGAGCTATGTGTATGTGCGTCTTTCTACTTCGCCATCTTGGCTCCGCCCCTCGCCTCTTTTTTGAGAGATAATTTGCCCCATTCCATTTCTCCCTTTTTCCTCCCAATATATTTCTCTCTCACCACTTAATTTCATTTTTTTAAGATATGATCCCATCCTATTCAATTCACTCTGTGCTCTCTGTCTCTGTGTGTGTGTGTGTGTGTTTGTGTGTGCGTATAATCCCACCAACTACCCAGATACTTAAAAGTTTCAAGAGTTACAAATATTGTCTTTCCATGTAGGAATGTAAACTCTTCAACTTTAGTAAGTCCCTTATGACTTTTCTTTGCTGCTTACCTTTTCATGGTTCTCTTCATTCTTGTGTTTAAAAGTCAAATTTTCTTTTCAACTCTGGTCTTTTCATCAAGAATGCTTGAAAATCCTCAATTTCATTGAAAGATCATTTTTCCCCCTGAAGTATTATACTTAGTTTTGCTGGGTAGGTGATTCTTGGTTTTAGTCCTAGTTCCTTTGACTTTTAGAATATCATATTCCACACACTTTGATCCCTTAATGTAGAAGCTGCTGGATCTTGTGTTATCCTGATTGTATTTACACAGTACTTGAATTGTTTCTTTCTAGCTACTTGCAATATTTTCTCCTTGACCAAGGAACTCTGGAATTTGGCCACAGTGTTCCTAGGAGTTTCTCTTTTTGGATCTCTTTCAGGCAGTGATAGGTGGATTCCTTGAATACTTATTTTGCCTTCTGGTTCTAGAATCCCAGGGCAGTTTTCCTTGATAATTTCATGAAAGATGATGTCTAGGCTCTTTTTTTGATCATGGCTTTGAGGTAGTCCTATAATTTCTAAATTTTCACTCCTGGATCTATTTTCCAGGTCATTTGTTTTTCCAATGAGATATTTCACATTATCTTCCATTTTTTCATTCTTTTGGTTTTCTTTTCTGATTTCTTGGTTTCTCATCAAGTCATTAGCCTCCATCTGTTCCATTATAATTTCGAAAGAACTATTTTCTTCAGTGAGCTTTTGAACCTCCTTTTCCATTTGGCTAATTCTACTTTTGAAAGCATTCTTCTCATTGGCTTTTTGAACCTCTTTTGCCAATTGAGTTAGCCTGTTTTCCAAGGTGTTATTTTCTTCAGCATTTTTTTGGGTCCCCTTTAGCAAGGTGTTGACCTACTTTTCATGCTTTCCTTACATCTCTCTCATTTCCTTTCCCAGTTTTTCCTCCACCTTTCTAACTTAATTTTCAAAATCCTTTTTGAGCTCTTCCATGGCCTGAGCCCATTGAATATTTATTTTGGATGTTTGGGATACAGAAGCCTTGACTTCTATGTCTTTCCCTGATGGTAAGCATTGTTCTTCCTCATCTGAAAGGATGGGAGGAGATATCTGTTCACCAAGAAAGTAACTTTCTATGGTCTTATTTTTTCTCCCTTTCCTGGGCATTTTTCCAGCCAGTTACTTGACTTCTGAATTTCCTCTCCACACCCACCTCACCTCCAGGTCTGCCCAGCCAGTGCTTGGGGTCTGAGATTCAAATATTGCTTCCCAGCCTTAGGGCTTCTGCAGGGCAGGGCTGCTATTCAGTGTGAGATTAAGATCCAGTGCTCAGGTGGGGGAAGGGCCACCACATGGGGCTCAGTTCCCTCAGGGGGTTTATGTGGAGACCTTCAACAATGGATCTGGGCTTCTGCCTGCTTTGGGAGCCCCTGTATTCTGCTTCCTCTGCTGCTGCCTCCCAAGGGGGCCTGAGTTATGGAGACACCCCACTCCCCTGCAGGCATGCTGAAAAGGCCCTCTCACTGACCTTTCACGCCTTGGGTGGAGGGACCTGTGCTGTAGCTGGAGATTTTCTCCCTGAAGCCTGCTTAGATCTGCTCCTCTCAGTGCCACGCAGCCAAGGCAGGGCTGGGCTCTGCTCCAGATCTGGTGTGCGACGGACCTTTCATGTCAGTTTTTCTGGTCTCTTTCGAACAGAAATCTCCTTCATTCTGTTATTCTGTGGCTTCTGCTGCTCCAGAGTTTGTTAGGAGTTCTTCTTTACAGGTATTTTATGGGCTGTGAGTTAGGAGCTAGCATATGTGTATCTTTCTATTCCACCATCTTGGCTCCTCCCTCGAGGGATTTTTTTAAAGAAAAGAGATGATCAATGACTGGGGGATGGTTAAATATGTTTGCTATATAAATATAATGAAATATCATTCTGCCATAAGAAACAAGGAATATAAAGGATATAGAGAAGCTTAGAAAGATTTGAGTAAGCTGATATAGTGAAGTAAGAAGAACCAAGAAAACAATGTTCACAATGATTATAATAATATAAATGAAAGAATAACAACAAAATTGAAACTAAGTTTTGTGAAATTATAACTGCCATCCTGGCTATTAAGAAGAAATATGAGGAAGAACCTCTGCTTTGAAGAGGTAGGGGACTACGAAAATGTAATAGTTAGACATGAGGTGTCCCAAGATTTTGCTATTTTTTCTGAATGATTTTCTTTTCTCCATAAGACATGGATCTCTAAGAAAGGGATGGTCATGGGATACAGTGGGAAAAGGAGGTAAAATAAAGTCAAAAGAAATTAAAATGTAAAATTTCTGTTTTTAAAATGACCTAAAGGAGTAAATAACCTGGAGGTAGTAAATATTTGGCAAAATTATGAAAATTTCTTCAGCAAAGTTGGTTATAAATACTGCTTTGGAGAGGTTTCTGGGATTAACTCTCTAGACCCTATCACCTTCTCTATTTTTTTTTTTTTTTGGTTCACAGGAACTTCCAAACTTCAGATTAAATGTGGTAGCCTTTCACTCTTTCTCTGTGTCCCAGCAAATAATGCAGGCATCTAAACCATAGTGTTCATGTTTTCACAATGCTTCCTTTCCTCAGATTAGTGAAACTAGGACTAAGTTGTCCTTACTTGACATAATTAGCTATCCAGTTGAAAAAAACCCCATACGTTGCTTATAAGAATCTTCCAGACCCTGTCACTCAGTGCATCTCATTTTAGGCACAATTTTATAAAGTTTGTTATCTGCTATGCCACTTTTTATTTGAAGCAATGTTGCAGCTGCAAGAGGACGGTACACCAACAATAGTAAGAAATGAAAGCTGATGCAATGAAATAATAGAAAATGTATAGCACACAGATTGGAGGCAGTCTGGCATTGTTCAAAATCCTGTCTCTGATGTTTTCTATGTATCTGTGTGAACTTATGTGAATCACTTTATCTCCCATGTCCTCAGTCCCTCATGTTTAAATGAGCATGTGGTACAGGAGGGCCTCTGAGGCCTATTGTAGTTCCATGATTCTATTACTATGCAAACATAGCAGCTTGGAATTATTTAGAACACAGGTCAGTAGTCTTTAAGAGTATCACCATCTCATAGCACAGCCCAGGAATTATTATTACAGTGACCCTCAGTCATCTAGAAAAAATGAGTGATGTTTTACTTAGGGAGAAAAGGAAGTATGTGTTATATTATCAAAATATTTCCAGTGAAAAATGATATCAACATATAAAGTCTCTTACATATTCAGTTTATTTATCTTCTTCCCATTCCCAGATAAAGCCATCATATCCATATATGCACAAAGAGACACATACACACAAACACACACATGCACTCACACAAAAGCTACACTTATCAATATCAGCTTTGACCAAAGTTGTCCCTGTTAACTAAAAATGTTGAGGTGGTGCCTTCCCACATGGAATGATTCCCCTGAGGAATGGTAGTTACTATAAATTCTGTCTTAATATTAAACCTCCTTGAGCCAAGCTCATATCTTCTTCATTGCTACTCATGTGGAAATTGCAGACTTCAAGAAATGCTTAGGAACATTACTGGGAGCATATAACAAGGCTGCTGTTTGTCAGAAGAGCCAATGCAGCTGAAAACATATCCTAAATGACAGAATTACAGAGATGGATTGATACACTTCTTCTACTTGTCCTTGAGAAACAGAGAGGCAACCAAGTTGAGTAATAATTGCTCTATCTTGCTTGAAGGCAGAGCACTCTACTTATAGGACACTGACTCATTTGGATCTTGTATCTATTTTAGCCTTTGGGCATTCCTTACAGTTGAAACTGATGCACAGTGGAAGCAGATAAAAAGGGAAATGCCTGGGACTTTGGGGACCCTGAGGCTGATATAGAGGAGGCTCTATCCTTGGTATTTGGAACCCCATGGTCCCTTACCATTTCTGGTGGTAGGTTGTGTCTCCCACCATGAATGACATTGTACTCTTACTACACCAGAAGACTCCATTAAATCATTTTACATTGCTTCTATGGTCCTAGTAGGGGAAGTTGGATGTGTGTGTGTGTGTGTGTGTGTGTGTGTGTGTGTGTTTGCTGTTGTTGGCTCTAACAGATGGCAATCAGGACTGCCAAAGAGTAGCCTAGAAGCCTGAAACCCTTGTGGTATACTCTAATATCAGGCCATTCCTTCAAATAGATGAATTAGTCAGCTGACTACATAGTGTCATTTTAGGAGAATCATAAAAAGGGACTTCTTCCTAATAATCTTTCTCTGGACAATTTATGTAGAAGTAGTATTTTAAATTCTGCACATGGATTTTTTTTTTCCTTTGGGATAATACACTGTCACATTTTATAGTAGAAAGAAACATTTGTGGCATGGAACAAAGAACATGTAAATATGAAGTGGAGAGAATTAACTCTGTAGTATGAGATATTAGTGAAGAGAACAAATTAGAGATGGTAAAACACTACAATAATCCCTCATGTAAACAAACAATGGTGCCCAAGTTGAAGGAGATCAAAGAGGCTCAGGACAATAGGAAGACAATAAAGATGAAACCAAGTATAATGTGATGTTGCCCAGGGGTAACTCTATACATCTGTTTTCCTCCCTATTTCCTTCTTCCTTTTCCTAGTTTATTTTGGGGATTTATTGGCTTATCCAGAACTAGTTCTAAGAAAGTGCCCAAAGAATATTACAGCTTTTCCTCTGAAAGCATGGAGAATGATTTCCAAGAATGACAATTCATTTTTAGTGAAATGTAAACACTGATTTATAATGCTCACTTTGGTTTCTAAGCCATCAGCAACTTAGGGCAACAGAGTTACAGAGAAGTATCTGCCCCCACCCCCTTTTCCTAGAGATCTTAAGCACTGTATACTAAATTAATGGAATACAATGCTTGGTTAGGAGTGGTAACCTGGTTTCAAATTTTAGCTCTGCATCTTGCTACTTGTATTATTTTGGACAAATGACTTAAGACCTCAGTCTTCTCAACTAAAATTAAAAAGAATGGGATTGAATTAGATAAATTAAATGAAGGTTCTTTCTACCTTTAAATATATGATGATATGCTATTTAATTACCTGTTATCTACCTTTTATTTTTCATTCAGAACACTTTCATCCCATCACACAACTCCTAATCAGTGTAGCTGATTCTAATCTCTCCATCTTTCAACTCATCCAGCACAATGCTTCTAGAATAATCTTCCCCCACACTACCTCTAATTTCCCATATGTTCGAAAATTGTTAAAAGTTCCCTATTATGGTATACAATAAACATTCAAAATTTTGATTCATTCAATGTTAATACATTCATCCATGTATGTATTCATTCAATATTCATACAATCTAACTCTTTATTTCTCCAAATGGATCATCCACTGCTCCTATAGGTGGAAATTCTGTATGGAAATTCCATTCCAACCAAGGTAGGCTCCCTACTGCCTCCGAATATGCTGTGAACATTCATACCTCTGATAGCCCATGACATTGTCTCTGCATAACAAGTATTACCTCTTCCATTCTCATCTTCCAATGTCAATCTCAAATTTCACCTCTAATGGGAAAATAGCCCTGTTTATCTTCTCCAAAGACATAGTTCCCTCTTCTGTAGCATTTATTTCCAACACCATTCATTTATAGGCAGCTAAATAGCAAGGTACAATGACAAGTCTTTAGTCAGAAAGACTCATTATAAGTACAAAGTAGGATCTTTTGCTGTTTTTATTTTAATACAATCAAGTGCCTCTGACTGAATTTTGCCTTTATCAACCAAGAGTCTTTAGTATGTGTAAGGTACAGAAACAAGAGGTTTTTTTTTTAACTAGAAATAAGGTATGTATTTATATTGTTAATGTGATTAAAGATCTTCCCTACCCATTAATGGGCCTGCCCATTAAAGTGAGGTTGGTTAGAGAAGATTTGTAGGAAGTTTATATCTTTTGTTAATGAGGCACTAGCTTTCAAGGGTTGGAATGCCCTCTGACTCTAAAAAAAGGTATAAATACTCTCAGGGTGAGATTTAACTTTGGGGCTTAGCTTTTGGAATAAGCTTTGTATGCCAGAGGAGACTCTGGGAAGCAGCTAAGGAGCCACCCTTCCCTCCCCTTGAAAACCCAAATGTTGGTGTTTTCATCTCTGGCAACTATGGGCAAACAGTTGGACCTGTCTGCTGATTTGTGATATATGTATTGCTTATTTCAGACAGTTTGGAAGCACTGTCTGTTGATTGCCTGAACTAAGTGAATGATATATGTGCTTGATTAAAGGAGATTGTTAACCCCTCAAAAGTTGCCTCTCCTTTTAGAAAAGTAGATCAAAGAACCTACGACAGCAGGCCCCCATGTGTATGTTGGGGTGCTTACTGTTACACTCACCTTCCTGAGTTCAGATCTGGTCTCAGATACTAATTGGTTGTATGCCCCTGAGCAAGTTACTTAATCCTGTTTGCCCAAGTTTCCTTATCTATAAAATTAGCTGGAGAAGGAAATGGCAAACCATTCCAGTACCTTTGCCAAGAAACCTCCAAATCAGATCATGAAGAGTCAGACATGGCTGAAATGACTTAACGACAATACAACCATTCACTTAGCCTATGTTTTCCTCTTTTTGTTACTTATTTTTTGTACATAAACACTTCAACTTCAGTCAGGAAGATTCAGTGTTTGCTTCTGACATATATTAGCCATCTGGTGCTAAAAAAGTTGCTTCACCTCTTAAAGGCCCAGGCAATTCTAAAACTCTAAGTTGTCTGTCTTGGTATCAGTTGGTATCTCTATATCCCTCACGTCATCAGGCTAGATGAAAAGGAAACAAATCAGCCAAAAGGCTGCAAACTAAGTGTCTAAATATAGAAATTTAGAACCTATAAAAATATAAATAATTTCTATGAATAAAGATAACATTCTATAGAATTTAGTAATCTTTATTTTTAGTTTATTTTATTTTTAATTTATGGAACAACTGATATGTTCAAGCCCTGTGTGAGAAGTTGAGAGAAAGATGAATAAGAAAAGGACAAGATATGGCCCATGCCCTTTATGAATACATACAAACATGCAAACATGTGCACACATATATTAGGCAATTAGGTGACATAGTGGATAGTACCATGGACCTGGAGTCAGAAAGATCTGAGTTCAAATCTTGTCTTAAACACTTGTAACTTTGGGCAAGTCATTTATTTTTTATTTGCCTCAGTTTCCTCAAGTATAAAATTGATAAAATAACACCTACCTCTTAGCGTTGTGAGAATAAAATGATACATTTGTAAAGTGTTTAGCTGAAACTTGGCCCATAAGAGGTATTATATAAATGTTATTATTATTATTATAGATACACATAAATATATTTATACAAAGACATTATATGTGTGTGTATAAACATACACACACACGCACACACAGAAAGAGAGAGAGAGAGAGAAAGGGGAGAATCTGCTAGAGGGAATACAAAATCACATGTATCAAACATTAAAGTGATACTTTGAATACAGTCAATTTCCAGAATATATGGTAGAACAAGGAGTATTTCAGTTGGTAATGTATTGATAGTATGTCATATGATTTTTTCAGGTAAAATGACAATTTTTTATTCATGTAGTTAGAACTAGAAGAACCTTGGAGCTCATCAGCTCTAACTGCCTTATTTTATAGGTGATGGTAGTATAGATGAAGTGAGTCTGAGGGAAGTTAAGTAACTTCTTCAAGGTCACATAGGTTGCAGATAACAGAGATAGAATTTTTGCCGAGGTTTGATATGTCCGTAACCAGCTTTCTTTTCCCTGCTCTCCATTGCCAGGTAAATTAGCTTTTCCAGGGTCACATGGAGAATTTGTGAGATATATAACAATATAACTCAGGCTTACTGATTCATAGTTATAATACTACCAGTTTTAAAACCTTTATAGGCAGTGAATATGCTAGTATTACTTTATTTGTAGGGTTAATGTCTCTATTATGTGATGTGACTTGCCCTCGCTCTGTTGTATCTCATTCTGCCAGAGGTAAATTGTAAGCACCTAGAGAGCAAGGATCATCTTTATACAATAAGCATTGAATTTGAAAACATTTATTGTCAACTATATGAAAGATAGTATATCATTAGTTTTGATACAAAGATGACTACAACACAATACCTGCCCCAAGAACTTAGAATATAGTAGGTGAGATAAGCTGCCTTTGTATAAGTAAATTCAAATTAAAGTAAATTAAATCACAAGGATACTTTATAAGTATAAATTAAATTATAATATAAGCAAAGTATTTGAGGGCTACAAACTACTTGATGAGTATAACTGGGGAAAGAAAGACTTCTGACAGAGGAAATGCAACATGGAGGAGGTGGCATTCAAGCTGAGCTTGTGGGCTGATAAATACTATAAATAAATTATTGTCAGTGCTTTTTCTTATGTAATCCTTTCCTATTGTTTATGATTGGACTAAGATATTTTATAATTGCTGGAGACAAGTTTTGCATATCAACATATAATAGAATTTTTCATCAATAATTCATTTCAACAAGCTTCACTCTGATATAATAAATGAATTATTAATTGATGCTCTTAAGGAAAATAGTTTTGAACAGAAGTTGTTTTATTCCTCCATCTCTGGCTCTGGTTTTAGGTTAGCATAATATTTGCAAAAGAAACAGATGCCACAAATTTAATTATGTAAACAAATCAGAGAATTACTTTGCAGAATCCATCGTGCTTTTTCAAAATATATCAAAATTAGTACATCCACTGACAAACTCATCTAAATGATGCTATTTAGCAAGAGCAAAGAGGCATTTCTGATTTGAAAGGGTGTTAACTTATCAGATAGAAATATTCTGGAAAGATTTCTACCTGCTCTGCTTGGTAAAGCTTTCCAAAACAAACTTTCTTCTATTCAGATTATTTTTATGGAGCATCAGACCAGCTGTGTGGCCAATGCTTCCATTAACCACATATAATGAACATTTGCTATGTATATACATTGTGTGATATGTGTCAAGGGCTATGTGGAAGATCACCGAATATAGATACAGAACTGAAAGGGAATTTAGAGGTCATCTAAGCCAATCTACTTATTTTACAGAGGAGAAAACTGAAACTCTTTCCTTTATCAATCCCCTTCAGGTCTTTTCAATGTCAATACCCTTTTTGGGACTTATCAAGCTTAGGGACAGGAGTAAGCCAAAATAGGTTTGTTGACAAAAAAGATGTACAAGCAGTAAAGGTCCATTGAAGTTTTCATTTGGGAGTAATATTTAAGTATTCAGGTATAGCACCATATAATATTAGTTGGATGGGAGATATACTAGTGGTAAATATGTATACATCGTAATATTCCAGTTAGGTGATGATAAAGCCCAGATTTAGGCTTATAAGATCTCAGGATTTGGAGGGAAAATGAATTCAGGAGGTTATCTCTTCTAGCCTTTTTATTTTCAGTTGAGGAAACAGACCAAATCAGGGAAGAAACAGATAGCCAATTTTAGGAGAAAATGTTTTCAGTTTGGGAAACCCAGTAGACAGTTGGTGGTATATTACTTGAAAACAGCCAAAGGTTAGAACTCAAAAATAGATTTGAAAATCATTTGAATAGAGATAATAATCAACATCACGCCAATTGGTGTAGAGAAAACAACTCAGGACCAAGATTGATGCTTGACAAATGCTCACAGTTAAAAGAAACCAGAATAAAGTGAAACCAGTGCAGAAAACTGAAAAATTGTAGATGATAGAAAAGATCAAAAGGAAACCAAAGTGGAGTATTGTAACAAAACTTAAAATAAATGAGAATTTTAAGCAGGAAAATTAGTCAACAGTACCAAATGCTACAAAGAATAATAACCAATGTTCCCACTAAAATTAGCTTTATTATTATTTTAGGTTCAATATTTCCCTTTCCCAACTAAATAATATCTGCATACAATAATCTGTTCAGATTAGGTTTGATCCCCCACATCACACCCATGCCCCAAAGCAAGTTAAATACCTTACAAATGCCTTACCTTAAAGCTTTCCAAAAGAAACTTTTTTCTAGTCAAATGATTTTTATGAAACATCAAACCAGCTGTGTGACCAATGCATCCATTAACCACATGTAATGAGCATTTTATATATATATATATATATATATATATATATATATATATATGTATTCAGGTATAGCACCATATAATATTAGTTGGATGGGAGATATACTAGTGGTAAATATGTATACATCGTAATATTTCAGTTAGGTGATGATAAAGTCCAGATTTAGGCTTATAAGAGATACACACACACACACACACACACACACACACACACATAGTGTGATATATGTCAAAAGATATGTGGAAGATCTGGTAGACCCTAAGGTAACACAGAGCACAACATTACAATGCCCTGAAAATCCTTTTTTCTTTTTTTCCTTTTTTTTTTTTTTGATGAATTTCAGGACATTACATAGCTCAGAATGCAAGATCTCAAGTATACCTGTTTATACCCTATGTTTCATCTGTAATGATTTGTTGCAAGTAACGGGTCTCATTGTGACTTAGATAAATAAAAACTGCCTCTTAGTCTCTCTGAAGAGAGACTTTACATAGTATTAATGACCTCCTTTTGTGATTCATCCACTACAAAGTTTTGGTATAAATCCCAGTACTTGTTTCTCATTTATTGTAGCTTATTTCAGCTCTTTTGTACCACTTTTTTGGGGGGAGGTGGCGGAGTGCTGAAGGATGGAAGACTACTTGTGGTTTGAATCTATGCTTTCATTGATATGGACAACTCCTGATCACACAACTTCTTATAAGGTAGATCAGTACCTGCCCAGAAATTTAGAGTCTTTGAAATTAGTCTTCTGTCTTTATTTCATTGCACACAGTGGCCTTTCTAAACCTTTCTTTTTCCCTTTTCTTCTTTTGTCAACAACATTATTCTGACTTCCAAGGCTTATAGCAGATGGCCTTGCTGTCTGTTCTACTGAGAAGACTGACAACCCATGTGCTATGAGTCTCATCAGCCATCTCCAATCTTAGCTTCATCACCAACTTTCTTTCCTTCTAGTCACAGAGCAGGGGGAGCTACTTCTCACTTAGCCCCATTTCTCTGCCTTTGATTCCATTCTTTCTCACTTGCTCTAGAAACTTTCTTTAGTCATTGTTTCCAGTCAGGCTCTCCTGCACCTGTAATCAATGTCTCTATCTCTATTGGCTCAGTCTCACCTGCATATGAACATGTTTGATTTTCCCCAACATGTCCTCTAAAAAGCATTCCTTTGAGCATTTTCATCCACTTAATTATTGTGTAATCTCTTTCGTACCTTATTGCTGAACTTTGAGTTTCATCAATCTCACAGACCTCCTCTACTTAATCTCCTCAACCTCTGAAACTGGGGTTGGACCCAATTCTCTTTTGCAAATGTCTCCTTAGGCTTCAAATGACCTGAAAATCCTCAATTGCAGTGATTCTTTTTCCTAGCTTTCATCTTCCCTGTCCTCTTTGTAGCTTTTAACTCTATAGACTATTTTCCTCCAACTAATTTATAAACAAGTTCTTGCTAATAAATTACCAGAAAAAAAAGAAACAAATTACCAGGTGCCAGACAATGTATTAGGTACTATAGATTAATAGAAAAAAAAAGTGTTGCAAAGACTATTTCTTCCCTTGAGAAGCTCATATTCAAATGGGGAAGAAAACATATAATATCAATAACATGTAGAGAGTAAACAAGCAGGAAGGAACAAAGAAAGAGCTATGAGGAAATGGAGGCACCCTGCAGAATGTGGATTTTTAAACGAATCTTGAAGGAAGACAGAAAATCTCTCTGGTAGAGATAAGAAGAAGAGAATTTCAGGCACGAGGAACAACCAAGAAAAAGGCAGGGAATCAGTAGATGAAGTGCATGGAAATGAAGTGCATGGCCAGTGTGGCTGATCATAAAACATATGAAGGGAAGTGTAAGAATACTGGAAAGACAAGAAGAAAATTTTGGGAATAATTTTGAAGTGTCAGACTAAAGAATTTGTATCTGAATCTGAAGAGATCAGGGAGAACAATTAGAAGGCTGTTTCTAATTAACTGATTTCCAAGATATATAGACAACTAAAAGAAGTATATAAGACCCAATATAGAGCATATAAAAAATATTCTCAGGGGAATTGCCAACAACTAGCAACCACATGAAATAATGCTCCCAATCACTAATAAGAAAAATGCAAATCAAAACAATTCTGAGGAAGTGAAAGCCCTTAACTCTTATATGAAGTATGAGATGAGATATTCAGCTGAGAAAGTATGAGGACATGGGGTACCACTGCAAGCTTGATGAAGGATGAAAGCATCTGGACTAGCTACTGTTGTAAGTGGAATAGCAGTTCAAGTAGGGAGACTTTAAAGGAATGACTTACTAAAGTAAAGACTCAATTGAAATTTTGTTTGTTGTTCACTTGTGTCCAACTCTTTATTACCTCATTTGTGGTTTTCTTGGAAAGGACGTTGGACTAGTTTTCTATTTCCTTCTGAAGCTCATTTTATAGATGAGGAAACTGAGGCAAACATGGTTAAATGATTTACCCAGGATCACACAGCTAGTAAGAATCTGAGGCCAGATTTGCATTCAGATCTTCTTAACTCCAAGCCTGACACTCTATCTGCTGTGCCACCTAGCTGCCTCAGTGGAAATTAGGTAACAACTTGTAATGGAATTAAGAAACACAGTTTTGTCACTAAGTCCTGTTTCCTTCATTAACACATGAGTAGGAACGAAAGAGATAGTTGGTAGATTCAGACTTGGCAAGGTGATGGAATAAACGGGCAAGGGATTTCTTAGTAGAAAACAGTGTAGAGTTGGAAGGACTCACCCAAGGATTAAGATGGGGAAGGCAGTAGAAAATAAGAGTACAGCCTGTGTAATGATGATGACCTGGGGAAGAACTGAATGTTAGATGGAATACAGTATATATTGAGGGTAAAAACACAGTTATGGTTCATTAGACGCAGGGAAAGATGGAATAATAACAGATTAAAATGAGATAAAGGAATTTTTGAGTTCATGAATATGAAAATAGAATATTTGTATATAGTGTCAAAATCAAGGGTATGAGCATCTGAGTATGTATACCTGAGGCACAATGAAGGAGTGGGTCACAGTAGGGGAGCAGATTCAGGAAGTTGGAAGTTATGGTATCTGAGAAAGTATGAATATAAATATATTTTATATATATATATATATATATATATGCTGAAATGCCTTAGTATCTAGGTGAGTGTGAAAAGAAGACCCTTGAAATAGCAAATATTCGATGAACCAAGGGAAAAGGGAGAATATTCTGGGGCTTGCTAAGGTAAAGATCACTAAGATCTGCAAGGGGTGATGAACTGGTATATAACTTCAAATGGAAAGATATTGGAATGATGATAGGACAGGGAGAGTCTGGAAGTGGTCATGTGAAGTAAGGAGTGTTGTAATGGTCATTAAGTGAATACAGCATCATTAAAAGTTATAGCAGGGGGCGGAGCCAAGATGGCAGAGTAGAAAGACGCACATACACATAGCTCCGAACCCACTACCCACAAAACAGCTAGAGGGGACCAACTCACGGTGAATTCTGCACCCAGAGGCCACGGAATATTGGAGAGAGGGAGATTTCTGATCCGGAGAGACCTGCAAACCTCTCGCGGGGGGTCCTTCATGCAGCGGACTGGGCACCGGGACTGGGAGCAGAGGGCAGCCCTGAAGCGGCCACGACACCTTGAGGAAAAGATCCGAGCGGGCTACGGGGACGGGATCTCCAGCGGAGGCACAAGCCCCTTCACCCACAGGTGACAGGGGTCGGTGAGAGAGTCTCTTTGGCGGGTCGAGAGGGGAGTGGGGTGCCCCCATGGCTCGGGCCCCCCCCGGGAGATAGAAGCTGAGAGGCGGCTGCAGACAGGGGCTCCCCAAGAGGGCGGGAGCCTGGATCCATTGTGGAAGGTCTGTGCATAAACCCCCTGAGGGAACTGAGCCTGAGAGGCGGCCCTGCCCCCACCTGACCACCTGAACTTAATTCTCACACTGAATAGCAGCACTGCCCCTGCCAAAAGCCCTAAGGCGGGAAGCAGCATTTGAATCTCAGTCCCCAAACGCTGGCTGGGAGGACCAGGAGGCGAGGTGGGTGTGAGGAGAATATTCAGAGGTCAAGTCACTGGCTGGGGAGAATGCCCAGAAAAGGGAAAAGAAATAAAACTATTGAAGGCTACTTTCTTGGAGATCAGACATTTCCTCCCTTCCTTTCTGATGAGGAAGAACAATGCCTACCATCAGGCAAAGACACAGAAATCAAGGATTCTGTGTCCCAGACCACCCAATGGGCTCAGGCCATGGAAGAGCTCAAAAAGAATTTTGAAAATCAAGTTAGACAGGTGGAGGAAAGACTGGGAAGGGAAATGAGAGGGATGAAAGAGAAGCATGAAAAGCAGATCAGCTCCCTGCTAAAGGAGAACCAAAAAAATGTTGAAGAAATTAACACCTTGAAAACTAGCCTAACTCAATTGGCAAGAGAGGTTCAAAAAGCCAATGAGGAGAAGAATGCTTTCAAAAGCAGAATTAGCCAAATGGAAAAGGAGATTCAAAAGCTCACTGAAGAAAATAGTTCTTTCAAAACTAGAATGGCACAGATGGACGCTAAGGACTTTATGAGAAAGACAGATATCACAGAACATAGCGAGAAGATTGGAAAAATGGAATATAATGTGAAATATCTTATTGGAAAAACAACTGACCTGGAAAATAGATTCAGGAGAGACAATGTAAAAATTCTGGGACTACCTGAAAACCATGATCAAAAGAAGAGCCTAGACATCATCTTCCATGAAATTATCAAGGAAAACTGCCCTGAGATTCTAGAACCAGAGGGTAAAATAAATATTCAAGGAATCCACATAACACCGCATGAAAGAGATCCAAAAAGGGAAACTCCTAGGAACATTGTGGCCAAATTCCAGAATTCACAGGTCAAAGAGAAAATATTGCAAGCAGCTAGAAAGAAACAATTCAAGTACTGTGCAAATACAATCAGGATAACACAAGATCTAGCAGCCTCTACATTAAGGGATCGAAGGGAATGGAATAGGATATTCCAGAAGTCAAAGGAACTAGGACTAAAATCAAGAATCACCTACCCAGCAAAACTGAGTATAGTACTTCAGGAGAAAAAATGGTCTTTCAATGAAATAGAGGATTTTCAAATTTTCTTGATGAAAAGACCAGAGCTGGAAAGAAAATTTGACTTTCAAACACAAGAATGAAGAGAACCATGAAAAGGTGAACAGCAAAGAGAAGTCATAAGGGACTTACTAAAGTTGAACTGTTTACATTCCTACATGGAAAGACAATATTTGTAACTCTTGAAACATTTCAGTATCTGGGTACTGGGTGGGAGTACACACACACACACACACACATGCACACACGCACGCATACATAGAGACAGAGTGCACAGAGTGAATTGAAGAGGATGGGATCATATCTTAAAAAAAAATGAAATCAAGCAGTGAGAGAGAAATATTGGGAGGAGAAAGGGAGAAATTGAATGGGGAAAATTATCTCTCATAAAAGAGGCAAGCAAAAGACATTAGTTGAGGGATAAAGAGGGGAGGCGAGAGAAAAACATGAGGTCTACTCTCATCACATTCCACTAAAGGAAAGAATAAAATGCACACTCATTTTGATAGGAAAACCTATCTCACAATACAGGAGAGTGGGGGACAAGGGCACAAGTAGGGTGTGGGGGAGGATAGAGGGGAGGGCATGGGGAGGAGAATGCAATCCGAGGTCGACACTCATGGGGAGGGAAAGGATCATAAGAGAATAGAAGTAATGGGGGACAGGATAGGATGGAGGGAAATATAGTTAGTCCTATACAACACAACTAGTATGGAAATCATTTGCAAAACTCCACAGATTTGGCCTATATTGAATTGCTTGTCTTCCAAAGGGAAGGAGTGGAGAGGGAGGGAGCTAAAGAAGGTGGAACTCAAAGTGTTAGGATCAACTGTAATGTTCTTACCACTAGGAAATAAGAAATACAGGTTAAGGGGTAAAGAAAGCTATCTGGCCCAACAGGACAAACGAGAAGACGGAGACAAGGGCAGAGAGGGAGGATAGAAGAGAGAGCAGATTGGTCACAGGGGCAATTAGAATGCTTGGGTTTGGGGGGGGGGAGGGGATAAAAGGGGAGAAAATTTGTAACCCAAAATTTTGTAAAAATAAACCTTAAAAGTTAAATAAAAAAATAATAAAAAAATAAAATAAAATAAAATAAATTAAAAAATGTTGCAGCAATACAGTAAAAAGTGTGCACGATGAAGTTCTTGTAGGAAAAATGCAAGTCCTTATGAGTCCTGAAAAATAGATGGAATGAGAGTTGAAAAGGTTAGGATGAAAGAAAGTTTATTAATTCCCGAGAATATTGATGTTCCAGGGAACACAGTGGAAAGGACAGCTATATCTGAGTGGTACTTGGGGAGGTCTTTGGGGTTGTAAGTGTGCTAATCATCATTAAATGAGCATCAGTGGTTAGAAAAAGGTCCATTGAGGAAAGCAAGTGACTGTAGCTTTTGAGGTCCTCCCTTGAGACCCAATCCTGTACTAAGTAGAGGTAAGGCTCTAGGGAGTCTGGTTAAGAGGCAGGAGCCAACAGTATGAAGGATGTAGGATGTAAGAGGTCCTGGGAGAAAGAGGGAAGACTTAGGTGGTGTCTCTGTCAGTAAATTGCTAGAGAAGGCCTGCTGTGAACAGAGAAGCTGAAAGGCATGGGGCCACTTCTGGTCCTTGTGGGCAGCAAGTCTATAGTAGGTTGAGGAGTAAATAGGCTTTAAACAACACTGATCAATCAGCACATAATGCCTTTAGTACCGATACATGCAAAATGATAGAGCAACATTCCTTCCAGCTCTCACTTAGTTTTAGATGAGTTATATAATACTTAGTGTCAACTAAACAGGTGGCATAGGCCATAGTGTGGGACTTAAAATCAGGAAGATGTGAATGCAAATCTTGCTTCAGATACTTGGCATCTGTGTTACCCTGGTCATGTCACTTTATGTCCAGTTTCATTCCCTCATTTGTAAAATAAGGTTAATAATAGGACCCATCTCCCAGCCATTTTTTGAGTATCAAAGGAGATTACATATTCAATCCTTTGCAAGCTTTAAAATACTATGTAAATGATGATGATGATGATGATGATGCTACAATGACTGCTGAGTCTCAGAGTATGAATTCAAATCTCATAAAGGACAGTTATATTTACACTCTTCCCTCAAAGAAGATTGTACTCAAAGAATCATGGATTTTCAGAACTGAAAGGAACCTTAAGGTTAACCTAGAACTGCCTGACCCTGAATGTCTATGAGAAATGGTTATCCAGTGTCAGTAGGAAGACTTTCTTTTGTGAGGATTAGTGTGTTACTTAGTACATGACTAATGTGCTAGAAGCCTCTTAGAATGATAGTTTAAAAATTAGGCTTAGTACAGAAAGATCAAAATAGGTGAAATCTACTGCTACTGAATATGAGACTCTAGAAATATTCTTATAAAAGAGAAAATATAATATAGAAAAACTGCACAAACTAGGAGAAAGAAGCTTGAGTGCTTATTCTTGTTCTTCAATTAACAAATTGTACAACCCTGAAAAAAGTAATTTATCCTCTCTAAGCCTCAGTTTCCAAATATGCAAAATGGGGAGAGGATGGAGAAGATGCTCTCTGAGGTCCCTTGTAGCTCTAAGATACCATGATTCTATGATGTATAATAATAACAATGAGAGCAGATATATGGTACTTGAAAGTTGGTAAAAGTGTAAATGAAAGTTTTTTATACATGGTTTAAGCAAGATATATATGCATATATATACACATACATACATACACTATATATAAAATATATGATAGAAATATATTAAAATATGTAATTGACATATCTATAACTTTCTAAAACTATATAATTATATATAACTATGTGTATATATAACTATAGCATACATATAGCTATATAGCTATCCATCTATATCTATATCCATCCATCCATATATATATACACATATATGTATGATACATGTATATATATATATACTTACACATAAATGCATACACATATACATGTATGCACATTTGAATATACATATATTCATACACATATATATGCACCTGTGAGGATGGTACTCTTAGTCTCAGTACCTTTATTGTACAGATGAAAATATTTATGTTCAGAAAGGTTACATTCCCTGCCTTTGGTCCCAGAACTAGAAGTGCTAGAGGCAAGACTTGAATTTTGATCTTGATTCCAAGTCCAGCAGGCTATCTGCTTTACCAGAGTACCTCTCTAGTGTATTTATATATAAACACAGGGCAGATTTTACAAGGAAATGCAATCAGAAGGGCTCCAGAAGTCTTGGCATTTCATCCATCAGACAGAGAAATAAACCTGCATTAAACAGTACATTGCATTTGGGAAAGAGTATTGGTTTCCAATCCCATATAGCATTTTGATTCAATATGTAATATTATACAGGCTACCAAAAAATGTTAGTGATATTTCCTCAGGTAACAGATTTCCTTTTTTTAAAATTTTAATAAAGCAAGAAACACAATTTTTATTAAATAATTAAGATCAATGAAACTAAGTACAGAATCCTTTCAGAAAACTTAATGGGGTGCAATCTACTTGGTTTTGAACCCCAAGTTGCAGTTTGACTTTTTCAAAAGCTAGTCTATACTAATGAGCTTTGCAAATTGTAGGCGCACTTGTGAGCACATGTGAGTGAATAAGTAGCAATTGTATTTCAGAGTTCTGCAATTCCTGTGCCTCAAATCTCACAGGCTATTTTGTAGAACTTATGGATACCTTTGTGTCATTCAATTACTCTCTTTTCTCAGAAGCACTTTACAATCCTTTTTTCTGTGTAGGATCTGTAAGTGCATGGAAACAGAATAAAATGAAACTTTGCCTAGTTATTTTCCATTCTGTTGGGGCAAACCATAAAAAAATCAAACAACAAGAAACTGGGCTAGTGTATAGCAGTGAAATTTTCATTGTTCTTCCTGACAGTTCCATGTTTGTGTGAATTAATATGCGACCAGAGACACTGTCTTAAATTTTGTGACATCTCATAAGGACCCTGGTTTAGTTTATACTCTTGGTAAATTGGACCAAGGAGGCTCCATAAATGTTTCCCCCCCTTCTATATTAGTGTTTGTTAGGCAATGGATGATATAGATGTCACTATTGTGCCCCAAAGCCTGCATTAAATGTCACAGCCCAGACAGTTCCATACAAAGTGGACAACCATTTATACAGGGTGATTTGAGGGATTCTCAAGGTCCATCTGGCTGGCTTAAAATAACTCCCTGTTAATTGTACTTGAATTTCCATTCATCCATTTATTCATTCATCAAAATGTTTCCACTAAGATTAACTCACAGGACAGGGACAGAAAAGGAATAAGCATTAAAAAATCACTTACTATGTGACAGATACATTAAATATTAGCTCATTCAATCCTCACATCTCTAAAACATGTTATTATTATACCTATTTTCCATTTGAGGAAACTGAGGCAGACAGAAGTTAAGTGACTTGCCCAGAGTCATACAGTTAGTAAATATAAGAGGCCAGATTTGAACTTAGATTTTCCTGATTTGATTATTTGCTTTATCCAAGTCATAAAGTTCTAAACGGTGAGGTGACACAGTGGACAGTGTTTAATTCAAATCTGGACTCAGAAACTTATTGACTGCATGACCCTGGACAAGTCACATCATCTTCTTTGCCTCAGTTTTCTTATCTATAAAATGAGCTGAAGAAGGAGATGGCAAATTACTCCAGTATCTTTGCCAAGAGAACCCCAAATAGTGTCACAAAGAGTCAGAAATGACTGAAATGACTGATCAGCAGCAGAACAGTGGCTGCCTAACTCCAGGCCAAATCCAAATCTGTCCACTGTATCTGCCTACCTGCTTCTTAGAACTCTGTGATTCAAAAAGAAATAATACTCAAATAATCCCAAGTTATTTTAGCGGTATTCAGAACAATTTTGTCTATCCCTTAATTCCAGATGAATGACATAGGGGATAACACTCTTGCTGACTCAAGTTGAGAAACACATTGAAGTCTTTTCAACAAAACTGTAATTCACTCTTCAATTTCCCTTTTTAGGTTCTATGGATTAATTGACCAGCACTGCATGAAACAGTGTCCCGAAAGTCTTAGTAAAATTTTTAGCTTTAATGACTTAAAATAGGACAAAGACTTTTAGAACAACTTATATAGCTTTATTATTACATGAAGCTTAGAGAAGATCACTTCTCAATCCCAGTATTTCCTAAAACATCTGTATGTCACATTTAACCATGGTCTCCAGTTACAATGCTGGCCAAAGTTCCTTCCTCAGTATGAGGAACAGAAGCAGCATGCTCAGCACAGCTGAAGCAGAAAAGTCAGACCCACAAAGATCGTTAGGTTGTGAGATCAACCCAATCCAGGAAATCCAAGACTGAAAGATCTGAGTATTGACCAGGTTAGGGACAATGAACCACCAAAATGTCTGGGAAAAACAAAACAAAAAAAGGGGCTCATTTGGCCAGCTGCCATTTCTATACCTCCAAACTCTCATTATTACATTCCCCCAAATAGCTCCAATGCTTGAAAGTCCTCTATTTCAGAAACAAAAAAAACATCCATTTTTTTTTTCCCTTGAGGGATCATATTCCAGTTTGCTGGGTTGATTTTTCTTGGTTCTAATTCTCACTCTTTTGCCTTCCAGAATACCATATTCTAAGAACTCCATTTCTTTAACTTGGGAGCTGCTAAATCTTCTGTGATCCTGACTGTGACTCTGAATGATTTCTTTATTACTGCTTGAAATATTTTCTCCTTGACCTGGGAGCTTTGGAAATTGTCTATAATATTCCTGGGAGTTTTTGTTTTCAGATATTTTTAGTAGGTAATCAATGGGTACTTTCAATTTCTATTTTTTTACTCTATTTCTAAGATAAACAGGCAGTTTTCCTTTATAATTTCTTGAAATAAGATGCCTAGGCATTTTTTACTATGACTTTCAGGTAGTCCAATAAATCTTAAATTACTTCTCAATGATCTGTCAGTCATTTTTTCGTGTTTTTTCTTTTGATTTGATTTTATTGTTTCTTGATGTGTTATGCAATAATTTCATATCCCTTTCTTAATTCTACTTTCTAAGGAACTATTTTCTTCAGTTAGCTTTTGTACCTATTTTCCCAATTAGTCAGTTCTGCTTTTTATAGATTTTCTTTTCTCAGTGAATTTTTGTCCCTCTTTACCAAGCTGTTAATTCTCATTTCATAGTCTCCTTGCATCACTTTTATTTCTCTTCCCATTTTTTTCTTCTACTACCCTTATCTCTTCCTTTAGTGCTTCTAGGAATTCTTGTTGAGATATTACCCCATTTGACTTCTCTTTTCTTTGAAGTTTTACTTCTAGATGTTTTCACATTGTTGTCTTCTTGTGTGTTTCTATCCTGATCTTTTCTGTCACAATAGTAGATTTTTATGGTCATGTTCTCTTTTTTTGTTGGTAGTTCTTGTTTGCTTATTTTTTTACTCTATGTTTTGCATTTGAACTTTGTAGTAAGGTTTGACTGCTCTCCTGAGGGTGGGGAGATACTTTTTCTAAGAATAAGGAATTTTTGTGTTGCTATTTTCAGGCCTAATTCTGGGGTTCTGTAAATTTTTGGTGCTTCCTAAAAGGTACTCCTTGTGATCTGGGAGATGTGTGGTCAGTGCCACAAACGGTAGTGTGCTCCTCTTTGTCCTGCAATATTTCTATTCTGAGAGTTTCTGAAGCTGCTGCTGCTGCTATTTGAGCTGCCTCCATAGCTTACAACTGGGTTGCTACCGCATACACTCTAGGCTGGTCCTCACCCTAGTGTCACAGACTTCTTTTTGTAACCTCCCAAGTTTTTTGAACTGAAAAAAAAAAAAAAGTCTTATCCCAACCTTTTGCTGGCTTTGCAACTCCAGAGCTCCATTTGATACATCATTTTAAAGATTTTTGGAGATGAATGTTGAAATGTCAGATTGTTACCTGTATTTTGCATTCTCCCTTGCTTTCTCCTCTTTTTATTGATTGGTTGGTGTACAACTTTAGTCTCTTGTAGGTTCTGGTATTACACACAAATCTGACAGTAGAAGTGTCTATTAAATGTTTACCAAAGCTGATGGGATTGAATCAATCGATTGAAATGAACACATTTAAGATATCAGAAGGTCTTTTACTAAGGAGAAAGAAATAGAGGATATTTATTTGTTTTTCATCTTTAGTCTACATATCAATACTGTAATTCAAAGTATGTAGCTCCTTATTGTATAACTGTCTAACAAGAAGATAATGGTACCTAAGTAAGACATTAATTAAAGTCCTTAATACTGTCTGTTTATGAGAAAATGTGGAAATTCTGTTGGATTTTTTTCCTCTTAAATTAGCTGAGATCAGTGATTAGCAGGTGCTCTTAATGAATATTATATGAAGTAATATAATATGAAGTAAAGCATGGCTTTAAAAATAGACTCGTAAATAAGGATATTGTGATCAATCATTATTAAACGTTAAGAACATTTCTGAGAAGAGATAGTCTTTAAAGATGTTGGTCCCACTGCCCTGATTCTTTGCCAAGAATATAATTACTTTCTGCTTGCCCCAAGCTCCCTTGTAGTTTAAATTGGACAAACTACATTCTTTATCCTTTCCAGTGAACTCTCTGATAGTCTTTATGGCCTCTGGTTTCCTTGGGACTAAGGCAGTTAAAGGAAAAGCTTGAGGAATATAGCTTACATTGAAACAGGGGAGTCTTAGCTTAAATAGATGACACTGGAGCCAGTGACCTGGGAAATGATAGCTCAAACTTACCGAATAAGATTAGTACGTAAGGGAATGAGAAGGGCCTTAAGGGCCTTGTGAGGACTCAAGGAATGTAGCTGTCCAGATAAAAGTCGGAGTAGAAATCTCACACTATAACTTGAAGAGAAAGGGTTTTGGGGAAAGAGGCAATGGAATCTGGTTTCTTATTAACCAAACTGCTAAATTTCAAGAGAAATAAATAAACAAATAAATAGTGGGTATGGGGGAAATAGTGGGTATATTCTTGATACCTCATTAGCTTTTTCTCTTAGAGACTTCTCAAAAAACAAAATAGACTGCATCTTTCTATGTGTCTACTTATATTGCTTATAAACTTCTTGAGATTTTTTTTATTAAGATTCCTACATTTTTCATTATTATTTTTTGTTTTAGTTATCCTAACTTGGGAAAGATAGATGAACTTTGAGTTATTCATTCAAAATCACTCGGGAGTTTCACTTTCAAGAAAAGAGATAACAGTTTTGTGCTGACCTCTCCCCATTCTGCTCCCCTTTTCTCTAGTTTTGAAAAGGTAACAATTTTCAAAACTGACCAAGGGCAGGAAGACAGTCTGTGGTCCTGGCAGAGATCAAGGTGCTCACAGGTGTCCATTTAAATACTGAATCCATGAGCCAGATTTCATTCATAGGTTGCTCTTTGCAACTGACCTTTTCAGTCATGGGGCAATAGTATTTATTGATCATGTGTGCTGCCAAGTACTTTTCACTAAATGCACTGGTAAGATACGAGATAAGTCAAGGTATAGTCCTCGCCCCTGAGCTAAGAATCTGAATTGGACAGAGATCTTATGTTTTTACTTCTTATTTCTGTTTGAAAATAAAATTGTCTGAACCCTAAATTGTATTAGCTTATTTAACAAGGCTAAATTTCAGTGCTACATGTAAGTATACCTTCAAGGAAAACAAAACAACATAGCAGTGGCATCACTAAAAGAAACTATAGAAATGTGAATTATTTCCAGCCATCTATAAAAGGAAATAAACTGTCCTATTATTATAAAAAATAAGCAGTCATTGACCTTTATGCCTAGGGCAGACGCTAATCTGCCATTGACTAAGAAGACAATATTAGATAACCTTTTTTTCTTGTAGCATATAAAGGAGCAATAATGCCAAGATTGTATTTTTATTGATACCTAGGGAATGATGCTTGGATTATTGCTAGTTGAGAAGGGAAGTAAGGCTGTTGAAAGTTGGCAGAGGTACGTGCCTGGAGGGAAAAGCTATAAAAACCACTGTCTCTCTCCTTCTGAAATCCTGTACCTCTTTCTTGCTACAACCTCATTAAAGGAATGAAGGTAGGTTATCAAACCATAGTGCAGAGGAGATGCATGGGAAATCATAGCAAATGGCAAAAAAACCCCAAAACAAAACAAGAACCCTTGACAGGAACTTTAAGACTTTTTAGAAGTATTTTGAATGAGTGATTAGTAAAACAATCATCTATAAAGGGTAAACAAGAAACAGGACCCCAAAAATGCCACAGGGTCTACCAGACTCTTTAATCAGGGATCACTTAAAATCAAGTAAAACTCATGGGTCTGTTAGTCATCATTAATATCCTACTCTTTGTCACTCTACTTGAATAATATCTATTCTTTGTCAACTCCAACAGGTCAACAGAAAAATTTGATTAAGCTAAATGTCTCTTCAGTACCATCCCTCCTAGGTTAACAAATACACAGATGAGTAGGTATTCTGAAGAGGAAATTATCTGAAATGACCTTACACATGACCCTTCTTTTAGATTTAGAAATTTTGTAACAACAAATTTATCTGTAGTTGCACAGATTTATTCATCCATTTATTCATTCATTCAATTTTTTACTAAGGACCTATTATGTACAATGCAGTACACTACACAGAAAATGAGAATAATTTTAGAGAGAGAGAGATAGGCAAAGAATACAATAAATAGAGGGAGAAAGGAGAGAGAGAGAGAGAGAGAGAGAGAGAGAGAGAGAGAGAGAGAGAGAGAGAGAGAGAGAGAGGATTAAAATGGAAACTCATTTATACCTGAGATTGATGGAAATTCCACAGAGTTAAATTTATCTAGCACTCTTTGCCAGGTCCATTACATAAACACATATTGACAAATGAATTTAAATGATCCCAGGGTTCCACAAAGATTTTCTCTTTGTGTACCTTCAGCCCATAGGACCCATTGGAAAATGAGCTAAAAAAAATCCATGAGCAAATTTCCTTGAAATCCAGATAGTGTTATCTGTCACAGTTTTTTTTAAAGGAAAAAAAGTGATTGTGGATAGTCATATTTTTTTAAAATAATAATTGACCATCTTTAAAGCTAGCTTTTCCAAGTGACATAAGGCTGATATGAACAACTTTCAACAAGTATACTACTATAATTTTTGTCATTGAAATTCAAGGAAGGAATATTATTTCTTTATTCTTTTCTTTGGTAAATTTGCATATTTCACATTTCATTATTAAAATTCCATATTCCCACATTCACCTACTAGTATGACTTTGGGCAAGGTACATAATTTCTCTCTGTGATCTGTTTCATCACTGTAAGGTGAAGGGAGGTAAGGTAGGTAAGCAAGACTTCTGTTCTCTAGAGCACTTGTAATTCTTGTATTCTGTGCTGATATAAGAGATTTATTGAGTCATCACTATGTGATCAACACAGCTTACCCAAATTTGGGTCTTGGGGATGGTTTCTATACTCAAGAATTTTATGGGAGTAGTTATTCCATTTGTTATAATGCTATGAATTTAGCCTTGAATATTGACTCTAACTACCTAAGTAGCCTTGGGACATGTCTATGGATTTTGGATATTTCAGGATAAAAGTGAGAGTCAAAACAATAAGAATGAAAGGTCTCTCTAGGGCTGAAACAGATAAAAAAGAAAGTAAAGAAAAGCATAGATACTTGGAAAACAGAGTTAATAGATAGGGAGAAGAAGAACTATCAAAGGAAACAGAAAGCAAAAATAACAGAGGCAAAAAATCTATCAAAGAGTAATGCCAATCTAAACTTTTTCTGACAAATTATGTTGTTTGGGTAAAGCAAAGTCTTATTGTATCTAACGTATCTTCAACAAATACTCAATGGAAGACAACACTTTCCACCTCAGTCATTTTATCAATAAAATAAGGAATTTTGATTAGGATTTTTATTACTTATAAAATCCCTTTCAACTCCCAAGTTATTATCCTATAACCTCCCATTTGTATCCACTATGATTATCTACCCACTCTAGTAATCTGCCAGAATCAGCACCCTCTGTCATTATCCAAAGCTATAAAAGTACCTTAATCTCCCATTCATCAAAAATCCCATTCTCCCTCATTTTCTCTCATAATGATTTGTTCTCATCTTACACACATATCACATCCCATTTATGAGACATTTTGAGATATTGGAAAGATCTATGATATCAGGAGACCTATATTCAATTTTTGACTCTGATGCAAGCTTTTGGATTCAGTTTTTATTTCACCTTTCTGTTCCTCATTTTCCCTTTCTGAAAAATGGAAAATAATGTTCACATTGTCTACTTCAGAGGGTTGTCATAATGTCAATGATTCGAAAATCTTGGTGAACTATAGAGTTACTATTTTTTTTCTTAATTTTCATACTATATTTTCTTATGGACCTGCCATCTCCCTGCAGAAATGTGAGATCATGGAGGACAAGGACTATGTCATTTAAAAAAATGCTTTTTTCCCCTCTCCTGTTGCCTGGAATACTGCACAATGTCTCACATCTATCAGATGTTTATGGTTTATTTTTCATTAAGTAATTTATTTAAGTTTTTAAAATCACTTCCATATATCTTAGATTTTTCCCCTCCCTCCCCCATTAAATATGTGTATATGCATATACATATTTGTGTGTGTATATATGTATATATACACAATATATAGTATATTGTGTGTATATGTATATATAACATAATTATAATATATAAGTTATATACACACATGTGTGTATGTGCATATATATGATCAAAAGAGGTATGACTATTACAAATATTAGGTATTTTTTCTTAAATTCCTTTGTTAATAGGGGAGAATTCTCCCCACCCAAATTCTGATGTTAAGAGAATAGGTATCAACAAAATGTATTTCAAGAAAAAGAGAACATGATAATGACAGAAAAACTAATTATATATACACATGTACACACAAACATACACATATGGAAAATATAAATATATCTCTAAATATAAACATACATATACATACATACTCTCTCAAAACCTGGTAATTTCATTTGTAGACATTTTTCTTCTTTCTTCCCTTTCAGTCTTCTCCCTCATCTCCTTTTCAAGTTTCCACAATTTTTCCTGTTCTTTCTTCTGCTGAGCATATTTTTCTAGCAGTAATTTGAGGTGAAATTGGCGCTGATGTTCTCTCTGTTCCTTTTTTTTTCTTTTTCCTCTTCTTCTTTTAACTGAGATGTTTGTTTCATAGATAGTTCCATAATTTTCTGCTTTTTCCAGGCTTTAATTGCTAATTTCTGTTTCTTTCTCTGCTCCTCTTTTTGTTTCAGGACTCTTCTCTTTGAAAGTCATGACCCACCTTTCCCAATACATCCATCCTCCCTCCTCAATGGCATGCAATCTTGTATAGGTTCTACACACACATTCTTATTAAATACATTTTCACCTTAGTCATGTTGCATAGGAGAAATAAAATGAATGGGAGAAACCATGAAAACAAAACAGAACAAAACACAACATACAATTAAAAAAAACAAACAAAAAACAAAACAACAACAACAACAAAAACATGGTCTGCTTCATTCTGCCATTTAATTCCATAGTTCTTTGGATGTGGAAGGCATTTTGTCTCAAGAGTCCACGGGGAATTTTAGTTCCTTGCTTTGTTGTGAAGGGCTAAGTCTACCAGAAAAAAATTCCTCCCACACTGTGATTGTTACTGTGTACAAAGTTCTCTTGGTTCTGCTCATTTCACTAAGCATCAGTTGATATAGGTCTCTCCAGGCCTCCCTGAAGTCTTCCTGTTCATCATTTCTTATAGCACAATAGTATTCCATTACATTTATATACCACAATTTATTCAGCCATTCCTCAGTTGATGGGTATCCCCTCGATTTCCAGTTCTTGGCCACCACAAAGAAAGGTGCCAGAAATATTTTTATATATGTTGGACCCTTTCCCATTTTTATGATCTCTTTGGGATAGAATCCTAGAAGCAATATTGCTGGGTCAAAGGGTATGCACATTGCCCTTTGACCATAGTTCCAAATTGCTCTCCAGAATGATTGGATCAGCTCACAGCTCCACCAACAATGAGTGACTTAGTGTTCCAACTCTCCCACATCTTCTCCAACATTTATCATCTTTCTGTTTTGTCATGTTAGTCAATCTGATAGGTGTGATGTGATACCTCATAGTTGTTCTGATTTGCATATCTCTAATTAATAATGATTTAGAGCATTTTTTCACACGATTATAGATAGCTTGAAATTCTTCCTCTGAAAATTCTCTGTTCATATCCTTTAACTATTTATCAATTGGGGAACGACTTGTATTCTTGTAAATTTGACTCAGTTCTCTATATATTTGAGAAATGAGGCTTTTATCACAGACACTTGTTGCAAAAGTTATTTCCCTCCTAATCTTGGTTGCATTGGGTTTGTTTGTGCAAAAACTTTTGAGGTTAATGTAATCAAAATTATACATTTTGCACTTCATTATGTTCTTTATCTCTTTAATCAAAAAATTCTTCATTCCCCAGAAATCTGACAAATACACTATTTCTTTCTCCCCTATTTTGTTTATAGTATCAGTCTTAATACTTAGATCATGTATCCATTTGGACTATATTTTTGTGTATAGTGTCAGGCATTGGTCTATGCCCAGTTCCCACCACACTGTTATCCCGTTTTCCCAGCAATTTTTGTCAAACGGTGAGTTCTTATCCCAGAAGATGAGGTTCTTGGGTTTATCAAATAGTAGATTTCTATATTCATTGACTACTGTTTCTTGAGTAAATAACCTATTCCACTGGCCTACCCCTTTATTTCTTAGCCAGTACCAAGTGGTTTTGATGATTGCTGCTTTATAATACAATTTGATATCTGGTAGGGCTAGATCACCTTCCCTACTATTTCTTTTCATTAGTTCCCTTGATATTCTGGACTTTTGTTCTTCCAGATGTATTTTGATATTATGTTTTCTAGCTCTAGAAAATAATTATCTGGTATTTTTATTGGTATGGCACTGAATAGGTACATTAATTTAGGTAGGATTGTCATTTTTATTATGTTAGCTCAGCCTACTCATGAACAACTGATGTTTTTTCCACTTACTTCGATCTGACTTTATTTGTGTGATACGTGTTTTGTAATTGTGTTCATATAGTCCCTGGGTTTCTTTTGGTAGGTAGACTTCCAGATATTTTATAGTGTCAAGGGTAGCATTAAATGGAATTTTTCTTTCTCTCTCTTACTATTGGGTTTTGTTAGTAATATATAGAAATGCAGATGATTTATGTGAGTTTATTTTATAACCTGGAATTTTACCAAAGTTGTTTATTATTTCAAATTTTACTTAATTCTCTAGGATTCTCTAAGTAGAACATCATATCACCCGCAAAGAGTGATAACTTAGTTTCTTCTTTGCCTATTCTTATTCTTTCAATTTCTTTTTCTTCTTTTATTTCTAAAGCTAACATTTCTACTACCATTTTGAATAGTTGTGGCAATAATGGACATCCTTGTTTCATCCCTGATATTATTGAAAATGCATACCGCTTATCCCCATTACATATAATGCTTGCTGATGGTTTTAGATAGATATTGCTTATTATTGTATGGAAGGCTCCATTCATTCCCATGCTCTCCATTGTTCACAATAGGAATGAATATTGTATTTTTCTATGGTGCTTTTTAGCAGGATATAGTTTCCTTCCTTATCTGTTTTGATTAGATCTATTTCTGCTTTTGCCTTGTCTGAGATTAGGATTGCTACTCCTGCTTTTTTTTACATCAGATGAAGCACAATGTATTCTGCTCTGACCTTTTACCTTTAACCTGTGTGTATCTCCTCCATTTCAAATGTGTTTCTTGTAAACAACATATTGTTGGAGTGTTGTTTTTAATCCATTCTGCTATCTATCTCCATTTTATGGGAGAATTCATCCCATTCACATTCACAGTTATGATTACTAACTTTATCTTTCCCTCCATCCTCCTCCCCCCATTTATGGTTTTAGTTCTCCCTTCTCCCTTCCCCTCAACAATAGAGTTTTAATTTTTGACTACCACCTCCCTCAGTCCTTCCTCCTTTCTTTCATCCCCCCTCCTTTTTACTGCCCTTTTCCCTTACTACTTCTTCCCTCCCTTTTAGTCTCCCCCCCCTTTTCTTTCCCCATTCCCCTCCTACACCCTATAGAGTTAGTTAGATTTCTATACTTAACTGAGTTTGTTGTTCCTTCCTTGAGCCAAATCAGATGAGAGTACCTCTCAAACAATGCACATCTCCCTCCCCTTTTTCCTTCTACTGTAATATGTTTTTGTTCATTCTCCTGTGATATAATTTACCTTTTTCTGCTTCTTCCATTTCAAATCTCTCATTACAACCTCTTTGCACCCATAAATTGTATTTTATCATCACATCACTTAATTTATACCCACTCCCTCCCTCCACCCCCCTCTCTACATATGTATATACATATTTTTGTGTGTATATATGTATATATACACAAATATAGAATATTATATTTGTACATGTATATATAACATAATTTGATATATAAGTTATATACATACATGTGTGTATGTGCATATGTATGATCAAAAGAGGTATGACTATTAAAAATATTAGGTATTTTTTCTTAAATTCTTTTGTTAATAGGGGAGAATTCCCCCCACCCAAATTCTGATGTTAAGAGAATAGGTATCAACAAAATGTATTTCAAGAAAAACAGAACATGGTAATGACAGAAAAGCTAATTATATATACACATGTACACACAAATATACACATATGGAAAATATATATTATATATATATCCCTTTTAAATATCATAAATATACAATCCTCAAGATTAACAGGTATCATCTTCCCTTATAGGGATGTAAACAGTTTGACCATATTGAATAACAAGGTATTTTTTTTTTCCTTCTTTTTTCCTATTCATGCCTCTCTTGAGACTTATGTTTGAAGATCAAATTTTCTATTGAGCTCTGGCCTTTTCATCAGAAATGTTTGGAAATCTCTTATTTCATTGAATGTCCATCTCCTTGCCTGAAATATTATGCTCAATCTTTCTGAGTAATTGATACTTGGTTGTAGTCCAAGCTCCTTTGCCTTATGGAATATCAAATTCCTATCCCTGTGATCTTTTAATGTAGAAGCTACAAGGTCCCTGTGTAGCTTCTTCGTATTCGAATTGTTTCTTTCTGGCTGCTTGCAGTATTTTCTCCTTCACTTGATAGTTTTTGGATTTGGCAACACAATTCCTTGGTGTTTGCAGTTTGGGTTCCCTTTCAAGAAATGAATGGTGAATTCTTTTGATGATTATTTTGCCCTCTATCTAGGACCTCTGGGCAGTTTTCCTTAATGATTTCTTGGAAGATATTGTCCAGGCTCTTTTTTCAACATGTATTTCTGGCAGACCAATAATTCTTAGATTTTCTCCCCAGATCTATTTTCCTGGTCAATTACTTTTCCAATGAGATATTTTGTATTTTCTTCAACTTTTTTCATTCTTTAGATTCTGTTTGACTGATTCTTGATGTCTCATGGAATCATTAGCTTCTATTTACCCAATTCTAATTTTCAGTAGATTGTTTTCTTCAGTTATTTTTTTCATCTCCTTTTCCATTTGCCCAGTTGTTCCTTTTAAGGAGTTATTTTCTCCAGCTAAGTTTTCTACTTCCTTTTCCATTTGTCCAATTTTCCTTTGTAAGGAGTTGTTCTATTCAGTGAATTCTTTTTTGCATATATTTAAAATAATTGGCCAATTTTTCTTCTGTTTCTCTAATTTGACTTTTAAAATGCTTCTTGAGTTCTTCCAAGAATGCTCTTTGGGCTTGAAACCAGTTCATGAAATTTCAGATGAGAGTACAGTCTCAATGCTGATGTCTTTGGTATCTGTGTTTTGGTTCTTGTCCCCATAGAAAGATTCTATGGTCTTTTCTTTTCTGGTTTGCTTCTTGCTCATGATGATCACCCTTTTCCTGGTTTTTAAAGTAGATCTCTGCTTCTTGGGCACAGGGACCTCTGTCCCATAGTTCTTATGCTTAGAACTTGAGGCTTTGCATTGTTGGGGCCTCTGGTTCTTTTAGCTGGAAGCTAAAATGTTGCAACTTACCTGGTGCTGAGCTGGCTGGTGTGTGAAAGTACAGGCCAGGTGAAGTCTTTCTGGGTTTCCCTGGAGTTACCCTGGAACTAGCTGGATTAAGTGTGGGGGAGGCCATAGGAGGTCTCCTCTGCTGCACTAGAGCATAGGCAATCTCAGTGGTTGGTGAACCCGTCTGCGCTAGTGTCTTCCTGATTCTCCTGGTGTGCTGAGACATACCTGGGGTCCTGGTATTAACAATTGTGGGCTCCAACCCCCTCCAGCTCAGGATCTCCTCCAAGTTTGCTGAGGTGGGGCTGTCTGGGACAGCTCTGGTCCTGCACTGGTCCCCTTCAGCCACAACAAGAGGAACCTACTTTGGGATGTTCCTAGCCTCTCGGGTTAAGAGATTGTTTACCTCTTCAGCTGATTCCACTGTTCCACGATTTTTCCTGGGGAAATATTCTCATCTTTTCAAGGTTCATATGGGGAGACAGATAGCAATTACCAATCACTCTACCATCATGGCTCATAGAAGCTCAAATTGGTGACTTACAGACATTAAATTTGTGGTCTGATAGTCTCAGGAGTGCAGTTACCTGGGGTTCTGTGGTTCTCTTTTGCTCACTTCCACTGGACTCCTATTCTAGGGTGATATGTTTGAGATTTGGTAATGCGGCTACTACCTCAGATCACTCAGGGCTTCCCACTCAGCTTTGCTATGGTGGAGTCCCTGCTTGTACAGCCTGTGCTCTGTGCACTGTGTGCTCTTCCAGTCCCATGCAACAGATCCTTCCCATCAACCATCCAGTCTGTTCTGGGTTAGAAATCTGCCATAGTCTGTCTCCTATTGGATTTTGCCACTCTAAAATTTGTTCAGATTTCTCTTTAGAGGTATCTGAAGGAGCTTCCTAGAGCTTAGGTGAGTATGCACTCTCACTCTGCCATCTTGGCTCTACCCTCTACATATTTGTTGAATGAAATGAAATGAAAACAAATGAAACAGAAAAATCTTGATTGACTAGTCACACCCAATAACTAATTCAACCAAGTGTATCCTATCATTGGATAGGCCAATATCAAAAGTATAGTAGGAGATAAACTGGTTTTCTCTGTGAGCTGAGAGAGTCATATTGCTCTTCTTCCACACTGACTACTTATGTTGTCATTTTTTTTCCAATTTAGATAGGTACTTTTTCATTCTAGGAGGTGGAGGTCAGAAGAAATATATGACTGAGTCTAAATTTATTGAAAATAATAGACAAGGCTTCTACACGTTGGTCATGGATTTTGCTTCCTGTTTGTTACATCTTTTCTCAATAAAAATATAGGACTGAAATTTTGATTAAGCTTTCTGAATCAAGCACAATTATACTTTTGCTGCAAGTCACAAGATATACACCAGTTTGGATGGAAAAAGTCCTTTGGGGAGGGGTTGGCGTAAGGGAAGATTGGTGCTTTGATTATATAATCAGAGAATGTCAGCCCTTACATGTATCCTTCAAGATCATAAAAAAAAAAAAAAAAAACAGTACTTATTTTTCTTTATGGGAAATGAGAACTAGAGAAGTGAAATGACTTGACCAGAACCAAAATTTGAAATCGTTTTAATTCCAGCAACCTTTGACTTTTCCACTACACTATGTTGTCTCTCAATTTGCAAAGGACAATGAATGTCAGGCTACTATTATTATTTATTTGGTAAGCAGCATGGAATCATTGATAGTTTTGAGATGAAAAAAATAGGTAGTTAAGTAGCCATGAACATATTTGTATTTGGGATGAGACTGTCCCCACATTTAAATCCACAGTCACTTGGCATCAGCTTTTTCATGTAATCTCTGACCTAAATTTGGAGTCTTTACCTTTAAATAAACATTTTTGGTCTCTTTTCTTAATGTTAGCCTTCGTCTCTTGAGGTTCTAAAATAGAACGTCTAGAGGAGCAAAGTTCCATTTTGACAGGTTATTGACTATCACGGTTGGAGTAAGGGAGGAATGGAGAAGTGTCAAGATGTAATTTGACAGTGTAACCAAATTAATCCAATTTTTAAAAATATGTATTTATCCAGTGCACTTTGCCATGATTGCTATTGTGATCGTCAGAAGCCAACCCATGACTTCTTTTCCAGAAACTCCAGATGACTTGTTGACTTCAAGAAACTCTCTCTCTCCTCTCTCTCTCTCTCTCTCTCTCTCTCTCTCTCTCTCTCTCTCTCTCTCTCTCTATCTCTCTCTCTCTCTCTCTCATTCACACATATACACACACACACACACACACACACACACACACACACACTGAACAATATTTCTAAAATTGGGGGAAACAACAGGAAGAGAAGATAAGGTTTATATCTTTACAATCTATTTTGGAAGAGAAAAATAAAATATGAATAAATAGCAAGAATATGAATACTGATAAATTCAGTTTTGAACATATGTCTAGAGTAAGAAAAATCGTGAGAACTGAAGTCATATCGGAAAATTAAAATGGATTTTGATGATCACCTACCTTGTCTCCTTTTCAAATGTGAATACTGAACCCAAAAGAGGTTAAATTGACTTACCCAAAGTCACAATATTCAGAGAGCTCTTTGCATGACCTGCCAATACTTTTCTAGGGAGTAAAACAACATATCATGGAGGAGGTAAAACTTGATCTGTTTAGCCAGGAGTTAAAGGATAACATTCTAGATGGCAAAATTGGATAGAAATCACCATAGAGGTAGAAATAAAAATGACATATTTGTGGACCAATTAATTTGAGGCAAACAGAATTATGTTTTACTTAGGCATGTTGAGATCAAGCTCTGTGGGAGCTTTATCAGAGAAAAGACTAGACAAAAGTATTTGGATTAGATAAAAAGGCCAAGATTACTGGGAAAATTTTGTGTGAGTTGTTGTATGAGTTGAAAACTTTCTTTGAAAAACCATTTATCTAGATCAGGATGTAGGCAGGGGACTTTCCAGAGCCAGTTCAGACCTGCTCTGGAGCTGATGGTTATATTTTCATTGTGAACATTCATACTTATGAAATATGTAAACACTACAAATCAAGGCTTGATTTGTTGTTTGGTTGGTTATATATGTAATAAAGGGATGGACAGTATGTTAGTAATACAGATTAAACTTACAATCATGCCCTGCTTTTAGGTTTTCTGGAGAACTAGTTGTTAAGCAATCACATCACTAGTTGCTCAGAGGAAACCTCAAAAGAGAGATTTGGAGGCATAAAGGAAAAATTACTTAAACACTCTGGGCCTGCTCAGGAAATAATGGAGTGAAAGGAATAATTAAAGTTAGAGAAAAAAGGGTTAGCAATGATCTTTAATTCTTTACATATATAAACATTTTTCTAAGGGGATGTTTCATTCAATCCTCTCCCCAATTTTAATTCCACTTAGGCTTCCCGTTCTATAGTTTCACATAAAAACCAATTTGTTTTTACTCAATTTTGTATAAATTAAAGAGTGAAAAGAGTTTTGCGTGTAAAAGACAAACATTTCTTTTAAAATTACTTTTTATTTTGCATTTCATTCAGATATTTTCCAGCTAAATGATACAGTGAATAGAGAACTGGACATGGAGCCAGGAAGACTTGAGTTCAAATATAGCTTCAAGCATTTACTAGGCATGTGATACTGAACAAGTCACTTAGTTTTGCTGTCTCCTGTTCCTCATTTGTAAAATGAAGATAATAATACCATCTACCTCGCAATTATATTGTGAGGAAAAAATGAAATGATAATTTGTATTTTTTAAATTTTGTTTTAGACTCAAACACTAAAACACAAATACAGAATAGAGAAAAGAAAAAAAGCACATCATAAACTTAAATATTGGAACTTAAATATGAAGTAAGCAAAGAAAAAAAAGCATGTCATATGCAAAGCAGAATATAAGAGAGCACTGAAAATATGTAACAAAAAGTTTTCATATCAAGAAAGCCTGTATGATAAATACTACATGTTGTGTTGAGTTGTCCATCTTTTCTTTGTTTCCTTGTAAACTTTCTTTTGCTCTGTGCTGTGTACTTTTTACTTCATCCCCCCTGAAAGGCTGCAATTAAGTGTGCATGTATTTCTGTACAGATATAGATATGTACATACACATATACACATATACAGAGATATACTTTCCCTAACAAATTCTACTCCTGATCTTTGTCGTATTTCTGCATGTGTCTTGTTTCCTATCCATCCTGATTCCTCTACTTCACTTCTATCCAATAAGTTGCCCTCCTATTACTTAGCCTACCCTGCTCTAAGGATCCCTCCTCTATTCTTTCACTCCCATTGAGCTAAATACCTTTCTATAATCCCCACTTTAACCTATTCTCTTTCTCCCCTCTAACGATCCCTCCCCTGTTCTCCTCATCTGCTTATCATTTTATTTCTTCTGAATTTAAATAGACTTTTATACGTACATAAACACACACACATATGTATATATAGCTCTCTCTTAAACCCATTCACAATGAATGTAGGTTAACAGAACAACCAGCCCTCTTCCCACATCTAATTCTTCTGTATTGATTCTTCCTCTTGTACCTCATGTTTATAAAATAATTGCTCTTTTTAGCTGTTTCTAAGTGGTTTTACTTTTTAAAGTCACATCATACTCAGGAGTAGCCCAGTCTTTCTTATTAAGTACCCAATTACTAATGATCATCTTAGACGTACATTTTACATTGTACATAAATATAAACGGGAATTTGATCAACTGCTAGACTTTTAACTTTATTTTAAAAAAAACTGAACTTAATAGAAGATTTGACATACAAGAGCCAAAAGAAACATAAGGTATATATTAAAGACTGTTAATAAGGGATTCAATAAGGACAAACTGTTTACTTTTTTATATATAACACTATATATCAAAGAGCAAAGGAACTGGGACTCTGATCGAAAGTATCATACCCAGCGATGGTTCTGAAGAAGAAAATGAGGCTGGTGACCTTGCACAGCCCTCCCTCACTCAAGTCAAATTCAAAGCAGGTCATGTCATTATCTTGATGTCATAGTCCTCTTCAAGAACAAAGGACAAACACAACCTGTGAGTAAGTAGCCCATCCCCTCCCACACTCCTCCTCTCCCCTCCTCTCCTCTCCTCTCCTCTCCTCTCCTCTTCTCGCCTTCCTGGGTGCTCTACCCGGGAAAGGTACACTTCCATGGCCCAAAGCTGCTCTTTTTCCTTTGGATTTACTGGCTAGATTTCTTAGTCAAAAATCAAACCTTAAACATAATTCACTGTGGAGCTCATAGATAGGACAATAGGTCCCTGCTCACCTAGCACAGATTGAATGCAAATACTAAATAATAACTCTTTCTATTTTACCCAGGAACCCTAAGGGTCTTCCCTTCCCAGTTTTATTTTTTTAAAGGAACCATCCCTTGAATAACTACTTTAAAAAGTCTATTCATTGAATTGACTGTTATCTCACTCAAAGTGAGAATGTGATAAGACCTTAGCCTAAAATGTTAAGGATCTCCCATTGCATTCTGGGCCATCTCTGGTCAGTAGTCCTGATGAATATCAGGCCACTGGATCCAGATGGCTCTGGAGAAAAAAAGTGAGGCTGGTGATCTTGCACAGCCCTATCTCACTCAATTCAAAGTCAATGTCATGTCATCATCTTGATGTTATGTTCCTCTTGAAGAATGCAGGACAAACACAACAACAACATACCCAGCAAAGTTAACATAATCCTTCTTGCCCCTACTGCTCTTCAGAGTACAGCAAGGTCTGGCATTCCTTGTCAGCAGAGGTTCCCTCTATCTTACCCAATTCAAATGCCCAACTCTCCTCACCATCCTGGAGGTAAATTATCCTGGAGGTAAATTTTCTGTGACTGGAGCTGGGGCTGAGACAGCCTCCCAAACCTACTAACCTCAGGATTTGCCACTTATTACTAACAGGACCGTAACCTATCTTGGAGGTGCTTACTCTTCACAGGTACCAAACCTTACCCTGGAATTGTTCTTCTAATCTTCTTGAATTGTCCCAGGTAGACACTGGTTGTGCCCCTACTCTTATTTCTCTCTAACCACATTTTGTTTGCCCTAAGGTGCTATTTTATTTCTTTTGTGGGGGAAAATCTTGAAAGCATGGGATTTTCTGATCTACTCAGTCATCTTCTGAGAATTCTCTGTTAAATCTTTTGCAAACCTTAAAATGATATAAAAATGTTCATTATTGTTACTATTCAGGTGGCATACAGGTATGCAGGCTTACTATAAAACTTCATTCCCATTGGCAGAATTACAGAGCTAAACATAGATGATATCATTCAATCCCTACTCAATATTACTTTCACTTACCACATTCCCAACAAGTATTCCCTTAGCCTTCCTTTGAAGACTTCCAATGAAAACTCACTAAACAGCTCCTGTTGAAGTCAATATCATTTTGAAGTAGTGATAATTATTCAGAAACTTTATCTTAATTCTATTTAAGTCAAAGTATTCCTCTTCATAACTTCCAACTTTTACTCTAATTCTGACTTTTAAGGAAACAAGCCTTATTCTACTTCCACATGACAGCCCTTGAAATATTTGAAAACTATTGTATTATTCCTAAATGAAAGACAGTTATGGTATGCATTAAGTGCTTACTATTTGCCAACTAAAGGTACAAATAACAAAGACATTTCTTGAGCTTAAGGAGATTACACTCTTATGAAGACACAACACATAGGTGAGTGGTGATTAGGGAAGTATATTTTGTTCCAGAAAATTACAGGAATATTGAGTGATATCATAGAGAACAGATTCACAAATTCCATTTAAAAACAATGGCAAAGTTGTTCACAGTTACAGAACTGAAGGGGAAGGAGAGTGAAGGATACATTCATAGATGCTAGCTTGTCATAGAGATGGTTGTAAACAGAGAGACTGACTGGAGAAGAGCAGAGAAGAGAAGTTTGACCTATTTCCTAGAATACTGGTGATGGAGTCACCAATATGGAGGGTGAGACTCCAGACAAAAGTTCTTCCAGGACATGATTTCTAGTTTGACTATATGGTGGTTGGCTAAGAAGTCATGGAAGAGGTGGTCTTTTCTCCTGGCTAAACATCCCTATATTTTTCACTTCATGATGGAATAGTTGCACTTTTGTGGCTTTCTTTGATAATTCATCATTGATTTCATATAACTTCCCTGGTAGATTGTAGTCTACTGCACTGTGTTTCACTTCTATTTCTCTCTCCTGTGAACCTAACCTAATTGTTTATCACCATTACTCATGGTGAGCTACACAAGTAATTACCTCTTTTTAAAAAAAAATTGAATCATATTTTTTGTTTTCAGTGTTCAACAATCACTTCCATATAGTTTAGATTTTTTTTTCCACTCCCTCTCCCTTATTCCTCTCTCTCTCCACACTCCTCCTTAACATGGCCTACAATCTTACATAGGTTCAACACATACATTCCTATTAAATGAATGTTGCATAGAAGAATTAAAATGAATGGGGGAAACCATAAAAGAAAATAAAACATAGAATGTTACAAAAGAAAATGGTCTGTTTCTGTCTGTGATCCAATTCCATAGTTCTTAATCTGGATGTGGAAGGTGTTTTCCCTCAAGAATCCATTAGAAATTTTTAAGTCCATGCATTTCAATGAAGTACAAAGTCTACCAGAAAAATTCTTTGCACATTGTTGTTGTTGCTGTGTACAAAGTCCTCCTGGTTCTGCTCCTTTCACTCAGCATCAGTTCATATGTCTTTCCAGGCTTCACTGAAGTCTTCCTGCTCATCGTTTCTCATAGCACAATAACATTCCATTACTTTCATATACCACAACTTGTTCAGCCATTCCCCAATTGATGCACGTCCCCTTGATTTCCAATTTTTGGCCACCACTAAGAGAACTGCTATGAATATTTTCATACACGTGGAATCCTTTCCCATTTCTACGATTTCTTTGGGATAGAGTCCCAGGACCAATATTGCTGGATCAAAGTGTATGCACATTTTTCAGCTCTTTTAGTATAGTTCCAAATTGCACTCAAGAATGGTTGGATCAGCTCACAGTTCCACCGAAAATGAATTAGTGTTTCAACTCTCCCACATTTTCTCCAACATTTATCATCTTCCTGTTTTGTCATGTTATCTAATCAAATAGGTGTGATGTGGTGCCTCAGAGTTGTTTTGATTTGCATCTCTCTAATCAGTAGTGATTTAGAGCATTTTTTTATATGATTACGGATAACTTTAATTTCTTCTTCAGAAAGCTGCCTGTTCATATCCTTTGACCATCTATCACTTGAGGAATGACTTGTATTCTTGTACATTTGATGCAGTTCTCCATATATTTTAAGAAATGAGACTTTTATCACAGATACTAGTTGCAAAGTTGTTTCCCAGTTTTCTTCTTCCCTCCTAATCTTGGTTGCATTGGGTTTGTTTGTGCAAAAACTGTTCAATTTAAGGTAATCAAAATTATCCATTTTGCACTTCATAATGTTCTCTATCTCTTATTGGGTCATAAATTCCTGCATTTTCCATAAATCTGACAAATACACTATTCATTGCTCCCCTAATTTTTTTACAGTATCAATACTTATACCTAGATCATGTATCCATTTGGACTTTATTCTTGTGTATGGTGTCAGGCATTGGTCTATGCCCAGTTTCCACCACACTGTTATTCAGTTTTCCCAGCAAATTTTGTCAGGCAGTGAGTTCTTATCCCAGAAGCTGGGGTTCTTGGGTTTATCAAACAGTAGAATGCTATATTGATTAAATACTGTGTCTTGAGTACCTAACCTATTCCACTGGTCTACCCTTTGTTTCTTAGCCAGTACCAAGTGGTTTTGATGATTGCTGCTTTATAACACAATCTGAGATCTGGAAGAGCTAGCCCACCTTCCCTAGAATTTTTTTCACTAGTTCTCTTGATATTCTGGACCTTTTGTTTTTCCAGATGAATTTTCATATTATTTTTTCTAGCTCTTACTAATAATAATCTGGTAGTTTGATTGGTATGGCACTTAGCAAGTGAATTAATTTAGGTAGAATTGTCATTTTTATTATGATAGCTTGGCCTACCCAAGAGGAACTGATGGTTTTCCACTTACTTATTTCTGACTTTATTTGGTGAAAAGCATTTTGTCATGGTGTTCATAAAGTCACGGGGTTTGTTTTGGCAGGTAGACTCTCAGATATTATTTTATGGTGTCTACTGTAGCTTTAAATAGGATTTCTCTTTCTATCTCTTGCTGTTGGGGTTTGTTAGTAATATATAGAAATACTTGATTTATGTGGGTTTATTTTATAACCTGCAAATTTGACAAAATTGTTTATTATTTCAAGTAGTTTTTTCCTTGATTGGGATTCTTAAAGTATATCATCATATCATCTGTAAAGAGTGATGACTTGACAGCGCTAAGATGGCGGCCTTCTCAGAGATGGGCGTGATGCCCGAGAACGCGCAGGCCATGGAGGAGATGGACTGGTTCCTCCCGACGGACATCCAGGCCGAGTCCATCCTGCTGATCCTGGGAGGAGGGGACGTGCTCATGGCTGCAGAAACAGGAAGTGGAAAGACTGGTGCCTTCAGTATCCCGGTTATCCAGATAGTTTATGAGACCCTGAAGGACCAGCAGGAGGGCAAGAAAGGGAAGACCACTGTGAAAACTGGGGCTGCAGTGCTCAACAAATGGCAGATGAACCCATATGACAAAGGGTCTGCTTTTGCAATTGGGTCAGACGGTCTTTGCTGCCAAAGCCGAGAAGTGAAGGAATGGCATGGGTGTCGGTCAACGAAAGGAGTGATGAAAGGAAAACACAACTATGAAGTGTCCTGTCACGACCAAGGCTTGTGCAGAGTTGGGTGGTCCACTTCCCAGGCTTCCCTAGATTTGGGTACCGATAAGTTTGGCTTTGGCTTTGGTGGAACTGGAAAGAAGTCCCATAACAAACAGTTTGACAATTATGGAGAGGAATTCACTATGCATGATACAATTGGATGTTACCTGGATGTTGACAAAGGCCAGGTTAAGTTCTCAAAAAATGGAAAAGACCTTGGTCTAGCTTTCAAAATACCAGCCCACCTGAAGAACCAGGCATTCTTTGCTGCATGTGTCTTAAAGAATGCTGAACTGAAATTTAACTTTGGTGAAGAAGAATTTAAATTTCCCCCCAAAGACGGATTTGTTGGTCTCTGCAAGGCTTCTGATGGCCATGTAGTGAAATCTCAACACACAGGAAGTGCACAGGTGGTGCAGACCAAGTTTCTTCCCAATGCTCCCAAGGCCCTTATTGTGGAGCCATCCCGGGAGCTGGCAGAGCAGACTTTGAATAATGTCAAGCAGTTCAAAAAATACGTGGATAATCCAAAGCTGAGGGAGCTTCTGATAATTGGTGGCGTGGCAGCCCGGGATCAGCTCTCTGTCCTGGAGCAGGGGGTGGACATTGTGGTTGGCACTCCAGGAAGGCTGGATGACTTGGTGTCCACTGGGAAACTCAACTTATCTCAGATTCGATTCTTGGTTCTGGATGAAGCCGACGGCCTTCTTTCCCAGGGCTATTCTGACTTCATCAATAGGATTCACAGTCAAGATTCCTCAGATTACTTCTGATGGGAAAAAACTTCAGGTCATTGTCTGCTCAGCCACTCTCCACTCTTTTGATGTCAAGAAGCTTTCTGAAAAGATCATGCATTTCCCTACCTGGGTTGATTTGAAAGGAGAGGATTCAGTCCCTGAAACCGTGCACCATGTTGTTGTTCCTGTGAATCCCAAAACAGACAGGCTGTGGGAGAGGCTGGGCAAGAACCACATCCGAACTGACGAAGTCCACGCAAAAGACAACACCAGACCTGGTGCCAACAGCCCTGAGATGTGGTCTGAAGCCATAAAGATCCTGAAGGGGGAGTACACTGTCCGGGCCATCAAGGAACACAAGATGGACCAAGCAATAATCTTCTGTAGAACCAAGATTGACTGTGACAACTTGGAGCAGTATTTCATGCAGCAAGGAGGAGGTCCAGACAAGAAAGGACATCAGTTCTCCAGAAAGCCTCATGAGAGGAAGCAAAACTTGGAGAGATTTAAGAAAGGTGAAACAAAAAAGTGATGACTCAATTTCTTCTTTGCTTATTTTAATTCCTTCAATTTCTTTTTCTTCTCTTATTGCTATAGCTAGCATTTCTAATACCATATTGAATAACAGTGGTGATAATGGACATCCTTGTTTCACTCTTAATCTTAATGGAAATGCATACAGCTTGCCCCCATTGCATACAATGCTTAGAGGTGGTTTTAGGTAGACACTGCTTATTATTTTATGGAAAGTTCCATTTACTACTATGCTTTTCAGGGTTTTTTGTAGGAATGGGTACAGTATTTTGTCAAAGATTTTTCTGCTTCTTTTGAGATAATCATGTGGTTTCTGTTAGTTTTGTTGTTGATATGATCAATAATGCTAATAGTTTTTCTAGTACTGAACCAGCCCTGAATTCCTGGTATAAATTCTAAATGATCATAATGTATTATAAGTTGCTGTATTCTTTTTGCTAATATCCTATTTAAAATTTTTGCATCTATATTCATAAGAGAAATTGGTCTCTAATTTTCTTTCTCTATTTTGACTCTTCCTAGTTTAGGTATCAGAACCACATTTGCATCATAAAAGTAATTTGGTAGTACTCCTTTTTTTTGCAATTTCCCAAATATTCTATATAGTATTAGAATTAACTGTCCTTTAAATATTTGACAAAATTCACTTGTAAATCCATCTGGCTCTGGAGGTTTTTTCTAAGGAGTTCATTTATGGCTTGCTCAATTTCCTTTCTGAGATGGGATTATTTAAGTACTCACCTTCCTCATCTGTTAACCTGAGCAATTTATATATTTTTTTCAATTTATTTATTTTTAGTTTTCAATATTCATTTCCACAAGATTTACAGGTTCTAATTTTCTCCTCATCTCTCCCCTTCCCCCACCCCAAAACACCATGCATTCAGATTACCCATTCCCCCAATCTACCCTTCCTTTTATTCCACCCCTCCCTTTCCTTATCCCCATCTTCTCTCTTTTCTTGTAAGGCAAGATAGATTTATATACCCCATTACCAATATTTCTGATTTCCCAGTTATGTGCAAAAACAATTCTCAACATTAGCTCCTAAAACTTTGAGTTCTAATTTTTTCCCTTCCTCTCTCCTGACCCATCCCCACTGAGAAGGCAAGCAATTCAATATAGGCTATATATAGAGAGAGTTTTGCTAAAGACTTCCATAATAGTCATGTTGTGAAAGACTAACTCTATTTCCCTCCATAATATCCTGCCCTCCATGTATTCTATTCTTTCTTTTGACTTTATCTCTCCCCAAGTGTTTATTTCTAATTACCCCCTCCTCTCATTTGCTCTCCTTTGTATCATCTCCACTTGTCCCTTTCTCCCCTACTTTCCTGTAGCATAAGATAGATTTTCATATCAAATTGAGTGTGCATGTTATTCCCTCCTTAAGCCAAATGTGATGAGAGTAAACTTCACTTTTTCCCTCACATCTCCCCCTTTTTCCCTCCACAGAAAAAGCTTTTTCTTGCCTTTTTTTTGAGAGACAATTTGTCCCATTCCATTTCTCCCTTACTCCTCCCAACATATTCCTCTCTCACTCCTTAATTTTATTTTTTACATGTCGTTCCTTCCTATTCAACTCACTCTCTACTCTCTCTCTCTCTCTCTCTCTCTCTCTCTCTCTCTCTCTCTCTCTCTCTCTCTCTCTCTCTCTTTCTGAATATATATGTGTATATATATATATATATATATATATATATATATATATGTATATATATAATATGTGTGTGTGCATAATCCCTCCAACTACTCAAATACTGAGAAAAGTTTTGAGAGTTACAAATATTATCCTGCCATGTAGGAATGTAAACAGTTAAGGTTTAGTAAGTCCCTTATAATTTATCTTTCATTTTCATGCTTCTCTTGATTCATGTGTTTGAAAGTCAAATTTTCTATGCTACTTTGATCTTTTCATCAAGAATTCTTGAAAGTCCTCTATTTCATTGAATGACCATTTTTTCCCCCTTGAAGGATTATACTCAGTTGTTCTGCATAGGTGGTTCTTGGTTTTAATCCCAGTTCCTTTGACTTCTGGAATATCATATTCCAAGCCCTTAGATTCCCTTAATGTAGAAGCTGCCAGATCTTGTGTTATCCTGTTTTTTTCCCCCACAATACTCGAATTGTTTCTTTCTGGCTGCTTGCAATATTTTCTCCTTGATCTAGGAATTCTGGAATTTGGCACAATAATCCTAGGAGTTTTTCTTTTCCGATCTCTTTCAGGAGGTGATTGGTGAATTCTTTCAGTATTTATTTTGCCCCCTGTTTCTGGAATATCATGGTCATTTTCCTTGATAATTTCATGGAAGATGATTTCTTGGGTCTTTTTTGGATCATGGTTCTCAGGTAGTCCCATAATTTTTAAATTGTATCTCCTGGATATATTTTCCAGGTCAGTTGTTTTTCCAATGAGATATTTCACATTGTCTTTTGTTTTTTCATTCTTTTGGTTTGGTTTTGTAATTTCTTGGTTTCTCATACAGTCATTAGATTCCATCTGCTCCATTCTAATTTTTAAAGAACTATTTTGTTCAGTGAGCTTTTGAACCTCCTTTTCCATTTGGCTAATTCTGATTTTTAAAGCATTCTTCTCCTCATTGGATTTTTGGACCTCTTTTTCCAATTGACTTAGCCTTTTCCAATTGAGTTCAGCCTTTTTTTGGGGTCTCCTTTAACAAGCAATTGACTCACTTTTCCTGATTTTCTTGCATCACTCTGATTTCTCTTCCTAATTTTATCTCCACCTCTCTTACTTGATTTTTAAAATCCTTTTTGAGCTCTTCCATGGTCTGAGACCGTTGCATATTTATTTTGGAGGTTTTGGCTGCAGAAGCCTGGACTTTTTGGTGTTCCCCTGATGGTATGTATTTCTCCTCTTCATCCAAAAGAATGGAAAAAAAATATCTCCTCGTTGAAAAGAAACCATCTATTGTCTAATTATTTTTCCATTTTGGGGGCATTTTCCCAGTAAGTTACTTGACTTTTTAATTCTTTGTCAAAAAAATGGTATACTCTAGGGACCTGTAAGTTCTTAGTTCCCCCAAGATGGCATAATCAAGGGAGAGGGGCTTGCTCTTCTCCTAGACTGTGCAGTGGTCTGTAATCAGGATTCCCTCTCCAGAGACTCCACCAGCTCCACCATGCCAGCCAGCACTCTTTCTCACTGCACTGCAGCTTCTTGGGGCTGAGATCCAGATCAGCTGCTCAATTTTCTCAGAGTCTTTAGGCCAGAGCTCCAACAATGGAAGCTGCTGGGGCCTGGGACTGGAGCTAGAATGCTCTGTTCCCTTCTCATCCAGGTGAAAGAGCTTTCTCAACTGACCTTTGAAACTGTCTTGGAGATTTGTGAATAGAGGAATTTGGGACCTGCAGGTGCTGCCAATTGCGCCTTGAAGTTCACTCTAGTCCTGTCCTTGCCATAGGGTGCTGTGCAGCCAAGGCTGATCTGTGTTTTGTTCCATGTTCAGCACCATAGACCTTTCCTCTTGGCCTTCCAGGCAGCCCTGGGCTGTAAATCTCTTTCATTCTATCATTTTGCGACTTCAGATGCTCTAGAATTTGTCTAGAGACATTTTTCACAGGTATTCCATGGACTTTGTGAGGAGAGTTTGTATAGGTGCATCCTTCTACTCTGCCATCTTGGCTCCACCCCCCAAAATCAAAATTTCACAGAGATCCAAAGTAAATCAAGAGACAGAGATTCCAAAACTGCCTGACCATTACACGCATACATGTGTCTAACCATTACATACATACACAGTTACCGGAGAGGGAAGCATCAGTTTTGTTTTGTTTTGTTTTGAGGGGGAGCTCCTTAACAGTCTTCCAGAATCTCTCTGACCAAAGAAACACTTTCAGACAATTTATATTTTTAAAGTACTTATACATCTCATTTAAATTACCAAATTTATGAGCATATGGTTGGGCAAAATAATTTCTAATTATTGTTTTAATTTCCTCCTCATTGGAGGGGAGTTCACACTTTTCATTATTGTTATTGGTAATTTGGTTTTCTTCTTTCTTTTTTTAAATCAAATTGGTCAAAGGTGTATCTATTTTATTTAGTTTTTCGTAAAAGCAACTCATTGTTTTATTTATTAGTTCAGTAGTTTTCTTAATTTTAATTTTAGTAATCTCTCCTTTGGTTTTCAGTATTTCTAATTTGGTATTTACTTGGGGATTTTCAATTTGTTCTTTTTCTAGCTTTTTCAGCTGTATGCTCAATTAATTGATCTCCTCTTTCTCTATTTTATTCATGTAGGCATTCAAAGATATAAAACTTTCCCTAAGAACTGCTTTCACAGTATTCCATAAAATTTGATAGATTGTCTCATTGTTGTCATTCTCTTCAATGAAGTTGTTGATTGCTTCCATAATTTGTTGTTTAACTCACTCATTCTTTAGAATTAGATAGTTTAGTTTCCAATTAGCTTTTGTTGTATATCTCCTTTGATTACATATAAGTTATATTACGTTATGATTTGAGAAGGATACATTGACTATCTCTGCCTTTCAGCACTGGATTGTGAAGTTTTTATGCCCTAGTACATGGTCTATTTTTGTAAATGTGCCATCTACTGCTGAGAAAAAGGTATATTCCTTTCTATCCCCATTCAGTTTTCTCCAGAGATCTATCATATGTACCTTATCCAGAGTTATATTCACCTCCTTAACTTCTTTCTTATTTATTTTGAGGTTAGATTTAGCAAGTTCAGAGAAGGAGGAGGTTGAGGTTCCCCACTAGTATAGTTTTGCTCCCTATTTCTTCCTGTAACTTCCTTAATTTCTCCTCTAAGCATTTGGATCACATATGTTCAGTAATGAAATTGCTTCATTGTCTATGGTGCCTTTTAGCAGGATATAGTTTCCTTCCTTATTTCTTTTGATTAGATGTATTTCTGCTTTTGCCTTTTCTGGGATTAAGATAACTACTCCTGCTTTTTTTTATATCAGCTGAAGTACAAAATATTCTTCTCTGGTCTTTTACCTTTACCCTGTGTGCATGCCCTCGTTTCAAATGTGCTTCTTGTAAACAACATATTGTTAGGTTATGATTTTTAGTCCATTGTGCTATCCATCTCTGTTCTATGGGAGAGTTCATCCCGTTCACGTTCACAGTTATAATTGCTATTTGTCTTTCCCTCCTTCCTTTTCCCCCTTGTTTATGTTTTTAGTTCTCCCTTCTCCCTTCCCCTCCACAATAGAGTTTTAATTTTTGACCACTGCCTCCCTCATTCTTGCTTCCTGTCTTTCAGCTTCCCTCTCTTTTATTCCCCTTTTCCCTTACTACTTCTCTCTCTTTTAGCCTCCTCTCCCTTTTCTTTCCCCCTTCCCCTCCTCCTGCCTATGGAGCTAATTGTATTTCTATACTTACCTGAGTTTGTTGTACCCTACTTGAATCCAATCAGATGAGAGTACCTCTCAAACAATGCTCATCTTCCTCCCCTCTTTCCCTCTAGTGTAACATATTTTTGTGCCTCTTCATGTGAGGGAATTTATTTTTTTTTTCTGCCTCCCCTTTTTCACATCTCCCATTACAATCCCTTTTCACTCTTAAATCACATTTGTTATCATCACATCATTTAATTTCTACCCACTGCCTCCATCTATGTATATTCCTTTTACATTTCATAATACATGTACAATTCTCAAGATTAACAAGTATCATCTTCCCTTATAGGGATGTATACAGTTTTTCCAAACTGAGTAACAAGTTTTTTTTTTTTTTTCCTCTGTTTATTTTTTTACACCTCTCTTGAGACCTGAATCTGAAGACTGAACTTTCTATTGAGTTCTGGCCTTTTCATCAGGAAGGTCTGGAAATCCCTTATTTCATTGAATGTCCATCTCCTTGCCTGAAATGTTATGCTCAACTTTGCTATGTAATTAATCCTTGGTTGTAGTCCCAGCTCCTTTGCCTTACAGGATATCATATTCCAATTCTTTTAATCTTTTAATGTAGAAGCTGCAAGGTCCTATGTGATCCTGACTGTAGTTCCTCGATATTTGAATTGTTTCTTTCTGGCTGCCTGCTGTATTTTCTCCTTCACTTGAGAGTTTTGGAATTTGGCAATGATATTCCTTGGTGTTTTTAGTTTGGGGTCCCTTTCTGGAGGTGAACGGTAGATTCTTCTGATGACGACTTTGCCCTCTATGTCTAGGACTTCTGAGACTTCTGATAATTTCTTGGATGATATTGTCCAGGCTCTTTTTTCATCATGGCTTTCTGGTATACCAATAATCCTTAGATTTTTCTCTCCTGGATCTGTTTTCTATGTCAGTTGTTTTTTCCAATTAGATATTTTATATTTTCTTCTATCTTTTCATTCTTTAGATTCTGTTTGACTGATTCTTGATGTCTCATAGATTCATTAGCTTCTACTTGTTTGATTCAATTTTTTATCAAATTGTTTTCATCAGGTAACTTTTGCATCCTCTTTTCCATCTGTCCAATTGCTCCTTTTAGGGAGATATTTTTCTCCAGTTAGGTTTTATACTTTCTTTGCCATTTGTTCAATTTTCCTTTGAAATTTTTATGTGATTTTTAAAATATTTTTAAAGTCATTGGTCAGTTTTTCTTTTATTTCTGTAATTTGGGTTTTTAAATTCTTCCTGAGCTCTTCCAAGAAGGCTCTTTGTGCTTCAGTGCAGTTCATTTAACCTTCTGAAGTTTCAGATGGGAGTAAATTCTCAGTGCTGAAGTCTTTGGCATTTATATTTTGGTCCTTGTCCCCATAGAAGGATTCTATGGTCTTTTCTTTTCTGTTTGCTTCTTACTCATGATAGTAACCCTTTCCCTGGCTTTTAAAGTAGATCTTTGAGTCTGGGGCACAGGGAGTTGTGTCCCACAGTTCTTGCGAATAACACTTGAGGGTTTGTGTTTTGTGGCCTCTGGTTCTTTCAGCTAGAAGCTGAAATACTTCAACTTACCTGTTACTGAGCTGGTTGGTGTTGGAAAACAGAGACCTGGTGAGGTCTTTTTGTTTTTCCCAGCAGTTACCCTGGAGCTAGCTCATTAAGCATGGTGGAGGGGTGGTCTGGACACAGGAGGTCTCCTCTGCTGAGCTAGAGCATTGGCAAGCTCAGCAGTTGGTGATCTCATCTGTGCTATTGTCTTCTTGATTCCCTTGGGGTGCTGAGGCATGCCTGGGGTCCTGGTGTTGGCAGTTCCAGGCTTCACTCCACGGGGGCTCAGAATCTTCTCCAGGTTTGTTGAGGTGGGCTTGTCTGGGACAGCTCTGATCCTGCACTGGCCCCCTTCAGCCATAGCAAGAGGAACCCTCCTTAGTGACCTTTCTAGCCTCACAGACTAAACTAGTTATCATTTTAATGTACAAGGGTACATTTTTTGTACTGAATTTTTTCTTGGAATAAGATATACTCTTTGGTTGAGATAATTCAGTCATGAGTGCTATCACAACAAGGTTCAGTGATGACTTACTTGGAGGTCATATTTACCTCCTTGTGTTATGATTTATAGATAATTGTATTTATTATATAAATTCTGAACATTTAAGAGTCAAGACTATTTTACCCCTTAGTCTCTCTTATTTTCTCTTGAGGCTTAATGAATGCCTCTACTGATTTTCTTTTTCCTCAGTTATAATCCTGTTGTTCTCTTCTGTTTCTGACTTGGCCCTTTTTCTCCTATTCTGTCTTTTATTAGTTTAAAGCTCTCTTAATTAGATAGTATGTCAACAAGAAAACATATTTTTTCTCACCAATCTATGACCTAACCAAAATTATGTTTGACCAAATTCTGTGGAGGAACCATGTGTCCAGGGTTCTTGATGTTTGTTTCACTTAAGAAATGTGATCAGCCCTTTCTCTAAAAAGTCCTAGATTTGTTGAATGGAGAGATCTAAGTGTCCACCTTCCCCTAGTTTTTAAAAGAATTTAAATTTTATATGAATTGGAGTTTAATATGGGAGAAATCATTAAGGCAATAGACCATAAATCTCCCTTCTGGCTTAATCACAGCTGTCTCATCCTTGAAAGTCCATTATTGAAATGATTAGCCTTCAATACTGACCTGTTTCTGAGGTTTGCATAGTTAACTGACTCCTGAAGCAAGTTATTTTATTTATGGGAAAGACAAAGCATCCAGAACAGCTTTGGCAAGTTAATTTAAATGGGCTTATTCTACCTGTTTTTATCCATGTTTATCAGTGTAACTGTGAATTCAGAATTTCTGTTGGAGCAAAAAATATGATGCAGTGATATCTTTATCTATATACATATACATTGTGTATGTGTGTATATATATACATACACACATATATGTAAATATATACATGCACACATATACATACGACTAAATCTTTAATATCTCTTGCATATATCCCTTTCACACTGTTGTCACCATAACCATCTAGTATATGTCCTTATAATCTCCCATCTGCATTATTGCAAGAGCCTTATAAAGGCTATATGTTGCCCATGGAATATGTAAATGTACAAATGAGTGAACTAAACGTTTCTTGTGTTGAGTCTTAGATAGATACACTTATGGAATCTTGACCACTCATTTCCAAGGGAAGATGCCTGGCTGTGGAAGTGCAAAGCTTGCCATGAGGCTGACTACTCTGTTTTCCTCTGAGAGAAAGGGTACTGCACTTGTGTCATATCTATCTACCCCCATAAATATTGCTGGTCTAGAAACATGATTATCATGCTCCAGAAACTCTCCAGTTTAGTATCTGCTAATTAGGAAAAAGTTTCCCATGCCTATATATTTAAGTCTAACAACTTTCAATAAAATACTAATTATACAAAAGACAATTACAAATAACAAATTGCAAATACCATTTACCAAGTAGATAACAAACAGAATTTCAAGAAGTTATACAGAGTAGAATATACCAGAAAGTACACAGAGTTCATGAACTCTCTTACTGGGATGGAGATATCTCAGCTCAACCAAGGCAGAGGCTCTGATGTTGAGGAACTGACTTTCAGCTACATCACTAACCTCTACAAATTCCTTCTTTTTAGCTCCCAAAGTATTTTATTTCCTTGGGTATCTTCCTGAAGAAACTCCATAAGCATGTGTCTCTCAAAGAAGGAATAAAGTTTCTCCTCTCCAAAACTCTCACATAAAACTGTGACTCTCACAAAAGCATTTTGTTAATAATAGTTAATACTTATGTTAATATCAGAGTTAATAATCAATTATCTCAACTAATTTTAAATCACTTCTAAATAACAGCATGCAAAAATACCCCTTTGAAACCCACGCTATAGTTCTAAATGATCTTCTACTGTCTAGTCAGTTCTTTTTCTAAATCATTCTCCACACAACTGCCAAACTAATATTCTTTAAATGCTGATTTGACCACCTTACCTCTTTGCTCCTGCAGCTCCATTGGTTTGCCATTGTTTTTTTGAATGTTTTGCATTTAAATACCTTACCACTGACTCCAGCCTACCTTTCTCAGCTCATTATATATTATTTCCTTTGCTTCACTATATTCCTGCCTAACTTGACTATGTTTTCATCCCACATATAAGTACTGCATTCCCATCTTTGCACAGACTGGTTCCCTTGCCTACAATGATCTCCCTCCTCACTTCCATTTCTTGGAGTTCCTAGCTTTTTTCAGGGTTCAGATCTTCAGCTCAACTGTCATGCCTTTCAAGAGACCTGTTCTGATTTCACTAGTTGTTAGTGACATTCCAGTATTTTGCATATATATTGTATTTACTTATAAGTGAATATGTTGTGTTCCCCTAGAACACTGTAAGCTCCTTGAAGGTAACATGTATCTTACTTTTGTACTTCTATCTCTAATACTTAGTTCACTGACTGACATATAATAATGGGAGCTTAATAATGTTATTAATGGATTGATATGTGCCTAGGAATGACCTACAGGCTCTGGGGAAGATGAAAGAAATAGGAAAAAAAAATTTTCTTTCCATCATAGAGCATAAAGTTGTATTTGGGAGATAATTCCATCATGCAAAAAACAGAAAACAGGAAAATTATTTGATTATATATTTTATTTGATTCATCATAAATCAATCTGATCTCATTAACAAGAGCAAATGGTGATTATGGATCATAGACATTCTATTATTTTTAATTTCATGCAATAGCTATGTCTGTCTTTCAGTTAACCCTACACAGAGTATCCATCTAAAGTGAGGATAGGCTTCTTCACTAGAATATGTGATACAGAAGATATATGTTCAGAGAAACATGTATGTATGTTAAATAAGACCAAAATATAACATTGCCAACCATACTTTCTATATCCTAAACTGAGATATAATATAATGAAAATTTTTTTTAGAGTTTTTTTGTTGGTGGTGTGCAATGCACTTGACATAAGAATAATAGGAAAAGAAAATATTCAGAACCAGAATTTTATGAAAAAAAAATCCTCTATTTTCTTAATTACAGAAAAACAAATCATCAGTTATACCTTGAAGGATGGGTAGGTACTGATTATAGGGGGAAGGAGAAAGACCAGTGCTCTGGACAAGTAAAACAATCTGAATAGAGGCATGTGCAAGAAATGCATATGGCATGTTCCTAAAACAATGAATACATTTAGTGGGGATGTGTGAGTTGGAGTCGTAGAATTATTTTTTAAATTATACTAATAACTTTTAGTTTTACAATGCCTTCATTTCCAATTTTATTCTTCCCCCTTTCTCTATGTAGACAGCTGGGCAGCTAGGTGGTGCAGTGGATAGAGCACCAGTGCAGGAGTCAGGAAGACCTGAGTTCCAATCTCACCTCAGACACATAACACTCACTAGCTGTGTGACCTTGAACAAGTCACTTAACCCCAATTGCCTCATCCTGGGTCATCTCCAGTCATCCTGATTTATATCTGGTCACTGAATTCAGATGGCTCCGGAGAAGTGAGACTTGTGACTTGCACAGCCCTCCCTCACTCAAAACAAAGTCAAGTACAAGTCATGTTACCATTTCTCTGATGGCATGGTCTTCTTTGACAATGAAGGATAAATGCACACATGTAGACAGCCATGCCTTTCAATAAAAAAATTAAAAGAAAAGAAAAGGAGACATGTTCAGCATAACTAACCAACATATTAAATGAATATGACAGCATATTTAAGATTACAAAGGAGGAGTCATTTTTACCTGAAACCTGTAAAAGACAAGGAAAGTGACTTTGCCTGTGGGGTTCAATGTCCTCATCTATAAAACAAGGGAGTTTGGTTATATCATCTTGAAGGTCCCTTCTAGAGCTAATGTTCTATGGGTATATTGTTCTAAATGATCTTCTACAAGTGTTGCCAGTCTTCTGCCTCCTGGACACAAATTCAATGCTCAGTATTTTTCTTTGCTTGCTTAATATACCCTGTTTTTGTTTTTTTTTGTTTTTTGCCAAGGAAAACATATATAGAAGCCAACTATTGATGCCTGATTTTGTAAAGATTATACAAGGGAAAGGAAATCAGATTTTATCACTATGTACCTTGCCAGACTGAAGACCAGTAAGTAGGAGTATGTGCCTATTTACTGAGAAAAAATGTAGTGCTTCCTTACCTAAGCCTTCTCTAAGAAAATCATAGAATTACCAAATCTTAGAGGTGACATGGGTACCTTAGAGGATATCTAGATTTATACCTGTATAGAACCTTTGATAATGATCACATGACTTTCAAGATTATCATGGAAGAGTTCTCCTTTATGTTGGCAGATGCTTGAATTTCTGAGTTCTTGCCTGGTTTACAATTTTATACAAAATACACAGGGTGTAGTTAAGGCTCCTGAATCAATCTGAGTAGACTTCTTGTGACTTGAAATGTCTTTGATTCATTTGATTGATGAATTCAAATGGGAGATCCATGTCTTATTCACGGTTAGTTTCTACCTCTGATTGATTGTTTCAACTGATAGCTTTTTCTCACCTGATAAAAGTGTCCTGGTAGAGTATCTAGATATGACTGAAATGACTCAGCAACAACAAAACTTCTGTAAGTTGAATGGGAGTAATTCATTTGATTGACTCCTTTCCATTCACCTTTGTTCTTTTATCTAGTTGGAATCTGCTTCCCCTGTAACTTTTGTGCCTTGTTCTTAAAGACTGAAGAAGTCTAACCCCTCCCATGTCTACATTTCTCTTTTTGTGATGGTTACATGATTGCTGTATTCTTTTCTTTTCTCTGGGTAATAGAAAATTGATACCACATATCTTCGATTATAAGAATAAGCATTTCATTAGTACCTACTTCATATGACACAGGTCTTTGAGATCCAAAAGTATATGTGATATATACTTTGTTCACAAGGAACCTACAATTTAATGAGGTTGAGAGAGGTGGAGAGACATAAATACAGCTTTCTATTACATCAAGTGAGTTGTAGAAAGAGCAAAGGAATGGTCCAGATGAAGTGCTATAGGGAGAGATCATCCTCATTACATTTAATGAAAGAAACATTTGTTGAGTGCTTACTCTGTGAAGAATACTGTGTTAAGTGTGAAGGTAGAGCTTAGGCACTCAGGTGCAATGGAAGAGATCTGAGGTTCAGTTCCTGTCCACAAAGGGTTTACTATTGGTAAAGTCATTGTTTATATTTGTCGATCCTCTTTTGATCCTATCCTTTATTGACGGTCCTTGGATGCTGGCTTATGGAAAGTAGCCTGGGTCAAGGGCTTGATTTGAGGGGCCCTTGGCAGGGCCAGTACGTTGTCAACCAGGGCTGTTATAAATAGAGATAGGCAAATGACTATCACCCAACTGAGTGGAAGGAAACAGGAAACCCTGTCAGTGCACTAGGACAGATATCTAGTGTCTCAATGCTAATTTCAAAAATTGTGGGAAATGTTCTTAAACTGCATAAAATGTAAAGTGTTTCCTGTAGTCTGACACAATGCTTTTCCCAGGAAGCCCCTATGACTTCCTCAATTCTCTCAAACCCTAAATGGTAACTTCAGAGGCTGGGTTAGGTTTTTCTTTATCAGAGGTTTATAGAAAGAAGAGCTGTGGGAGGTTTTCACCTACTGTCTGTTTATATAAATTTGTTCCCTACTCCATAGCATAAGGCATTATAGATATCTAGATGGCATATCGGGTAAAAGCTTTTGAGTTGAGGTAAAAAAGATATGGGTTCAAATCCTGGATCAGATACTTACTAGCTATGCTATGATAGTCAAATCACTTTCCCTCTGAGTTAACTCAGATCTAAAATGGGGTGGGAAGGGGAGTGGGAGGTACCTACCTCCCACAATTGTAAGTATAAAATAAGAAAACATATGTAAAGCATTTTGCAGGCCTTAAAAATGCTATCAAGATTCAAGGTTAATGCTATAGGGAACAGAAAGATTTAACCCCCTTAGTAATGGTTAGAGATCCTGGGTTTGAAATCTGAAGAAATTATTTCAACTAAGTCAGATGTATCAAACTTTCTCTCCTGCAAAAACTCCCAGAGCAGATAAAAATCTAACTGAGAAATATTTAACCTTCCATGAAGTATGTATTACAACATAGATAATGTTAATTATTGGTTTACTAAGTTATTATAGATGATCTTAAACAAGTTATGTTAAAGGACTTATGATGAAAAATGTTATCCACTTCCAGAGGAAAAAAATGGATGGAGTCTGAATGCAAATTGAAACATACTTTCTAAAAGCTTTATTATTTTTTTCTTTTTGTCTGTGTTTTCTTCCACATAGCTAAACTGAGAATGTTTTGCATGACTGTACATGTATAATCTATATAAAATTGCTTACCATCTCAAGGATAGGGAGAGAATATGTAACTCAAATTTTTAAAACTTGAATGTTAATTTTTTGTTTATATGAAATTGAGAAAAACATAAAATAAAAATTAAATGTCAAAAAAAATCTTCCTCCTCTGGGACTCTATTTCCTCTTCTGTATAAAGAAGTAGTTTTACTAAAGGATCTCTCTAAGGTTCCATTCAAAAATAAATTGTATCAACCTCAAAACAGGTAAAGGAAATCTTTGTTCTATGATGTTTAAAGAAGTAAAACAAAGTAAAAGGTGGAGAAACTACAATGGGGCTAATTTTTATGGAGTCTTAGTCCATTAGAGATGGAAAGGACTTAATAGATCATTTGAGCTCATCTACACATTTTACAAATGTCCAGAAACTGAGGAAGTGTTACAGGATGTAATGTGTGGAAGGTTTTTGGCTTAAGACAGGAAAGGATTTTCTCATGATCAAGAGCACATGAACCTGTTGATTTCAGAAAATGCAAACTCCCTTTAAACACTGAAAAGATTCAAGCAAAAACTGGATATTCTCTATTCAGGGAACCATACATGGAATTGCTGCATTGGATGGGAGTTTGACCTTTTTTTATGATGTGTTCTGTTCAGTTGTTTCAGTTGTATTTAACTCTTCATGACCTCATTTGGGGTTTACTTGGCAAAGATGATGGTTTGCCATTTCTGTCTCCTGCTCATTTTACAGATAAAGAAACTGAGGCAAACAAAATTAAGTGATTCACTCTAGGTCACACAGCTAGTAAGTGAATGAGGCCAGTCATGAACTCAGGTCTACCTGCCTCCAGACGCAACACTCTATCCACTGTACCAATTAGCTGCCCAGTCAGAGGATCCCAAAAGTCAATTCCTACTCTAAGATTCCAGGATTTCTAGAAGTTAATTTGTTCTTTCCTTAACTTCTTATCTCACCATTTATCCTGGTCTAGTTTGTTTTTATCTCATCTTTTCTCATAACCTAGTTTCTGTATCATAGGCATATTGTATAAGGATACAAAAGTTTGATTCTAAAGTCCAACCTAAATACAAAAAGAATCAAAATCAATAAGCTAGCTACTAGAAAATTAATTCTAATTCCCTCTCATATACATGTTTTATATGTAATGTGTGCATCTATATGTGATTAAATAAGTAATTCACATTAAAATATAAATGAGACCACACGTCCCTTTTTCTTTTTTAAAAAAATAGAATTTAACATACATTCTTTGGTCCTTTTTGCATTATGTTTTGCATTATACACACATACACACACAAACACAATATCCTCAATGACTAGATTATAAGTTGATTGAAGCAGTAACTTTTAAAGATTTATCAGTGTGACTCCTTGTAGCACTGTACCTTTTACATAAGAGCTACTCAATAAGCATTTTGAACTAAATAATAATGTATGTATATTACAAATATACACATATATTACATGTGAATATAGGTACACACATACACACACACATATATGTATCCATAGCTTCATATAAGTGAAGGCTATAGAACAATCCATGGCTTAACATTGAGGTACCTGGGGGAAAGCATGATACTATAAGGCAGCAATTCTTAAAACATAGACTGGAGACCCTAGGAGGTCCCTGAAACCCATTCAAGGAATCTAAAAGATCAAACCATTTTCATAATAATACTAAGATGCTTTCTAAATGTTCTAATATGGTAAATAATGCAAGCAAAATCCACTGAAAGCTGATTCCTTGAGGACCCCTACTCAAACTCTAATCAGTATTAGTCAATTCATTATGATTTCATAAGGGGTCATGCTTGTAAGCAATTATTTTACTTTACTCATCTTAGTAATACATTTTTGACAATCATCTAATTATTCTTAATTTATATTCTGTATGAGTTGCATAAGAATATAGATTCTAATAGGAAGACCCTATAATTGACCTCAAGATTGAATATAAAGGCTATTAACTTGTTCATCAGCTATGGACTTTACTTGCATAATCACAAGACCATGAGAATGCAAGAACACTGACATGGATATCTCCACCCTGTTTTGTTAAAATTCCATAACTCAACCAAGTGTGAGTGGGGCATGACACGGAAAGTTGCCCAGGTCCCCTAAAAATATTCTTTGAGCATATGTATAGCTAGTACCATCTCCTTACTCAACCTTAGGAGAAGCCCATTCATCTTGGGACTGCCTAATCAGTGGAAATATCTCCTGCTTGTCCAACAAGTGACCCTGCTGATATATCGCTTTGCTTATTTTACCCTATGCATCATTTGTCAACTAATGGAATTATTCTATATTTGATATAGGCATTCTTGAATATCTAGATACTGAGCCTATAAAAATAAGGGTGCTGGTAGGAAAGGACTCCTAAGATCATGAAGAAGGTCTGGGGTCTGTTTCATTGGAGGGGGTCAGGTCCCTTTAATTAAGTGTTTTGAGTTGGAGCTCTGGCTCAGTTTCTGTTTTGGTCGTCAGGGTGATTTTTTTACCCACACAATACAAGCAGTTCTTTAGGGGATCCTCAGTAATTTAGATGTTTTATAATTTGGGAAAACTTGTTGTTGCAAAATGAAGGGAGCAGGGTCATGAAAACAGTTTATACAATAAGAAAAAATATTCATAAACTACTTTTAAAGACTTAAGAACTCAACACAACGACCAAATACAGTTTCAAAGGATTCATGATGAAACATGCTATCGATCCCCAGATAAGAAAGCTGATGGACTCAGAATGCAAACACAGAAACAGAGCTCCTTCTTTCCTTTTCTCCCTCCCTCCCTCCCTCTCTCCCCGCTTCCCTCCCTCTCCTTCCTTCCTTCCTTCCTTCCTTCCTTCCTTCCTTCCTTCCTTCCTTCCTTCCTTCCTTCCTTCCTTCCTTCCTTCCTTCCTTCCTACCTTCCTTCCTTCCTACCTTCCTTCCTTCCTTTCTTCTTCAAATGGGTAATGTGGGAATTCACTTTCGTTTGATTATATATCTATAATGGATTTTGGCTCTTTTTGTCTCCTCAGTGAATAGGGATGGGGAAATGTGAGGGAGAAATAAGAACTAAAAATAAAATAGATTTTGTTTTAAAGAAGATCATAAAGGGATCATGAGACCAAATGTGTGAGAACTGCTCCAAATAGGGCATAGAAAATGGAAAAATGTGAGCCTAATTCAAATCATAAATATACAAATATCAAGAAGTAATCACTTTAAATAGGCAGAGTCTTCCCTCACCTATTACCATGAAATCACATAAAAGCATGATATTGTGTGAAATTACATTAAAATAAATATTAATGTCTAAATTATAATCATATTAAATAGTACAAATACATGATGTTTAGATAGTTTTGCAGGAAAGTTTTCAATTTTTACCAGGATTTGGTTAGTCATATTGTCAACTGACATTTGTAGGGGGAGCAAAGAAATAAAATAGATTCCTATTAATGCAGGAATGACTTAAACTATAGTATGCAAACATAATGAAATATTGTGTAGCCACATGAAACGATGAAAGCTGGGACATCAGAGGAACATGGAAGTCTTTTTAATAAAGCAACAGAGTGTAGTAAGCAAAATATACAATACACAAAATAATGCCTGTAGTAAAAATAAAGGCAGCACTAAAATTCAGAATAATTGAAATGAATTATCATGATTCCAGAGATCAACGGAGGAAATATAAATATCCCTCATCTTAATAATGAGATGGGCTACTGTAGGTATGAAATGGTATCAGTACTGTCAGATGTAGTTCCTTTGTAGATCGCTTGTGCTTATAGGATTGTCTTTATTACTTAGGTTTAATGTCAGGAGAAAGTATTAGGAAGAACATTGGGAAATGATTATGATGTAAAAAGATGATAAAAAAGAAGAATGTATACATATGTGTTAAATATTATGTATACATACATATGTAGGCTTGGTGCATGGTATGTATAGATTTAGGGGTTGTACATGTGTGTTTATTATGTATATATTCTCTTAAGCATATATATGAGTACATGTATATGCATAAATATATTTTGCACAAATATATGCATATAATATATACTTACATACATATATACCCATCCCACATAAAGAGAATCTATGTATATATGTACAAATATATCCATATATACAAATAAATACATATGTTCTTAGTTATTAATAACCTATCTATAGCAAATAATTTCCACTTATTCTTATGTTTTATGGATATATTTCTCTAGATGTGTTCTTGTTTGCATTTTCTAGATAAATATATTTTATTTTCTAGATATATTTCCCTAGATATGTTTTACATCTATGTATATACACACAAACATGGACATATATACATCTATAAAATATGTATATATTGTTTTATATGACTACAGTCAACCAACAAAGAAGTCATCTTCTTCCCTTTGCATGCAAAGGTGAGAATCTTGACCCACTATTCATAGGACATATAAGCTGAGTAATATCTCCAGTAATGGAGATTGATTTGCCGTGATTCATCCATACTCTTTTGCTGTGCATTGTAATGCTTTTGACAGTTGTTTTACCTGTGTCTGCTGACTATCTCTAACCCAATCTGAGACCACAGAGAGCAAAGTTAACTAGACCACATGAGCACTGAAGCCTTGACTTCCTGACTTTGTTATTTCTATAGTCAATAATATATCCTGGTCATGAAGCCATCATAAGCTGATCAAAACTGAATTTCAGATAACTCTGTTTTAGCTATTTTGTGTAAAATATATGAATACATTTTTCAGTGTAGTGATCAGTATATTTGAATGATCACTTAAAGCCTTATTTTTTTGAAGTATGTTTTGAATCACAGTCAACATGTTTCCATCTTCCTGTGTGATTGAATTTTTATAAGGTAGTTTTTCAGAAACTGGATATTATGAGAAAATAGCAAATAATCATTTCTTTCTCTGTTAAATTGCTTTCAGGACTTTCTATGGATTTCAGCCTCCACAAATCAGGAGGAAGGAACCTAGAATTTATACTACTTACTTCTTTTCATTTGAAAACTATGTTCCTAATTGTTAAAATTCTCCAGGAGCCACTGGGAACTTAAGAGATATTGTAATTGTGGTATGGTGCAGCAATTTGACCATCCAAAAAAAAAGTGTTTAATGAAGCTATCACTTTAACCACAACTACTTTATTGAATACAAGCTTAAATGACTCTATGAGATGAGCTTCCACCCATAAAATCAAAAAAAAAAATCATACAATGAATGTTTTGTCATTTTCTTCAAATCTGTATGCAGTAAAAAGAGTCTTTCTAATCATTATCATTGTGAAATCTTTCTTTTTCTGTCTCTCACGATATATTACTATGGCCTTTTTGTTTTTACACCTCAGATCCCTTCATCATTTCTATCACTGTCCCTGTCTTCACCACCTTCAGCACTGTGTTCATTTTTACTGCTTTTTATTCTGAACCTTCCTTAACTCAAAGGAATTGGCAGTTCTCTCCATGCAATTGGAAATACAGGAAGTCTTTAAACTTGCAGCAGTTTGCTTTCTTGTGAAAATCCACTATAAGTTGAAATGATGTAAGACTTTCACAAAGAGGTCATATAATAAGAACCCATCCAAGACCGATTACCATCTGCTCTCAATTTTATAGAAATGATTTATATAGCTATTCAAAGGGCACTCTAAAGTTTTCTCAATTGTATATAAATCAACTAAAAAGGACAGTTGCCATTTACACGTTTTTCATTTATTTAATAGAATGCTTTGAGAAGGTCTATGCAACATAGGTGGCAGCCTCTTCAGACGCAAAGAGGAATAGTGTTATGTGTAAGAACACATAGTTTCTGTGCTCACCATTTTGAATGTAATTGTAATGACAGCCATATAATAGGAAGAATATTATGAATATAAACTCCTGTAAGTGAAATCGTTATAAACCAAAGTTTACATAGAATATTTACTAAACCTCATTACGATAATGTTTGCACTTATCAAAGTTTGGGTTTATTTCATGCTAATGTCATGTAGGCATATATTCATGTTCTACTAGACTTAGTTGTTTTGTTTATAATGTTTGAGCAATTACCCCAAGGATTTAGTATCACTGTGAGTTTAAAATGTCCATCATGATGTCTCCTTAGACTTTTTACAAGTTCTTTTTTGGACATATCCCTCTAACCTTATCTTCACCTGCCAATTCATTCAGTCATAAGATTTGCGAACACATAAAACTGCCAAAATCACAATGGATTTTGTTTGAAACAAAGTTTAAAGATTGAGATCATTGCTTGGAATTTTAATTGTATCTCTGCATGAAAGGTGTAGACATGACTGTGACACACCAATTCATCATTGAGAGTGATTGCATGTTTTCCATGATGATTTTGTAATTTCAGATCAGAGTTTCATATCTGAGTCATCCTTTTATATTTCTCCTCTAAAAAGAGTTGAAAGTCTTCATTAAAAAGCCATATCACTGGAGAGAACCTCAAGAGAGCTAAGAGCAACTTTGAGTTCTGGGGGTGGGGAGAGGAGAGAGAACACCTTGATATCCACAAAGTCTCCTCAGTGGAGCCCAATAATACAGGAAGAAAATTCAATATATGTCCCCAGAGTTTAGAGTGCCAAATAATTCATGATACTGTACAGGGTAAATCTCTTTAAATTCTATTAACATTATAGGTTATTCAAAAAATGTAGTTCTGATGGGAAGAGGTTTTCCTCTCTGGAAACCAGTAGTTTTATTGTGTTTTTTTTTTTCCTTCTAGGAGAAATCCACAGGCTTAGCTCACTACTATAAGACTGAAAATGTATATGGATGAAGGTCAGATTCACTGAAATTTTAAGGAATATCTTTCTAATAATGTTCTCATTTTCCTTTTTGAGGGAGTCCAAATCCTTAGAGAGCTACTATTAGACTGGAGGTTTATATTGGTTCCTAGACTAAAAGGTGGGATATAGCACAAAAGGAAGGAGAATCTTAGCAACAATTAATGGGGTTTTATGAGTTCTTTCTGAGGCTTTATATTTTACATGGGACAAAAGGTTATCCTATAGTAGATAGATAGATAGATAGATAGATAGATAGATAGATAGATAGATAGATAGATAGACAGACAGATAGATATTACCTTAAAAACTTCTTTGGGAATGAAATGTTTTTTACACACATTTGTGGAGACCTTGACATAAGATGAATTTTTAGACTCCAAAAGACAATTCTGGCTTGGGGCAAAAGCAAAATTACATAGATTCTTTCACCAGTTGTTAATTTTTCATGCTCCTGTTTGCAGGAAATTTTGTACTGATTGTGTCAAGCCATGAGCCATTGCAAAGCTTCCTAAATGAGATGAATAACGTACTCAAAATTCTAGTCCAATGATTTCCACAGGAAAAACAATGATGATAAAGAATGTTTATGATACCTAATTAAATGTTGCACCATAGTGTTGTTGATTTTTTAAAAAAAATAATCACCTGTAATGTCCCCATTATATGTAGTTTAGCCTATTTCACAAGTGTTGGATGTTTTAATATGACAAATACATGTTTGCCAGTACTAGACAAGATCTATTCCTATATGCCCCAGAGTTCACAAATTGGCTTAACAGACCCTTGGGCTAAAGGCAAAAACACTGATCATGAAAATGATCAATTGGCCTTTGTAGATAAATAGGTTGTTTCAATTTAGAGTTCAGCCTAACAGCTTGTTTGTGTTTTCCATATAAGAACATATTGTCGACTCTACTGTCCTCATTAAATAATTCAAAAATAAACCTTATTCCATCTGTGGAGAACCTTCTTTTCAGCTTTTCACCATAGGAAGTAATTATGTGTTAACAAATAATCCAAATCCTGTTGCTTGCTGAATTTTCTATACCATGCTCCCACTTTGCAGAAGCCTTTGTTTCTACAGCTGTGACCTTGCAGAGATTAGAGAGAAAAAAAGTTCTTTCTTCCAAACAAAAAATTACTTGTATCAGTTCATACAAAAAAATAGAAATATGATACATCATTGGCAGTTAATATGTAGGTACATTTTCTGCTTTTCAAAATGAACTTCTTTATTATAGCCATAGATTTATTAGTGAGGAAATTAATATTCCAAAACTCCCTTTGTTTTGATCTTTCACCATTTTTCTCCTCCATCCTGAGAAACTTTTTTTACTTGGTTACATGAGGCTAGCAGAAAGAAATGTGAAGAGTTTAATTACTAATCAACCTTTCTGAATGTTATGTTTAAAAGCAGTAAAGACATTCTAATACAGATGTCATAAAATGTATATCTTGGGGTAAATGTGTTCATAGCCATACCTACCTACCTACTTATTCACCTACCTAACTACCTACCTACATATGTTTGTGTGTATGTTGTAAGAACTTTCTGTAAAAGTCAATATCTTTATTCATTGCTGCTGAAATATTCAATGCTCAAGAGTTGGATAATTTGTTTTCTTCCCCCCCCTCCATTTTGCATGAAAATAGTTGCTTTTTTTGTTGTTAGTTTCTTAAGGAACTGAGAAAGAACTAGGAGTGTTTTTACAGAGGAATTGTGTTCTACTTAGATGTTTCTCAAAAGCAAGGAACAAGTGTCATAGCAAGACTTGTGTTCTCTATATTTCTTTCTCATAGGTATGTATCATGCGTAAGCCCAGCATTCCATATTAGCTCTTCTCATTCTCCGATGTGAATGGGAGCATTAACTGTGATCATTAAGGTAAGGGCCACAGGAAATGTTCATCTAATATGTGCTGGTATACACATCCCACAATCTATGCATTGCCTATGGTCTTAGTCATTTGTGTGTGTATCTAAAATAGAATTTTCTGTTAAAACCTATGTTTTATGAAGATCATGTTTCCATCAAGAATACTATCAATGTGTGTATGTTTATACACACACACACACACGTATGTATAGATTTTCATTAAGAAATGATAAGAATTAGAAACTATACTTATGGTTTGATTGTTACTTATGTCTTCGAATTCCCTGCTTTTTTTTGTTTTGGTAAATTTACCATGTAAAATAGTTCCCATCCTTTTGGGATCTTCCCTTATTTGATATATATTGAAAACTAAGTGCCTCTAAAATTGTATGTCCAATTGGATTTCTTCTGCTTGCATACGTCCATTTTCAGTCATTCTTTCTGAGGTCATCTTTTAAGTTTCAGTGCTACTTCACATAGTACATCAGGTACTCATACAGTAGGTTATATCATTATTAAGGAGTATAAGCAAATATAGAAATAACAGCAAATCTTTCCATTTCATTTTTACGTATCGGCCTTCTTTGCACTTTATCTATAAATGCTATTAATATATAAAACCAAGCTACTTATAATATTATTTTCTTCTAAACTGCTTTTTACTCTTTTGTAAACTCATTGTTTCTTTCTTTTTTCTTTCTCTGTATCATTTTATAAATGAATTTATACACTAAACTGGATCTGTCCTTGTCTTCAATGACTGCTTGATAAAGATCAATTATTTGGTATTTGAGAAGTAATACAGATTGTTTAAGTCTCTCTATGGTGATAAGAGTTCTGTGTATTTGAAAGTTTTCTGTGAAATTAAGATAGGGTAAATGTGCTTACTTTTATCCTCTTTTAATTTTCCACAATCAATACATTAAAACAAATTTAACCAAGATTGTAGAGTAATAGAAAATTAGCCCACCTTCTCCAACACACATTTTACAGAAAAACCTAGAAAATTTGCTATTTTTCCCCTGATCATAGCAAGCCTTCATCAGATTTTTTTTTTTTTCTAAATCATAATGAGTCACTTTTCCAGTCCAGGTTGGCTTAGGGATAAATACAGAAATGTTTATGAATTCTGGAGATGAAGCCTGGCCAGAAGGCAGTTAAGCAGAGCAGAAAATTCAAGTTCTCTGGGACTGAAAAGGGCATGAGGCTGTATAGCAGGGCAAGATAAGGTCCCAGCCACATAATGGGGCGCTGAGCTTCATGCTAACTGTTAGGTTTGTTGCTCACTTTGCAATTCCAGGAAACAGATCTCAGGGCAGACTGAGGAGGAGACATATTCAGGATTATTGTTTCAGAGCTGGAACTGCCCCCATGCCCTAGATTATATGATGATATAAAAACAATTTCTGAAGCAAGTATCAGATGTGGGACTCTGACTTCAGGAGTGGAGTCATGTCTCTTTTTCAACCTAGAACCCACTCTGAAGCCTTAAGTAGAATAACCAGGGATGGAATCCCAGACCAAACGGGAGTCTGCCTCTCTGAATCTGCAGAAGTTCCAAGCTGATAATTGATTACAACAGCAGTCAATTGAAACTTCTAACCACAGAGAAGCCCATAGGTTTATTTGTTCAGAACCAAACCCAAATCAGGAACTTAGTTCAGATCAGGAGGGCAATCATCAAATTTTTAACCAGATCACAATAATTTTGAAGAACTCAGTGCTTATAGGACCCAGTTTGAGCTATCCTTGATGATCCTGGAACTGCATAACCACCATTAACTCAAAAAAGGAGCAGAAGAACTCAAAATCAACAAGTAATATGGAAGAATGAGTAAACAAAACAAAACAAAAAACTTCCAGCATAAAGGGCTTTTATGGTGACAGAGAATCTGAAGTCATACAACCATAAGACAATGACTCTAAAATATCTACACCCAAAGGGTCAAAGACACAGACAGGCTACAAGTACAACCAGAATATCTTTAAGAAATTAAGCAATAGTGAAAAAATAAAATTATTTTTAGATCAAATGAGTGCTACAGGGAAAAATGGGAAAATAAATTAGAACTATAAAAGAAAGCTTTGGAAGTAAAATTAACAATTTGTAAGAAGCATAAAATCTTCCTGGCAAGGGTAAGGGGGTCACTGAAAATTAGAATGGTAAATTCAATCAACATTTCTAGCACACTTGGAGAGTTCATATCAAAAACCTCCGAATTCCTCATTTTAATTCCCCAGAACCATTTATTTCTTCTCCACTTAAAATGTGGCATTCACATATGTATATAGAACATACAGACATATTTAAAACATCTGGTTGGTTGTTGTCCTTCCTTCTCAAAGAGGCCCAAAATGACATCATCATGATAAAGTGAAATTTCAGTGTGTCCAATTGTGGCTGATCAGACCAATGCCAGCTTAGAATGCTCTACCACAGGTTGGGCACAGATAGTCCATGTGGACATTTGGGGTGGATATCCCAAATTTGTGAATCCTATATTTATTTTGTGCTGTCTCAATTCTGCTTTGCTCAAAGAGCACACAGTACCCTTTCTGGTGTGGGCACACCATGTTGAGTGGTCTTGTGCCAGTGTCTCCCATGTTGCACAGTCAAATCCAAAGTTCTTGAGAGTGCCCTTGTATCACTTTTTCTGACCACGATGTGATTGCCTGTTCCATGTGAGTTCTCCATGAAATAGTTTTTTGGCAAGCATACATTTTGCATTCAAACAACGTGACCAGCCCATCAGAGTTACGCTCTCTGGAGCATAGTTTGAATACTTGGCAGTTCAGTTCAAGCAAGGGCTTCTATTTTAAAAATCTATACACATATATACACACATATATGTATATATATATATATATATACAGTATGTGTATAGATTTTTTATATGTATATGTATGTGAGTATATATGTATACATGTATATGTGTATGTATACATGTATATGTGTATGCATACATATGTAATTATATAACATACACAGAATATATAATATACATAATATTTAGTAAATGCATACTGTATATGTAAAATATGTAATATATTTGTTGCTCAGTCATTTCAATTGTGTCCTACTCGGTGACCCCATTTATGGCTTTCTTAGTAATGATACTGGAGTGTTTTGTCATTTTTTTCGAGAATATTTAACAGATGAGAAAATTGAGGCAAATAAGGTTAAGTGACTTGTCCAGATTCACATAGCTAGTGTCTGAGGCTAAATTTGACCTCAGGTCTTCCTAATTCCAGGTCCATCACTTTATCCACCCACTTTAACTATCTTTGGAATATTCATAATATTTACATAATATAATACGATGTACTACAAAAATAGAAAATTTAAAATATGACACTGCATATATATATATATATATGCCATATTTTAAGGTGAAAAAAGTTCTGGCAATTAAAACTTGAAATTAGTAGATGGATTTTGGTATGAATTACCTAAGTGGGCTAAATATGTTGATTAGATTCACAAAAAAGAAATTGTTCAAGTAAAATATGCCTAGTGTGTCTGCCACAATGTTAGGTAAGACACACACACACACACACACACACACACACACACACACACACATAGTAATATTTCTATAGTGCCTATTATATGCTATGCACTGTGCTTAGTGATTTACAAGTCTTATTTCATTTGATCCTCACAAAAACCCTTGAGATAGATGCTATTATTTTTCCCATTTTATAGATGAGGAAACTGTGGCAAACAAAGGTTATGTGACTTGCTCAGAAGGATACATCTAGTAAGTGTCTAAAGCTAGATGTGAACTCAGGTCTTCTTGACTCCAGATCTAGTACTATATTTACTGCACCACTGAGCTGCCTCTAATACTCTCTGCATTTGTATGTATATGTATGTATTTGTATATATGTATATGTACATGTATGTCTATATGTGTGTATATACATGTGAATTTATTTGTCCATATTGACATATGGGTGTGTCAATATACATATTTACATATATTGACATATTTATATACATATATATTTATATGTATGTATTGAATTTAGGATTATCATATTTAGAGCTTGAAGGTAACTTACAATTCTGACCAAACTCTCTTAAGGTACCATAGTCTTATTTGACTCTAAAGATTAAAAAGGAGGGGGGAAAAGGTGGAGCCAAGATGGCAGAGAGAAGGTATGAAGCTTCTTGAGCCCTTCCCAGCTTCCTTTGGTAATAACATTAAATCAAGTGTCTAACAGATTCTTGAGCAACAGAACCCACAAAAAGATGGAGTCAAAAAAAATTCCAGCTTAAGATAACATAGGAAGGCTTCTGGAAAGGTCTCTCTTACTTAAGTAAAAGGGGAGTGCAGGCCAGCCCAGATAGCATCCAGGAGAACCAGAGGAGGCTCTTAGCCATAGCATAGATCAACAACTGAGGCCCCTCAGTGCTGGCTCACCACATTAGTAGTGAAACAGAAGTCAGCCCTGAGGCCTCCAGTCCTGTTTGAGGAAGCAAACTGCCAGTCCCAGAACCCAGAGAACAACTGACCCCATTAGTCCCATACACCCCAGTACAATGAGCAGGCCACCAGAACCTCAGGCTCCTATGTGGAAAGCTGGTAACCATGTGCCCAAGGAGCAGGGCTCAACTTAAAAAATGATCAAAACACCAGAAAGATCATTGACCTTAGAAATGTAATATGGCAACAGGGAAGATCAAATCACAAACCCAGAAGAAGACAATAATGTCAACATGCCTGCAAGGGGAATATGAATTGATCTCAAGCCCAAAAAGTCCTCTTGGAAGAGCTTAGAAAGGATTTTAAAAATTAAGGAAGAGAAGTAAAGGAAAATTGGGAAAGGAAATGAGAGTTATGTAGGAGAATGATGAAAATAGAGTCAACAACTTAGAAAAGAAAACACAAAAAATGACTGAAACAACTCCCTAAAAAGTAGAATTGTCCACAAGGAAAAGGAGGTACAAAAGCTAACTGAAGGAAATGATTTATTAAAAAATAGAATTAGGAAAGTAGAAGCTAATAAATCTATGAGACATCAAAAGTTAGATTAAACAAAGTCAAAAGAATTTTTTAAAAATACAAAAAACTGTAAAATCCCTCATTAGAAAAACCATTGACCTGGAAAATAGACCAAGACGAGATCATTTAAGAGTTATTGGACTAATTGAAAGTCATGATTTTTACAAAAAAGCACCTGGACAGTGTCTTTCACAAAATTATCATGGAAAATTGCCTTGATATTTTGGAACCAGAGGGTAAAACAGTCACTGAAAGAATCCATCAATCACCCCCTGAAAGACTTCGCAAAATGAAAATTTCAAAGAATATTATAGCCACATTCAAGAATTATCAGGTTAATAAGATATACTGCAAGCAGCCAGAAAAAAAAAAAACAGTTCAAATACCAAGGAACCACAGTGAGGATTATACAAGACTTAGCAGCTTTAACATTAAAAGATTGGAGGACTTGGGATATGATATTTTGGAAGGCAAAGGAGCTTGGATTATGACCAAGAACCAACTATACAGCACAGTTTAGCACAATCTTTCTGGGGAAATGATGAACATTCAGCAAAATAGAGGACTTTCAAACTGTCCTGATGAGAAGACCAGAGCTGAACAGAAAATTCAATCTACAAACACAAGGCTTAAGAGAAGCATAAAAAGATAAACAGGAAATGGAAAAAAAAGAACATGCTATTCAATAAGATTAAATTGTTTATAGCTATATGGATAGATAATGCTTACATCTCTTGAGAACTGTATATCTATAAGGCCAGTTAAAAGGAGTGTACATAGACAGAGGGTATGGATATAATTTAACTTTGAGGTGATGATATAAAAAATCAAAGGGTAGAAAAAAGGATTGTACTACAAAAAGAGAAAAAGGTGAAACAGAATATGGCAAATTACATCACTTGAAGAGGTGCAAAAAGACCAATTATAGTAAAATGAAAGAAGACAGTGAGTGAACAATGCTTAAACCTCACTGTCATCGGATTTTGTTCAAAAAGGGATAACATAGATGTTTTAGGATTATCGCATTTAGAGTTTTAAGAAAACCTAAAATTCTGACACAGTTCTCCTAAGGTACTCTAGTCATATTTGCATATAGAAATTTCTTTTGCCCTATTGGGAAGTAGGAGGGGAAAGGGGAAAAGTGAGGAGGGCCTAATAAAAGGGAGAGAAGATTTAGGAGGTGCTCAGAAGCAAAACACTGATGAGGAGGAAAAAGGTGAAAGGAAAGAGAAAGGTATAAACAAGGGGAAAACTAGGATGGAGGGAAATACACAGCTAGTATTCATAACTGTGAATGTCAATGAAGTACATTCTCCCATAAAACAAAATCAAATAGCAGAATGGATTAAAGACTAGAATCCTACAATTTATTGTTTACAAAAAAAGACATTTGAAGCAGAGAAACACATACAGAGTAAAGGTAAAAGGATCGAAGAGAATATATTGTACTTGAGCTGAAGTACAAAGAGCAGGGGTAGTAATCCTGATCTAAGACAAAATAGAATCAAAAATAGAACTAATTAAAAGAGATAAAGGAAAGTACATTTTGTTAAAATGTGCCATAGACAGTGAAGTAATATCAATATAAAACATTTATGCACCAAGTAGTACAGCATTCAAATTCTTAGAAGAAAAGTTAAATGAGTTCTAATAAAAATAGACTGCAAAACTATACTACTGGGAGACCTTGAACTCCCCCTCTCAGAACTAGATGAATCTAATGACAAAATAAAGAGACAGAAGCTAAGGAGATGAATAGAATTTTTGAAAAACTATCTATGATAGACCCCCCCCCCCCGGAGAAAACTGAATAGGGATAGAAAGGAATGCATCTTTTTCTCACTGGGACATGGCATCTACCCAAAAATTGACCATATATTATGACAGAACCCTCACAATTAAGTGTAGAAAAACAAAAAATTAAATGTATCTGATTTAGATCATTATGAAATAAAAATGACATATGACAAATGACCATGGAAAGATGGACTAAAAATTAATTGGAAAGTAAATAATCTATCCTGAAAGAATGAGTGAGTCAAACCAAAAAATCATAGAAACTATCAATTTCATCAAAGAGAACAACAAAAATAATAATGAGGCAACATACTAAAATTTATAGGATGAAGACAAAGCAATTCTTAGGAAAATATTGTATCTCTATTATCTATTATATTATCTATTATGTATTGTGTGTGTATTAAATGAATAAATTAGAGAGAGAGCAGATCAGTGAACTGGGCATGCAATTAAAAAAGTTAGAAAAAGAACAAATTAAACCCTCCCAATTAAATACTTAATTAAAAATTTTGAATATCAAAGGAGAGACTAATGAATCTGAAAATAAGAGAACTTATTAAAGTAAGAAATAAAATTAAGAGCTCATTTTATGAAAAAAAAATCTATTAAATAGATAAAGCTTTGGTTAATTTGATTTTTAAAAAGAAAATGAAATAACCAATATCAAAAGTGAAAAGGGTGAATTCACAAGTGAAGAGTAAATTAAAGTAGTGTCATACCAATAAAACTACAAAAAATATTTTATAGAGCTAGAAAAAATAAAAAAAGAATTTTTGTGAAAGAACAAAAAGTAAAGAATATTAGTGAAAAAAATGCAAAGGCAGATCTAAATTAGGAGCTGTTTTTTTCCCTGTACACCCCATCTAAGTGAAATGGATGAATATTTGCAAAAATAAAAATTGCCCAGATTAACAGAAGAAGAAATAAAATACTTAAATTACTCTCAGAAAAAGAAATTGATCAAGCCATCAATGAATTCCCCAAGAAAAAAAATCTCCACATGCAAATAGATTTAAAAGTGAATTCTACCAAATATTTAAATTACATTTAATTCTACTATGTAAACTATTTGGAAAAAATAAGCAAAGAGTGAGTCCTACCAAATTCATTTTATGACACAAATATGGTGCTGATATTTAAACCAGGAAGTCAAAACAAAGAAAGAAAATTTTAGACCAATTTTTCTAGTGAATGTTGATGCAAAAATTTTGAATAAAATATGAGCAAAGAGATTACATCAACTTATCACCAGGATAATACACTATGTCCAGGTGGGATTTATAACAAGAATGCAGGACTAATTCAACATTAGGAAAACTATCAGGATAATTGATTACAACGACAAAACTATCAGAAATCATATAATTATCACAATAGATGCAGAAAAAGGTTTTGACAAAATACAGCACTCATTCCTATTAAAAACACTAGGGAACATAGGAATAAAAGGATTTTTCCATAAAATGATAAGCAGGATCTATTTAATGCTAGCAAAAGCATTATCTGTAATGGGGATGAGCTAGATGCTTTCCCAGTAAGATCCGTAGTGAGATCAGGATGCTCATTTTCACTATTATTATTCAATATTTTACTAGAACTGTTAACTTTAGCATTAAGAGAAGAAAAATAAATTGAAAAAACTGAAATAGGCAATGAAGAAAAAGCTATCACTCTTTGGAGATGATATGATGGTATACTTAGAAAATCCTAGAGAATCAACTAAAAAAGTCATTTGAAAGAATTAACAACTTTAGCAAAGTTTCAGGATATAAAATAAACCCACATAAATCACCAGCATTTCTATATATTGCTAACAAATAACAGCAGAAAGACATAGAAAGAGAAATTCTATTTAAAATAACTGCAGACAATATAAAATATTTGGGAGTCTCTCTGTCAAGACAAACCCAGTAATTATATGAACACAATTACAAAACACTTGTCACACAAATAAAGTCAGATGCAAACACTTTGAAAAATATCAATTGTTCATGTTTAGGTCAAGTTAATATAATAAAAAGTGACAATTCCACTTAAATTATTTATTCAGTGTCATGCCAACAAAATTACAAAAAATATTTTGTAGAGTTAGAAAAAATAATAACGGAATTCATGTGGAAGAACAAAAGGATAAAAATATTAAGGAAATTAGTGAAAAAAATGCAAAGGCAGGTGGCCTGCTGTGCCACATCTAAAACCATATCATAAAATGGCACTCATCAAAACTATTTGGTAATGGTTTAGAAACAGAGTGGTAGGCCAGTGGATTCAGTTAGGTACACAGGATACAGTAGTCAATGATTATAGTAATCTACTATTTGATTAAACATAAAGACTTTGGCTTCTGGGATTAAAAACTCATCATTTGACAAAAACTGCTTGGACAACAGTATGGCAGAAACTGGGCATAGATCAATATCTCACACTCTATACCAAGATAAGTTCAACATTGATAAGTGTTTTAGAGATAAATTGGTGGTACCCTAAGCAAAATAGGAAAGCAAGGAATAATTTATGTGTTTGTTTTTCTGTCAGATCTATGGATAAGGGAAGAATTTATGACTAAAAAAGAGATGGAGAACATTATGCAAACCAAAATAGATAATTTTGATTACATTAAATTAAAAAGGTTTTGCACAAACAAAACCAATGCAACCAAGACTAAAAGTCAATCAAAAAGTTGGGGAACAATTTTTACAGCCAGTATTTTTGAAAAAGGTCTAATTTCTCGAATATATAGCAAAGTGAGTCAAATCTATCAGAATATGAGTCATTCCACAATTAATAAATATCTAATGGGTATGAACAGTTTCAGCTGTCTAAATTAAAGTTATCTATAGTTATATGGGGAAAAACTCTCTAAATCACTATTGATTAGAGAAGTCCAAATTAAAACAACTCCGTGTACCACCTCACACCTATCAGTTTGACTAATAGAACAGAAAAGGAAAAGGATTAATATTGAAGAAGATGTGGGAAAATTGGGACACTAATGCATCGCTTGTAGAATTGTGAACAGACACAACCATTCAGGAGAGCAATTTGTAAATATGTCCTAAAGGCTATAAACAACTGCATACCCTTTGATCCAATGATACCTTTACTAGGTCTGTATCCCAAAGAGATCATAAGAAAGAGGAAAAGGCCCACATGTACAGCTGTTTTTGTGATGATCAAGAATTGGAAATTGAGGGGATGCCCATCAACTGGACAATGGCTGAACAAGTTGTGGCATATGAATGTAATGGAATATCATTGTGCCACAAGAAATGATGAGCATATAGATTTCAGAAAAAAAAAATGTTGAAAGGCGTACAAGAGCTGATATTAATTTAGGTGAGCAGAACCAGGAGAAAGAATATTGTACATAGTAATAGCAACATTTTATAATGATCTAGTATGACAGACTTAGGTCTTCTCATCAATAAAATGATGCAAGAAAATTCTAAAAGATTCATGATGGAAAATGTTATCCACATCCAGAGAAAGACCTATGGAGATGGAAGGTGGAAGCATATTATTTTCACTTTATTTTATTTTTCATCCCCCCCCTTTCTTGTGGTTTTCCCATTTTATTCTGATTCTTCTTTCACAATATGATTAATATGGCCATATGTTTAACATGATTTTACATATATAACATATCAGATTGCTTACTGTCTTAGGGATGAGGGAGTGAAGGGAGAGAGAAAAATTTGGAACTCCCGATCTTACAAAAATGAATGTTGAAAACTATATGTATACGTAATTGGTAAACAAAAAATACTTTTAAGTGAAAAAAGGAGGGGGGAATCTGTGGACAGAAACAAGAATGACTAGTAAATCTATAGGTATTAGATTTAAACATCACATCATAACAAACATGCATATAGAGCTACAAGAACTCATTTAAAGCATCCCTCTCATTGTATTGATGTGGAAAAAAGGCTCAGAGATCTTAAATGAGTTACTGAAAGTCTCCCAACATCAAAGAACTTAAATTAACTTGCCCTTACCTTTATCTAGCTTGCTTATGATTTGGCAAAATATTAGGTGTGGGGAGATTTTCTTGGAACAGAGTTATGTATTTGTAAAGGGTGTTGGTTCCCTTTGCTTTCTCGTTAATAGAAAAAGAGAAGCCAGTATGAATTTGAATTTCTAGGAACTCATCAATCTACAATTGTGAGGCACTAGTTCCCTCTTGCTTAGACCTTACATACGTTTTATCATGTTCTGCAATCAGAAGCAAAGGGATAAAGATCAATGTATGTTCTTTGTTTGACACTATTAAATTATAATTATATAAATTTCCTATGAGTTATGCTTCCTTACTGACTGCAGAACACTCTTGGTTATACCCCCTAAGCTTACAGATGAGGAAATAGAAATTCAGGGAATTCCAGTGAGTTGCCTAAGGTTACACAACTAGTAAGAAACAGTAATTGCTGGTTGTTTGACTCCAAATCCAGGGCTTTCTCTACTAGGCCATGGTGTCTCTTAACTTCCAAAGAGAAAAGCAAATAGTGTTTCAGTGCTGAGCTTTTTTAGTTAAATGAGCAAACATATATCACAGAGTATTTACTGAATCCAATCAATAAATATCAAGTAAATCTAAGTCAATATATATCAAGTCAAGCTTGCACTACCCCTTGGAGGCCAATATATATTTACCAAACATACAGAGAATTTACACTGAAGCAGGCCAGAGCTATGTCTTGGCAAGTTTATTGAGTATAATATATAGTGATGATAGCAAAAACACCAGGTTTCTAACTATGTCATGCTGCATGGAACTAGATTTATCCAGGCTTTAAGCATCTAATACTTTCCCTCATAGCACCCCCAGCAAGTTTTCTTGGTTAGAGCCCATTCATTTACATAATTCTGGCGAATTTCTTTTCCCCCCCCATATAAGCCTATCCCAAAAGGAGTCAACCAGGCTTACTTTTTATTTATTTATTTTTAACAGTAAGGCACAAGGCAAGAGAGACAATGCAATCAGGGTGTGATAGGACCAGCATTTTTCTATGAAACTTATTTGTTCTCACCCACAATATGGGGAGGTTTTATCTAAAAGAAGATGGGGCCTCCATTTCATCCTCCCTTCTAATTCCCTTGATCCACAGTAGGGAATGAAAAATAGGAGTAGTTTCTAACCTTAGAGAGCTTACATTCTTTTCAAAGGATATTTGTTCACAGATAAATAATTAAATGAATCATTCATTCTGTTGTCCAACCTTGTCCAGCCTCTCATTACCCAATTTGAGATTTTCTTGTATTCAGTCTCTTCTTATATTCAGATAGAGAAGGAATTTGCCATTTACTTCTTCAGCTTATTTTACAGATGAGGCAACAACGGGTTAAATGATTTGCCAAGAGTAACGCAACTAATAAATGTCAGAGATCAGATTTGAATTTCGATCTTCAGACTCCAGATCTGGCCCTTTATATACAGTACTACTTAAATATATAGAAAATGGAACAGATAAAAGGAATAACAAACGTATATGTAGGGGTGGGGGAATCAGGAAAGATAAGAAGTAGAATTTGATCTAAGCCTTGAAGACAACTAAGACTTCCAAGTGTCAAAAGTGATGAAAAAGCATTCCAGGTGTAGAAGTAGGTTTTAATTTAGAATCAATGATGAACTAGAGAAATCTCTTAAACCAAATGCTCAATTATGGTAAAAGGAGAACGTGGTAGCAATTTGCACTTTAAGAATATTTATTTGACAGCTGTATGAAGAATAGATTGGAGAATAAAACAACTAGTCTCATGGGAACCAATTAGAAGGATATTACAATAGTCTGAGTGAGGGGAATGAGTTCTCAGTATAAGGTTATTGTGTTATGTATGAAGAGGGTGTAATGGATGCAAGAGTCACTGGAATACTGAAATGATGAAGCTTTGCAACTGATCATACACATAGGAAGGGAGATGGTAACTGAGAGTGAAGAGTCAAGGATGACCTCTAGGGTTTGAGCCATGGTGTCAGGAACAATAGTGGTGCCATAGACAGAAATAGTAATTATGGAAGGTTGGTTAGGTTTGGAGGTATTTAGTTTTCTCTTGGATATGCTGAGTTTTTAGTTCGTAAGGGCAGATGGGTATCAAGGAGGCTTATGGAGATAACAGAACTAAGTCTAGGAAAGAGATTAGAGTTGCATGTGAGGGTTTAGGAGTAGTTTTCAGCAAGGATAGAGTCTTATATGTGGGTGCTAATTGAAGTCACTATCAAAGAGAGAATAGAGAGAAAGAAAAAGAATAAAGTCAAGGAGAGGATCTGGGGACACTCATAAACAGGAAGAAAGATATTAATAATGAGTCTGCAAATGAAGTCAATAAATACTGCTGTAACAATCTGGAAAAGAACTGTAATAGAATTGTGTCATGAAAAATCGGAGAGGAGACAACATGTGGAAGAAGGGAGCTTGTCAATAGTGTTAAGCGGTACAGAGAGACTGAGAGAGACAGAACTCAGAAAAGGCTATTGGAGTAATTTCTGTTGAGTGGTATAGAAGGAAGAAAGATTGTAAGGGGTTAAAAATATAGGCAGAAGATAAGAAAGTAGGGGAAATAAAAGAAGAAAACTTTCCCTAAAGTTTTGGTTTTAAAAAAGAGAAGCAATAGAAGGTAATAGCTCAAGGAGAGGGGAGGGTAAAATTAGCATTTCTTTAAGAATTGGAAAATCTGAAACTGTTTAAAAGAACCAAATAGAAAAGTTGAAAATTAGGGAAAGAAGAGGTGGGAAGGCCTCAAAGGGATCAATTACACAAAGAGATGGGTTAGTATTGGCAAAGGGAAGAGTTGGCTCTTCTAAGATTGAAACAAAGACATGGGGTATTGTTTAATTCTGCAAAAGTTATACCCATCTTACTGATTGAGTTTGACACCAAATCACATTATTTGAACTCACCTGAGCTCTCACTAGTTTGCAGAAATCCTTTTCCTTTTTTCAGCAGTCATTATTTTAAATGATCTCTTTGTCCAAGCTTTGTACATTATATTCACTTCTCTGCCTCAGCAGAAGAACTCACTTCTTACTTCAGCAAGAAAATCAAAGTTATCCCTCATTCCTAATTCACATTTTAAAGTTTCTCTCTATTATTTCCCATTCTCTCCTTTTCTCTGATCTTTGAGGAGATAGATGTACTTCTTAAAAAGACAAATACCTCAGTTTTTGAACTTGATCCTATCCACGCCCCTTCCATCTACTCCTCTTTTACTTACCTCTCTTTACCATTCCTTCTCCCTCACGCATAGATTCGTTTTATGTACTGAGTTTGTCCATGCTACTTTCATATATATCCAGGAATTCTTACTTTGACCCTTTTAAACTTTTTCTGAAGCTATGGTTTTGTATCGCTCTTCCCTTTCATAGAAAAATTCCTTGAAATAGCTGTCTACATTTATTGCCCTCACTTCTTTGCCACACATATTCACAGCTCAACCTTTTGCATTCTGGTTTCTTTCTACTCAACCTCCTTCTGAAACCGTTCTTATGCTCCTGGGTCCCTGGACTCTAGGAGATCATCATTCATTCAGTAGGTCAACAGATATATTAAGACCTAGTTCTATGCTAAGTGCTGGGGAAACAAAGAAAGATAAAAACATTTATCTTGCTCTCAAGGAACTCAAATCTCATACCTTAGGTTTAACTTATCTGCCCTGGAATGAGGCCACCATAGTACTTTCTCCAATACCACCCCCATCCCCATCTCCAAATAATGTTGCACCCCATCCCTTCATTGAAGGCAGGGATTATCTTGCTTGTTTGTGTTTGTGTACAACAAACTTAGCACAGTATCTGAAAACTAATAAGAACTTAATTTTTTATTCATTTATTTATTATTATTCAGTAGCCTTCTCTCAGGTACACATCTTTCTTGACTACTCTGTAGTTCCGACACTTTATCATCTTCTCCTCCTGTAGATTGCATCCTTCTGCCTTTCTAATCACTCTTCAGTCTCTTTTATTGGATCAGGATCCAGACCCGCACCTTCTCAATATGGATAGTTTCCAAAGCTCTGTGATGGATCCTCATTTATTCTCTTACTATATCAATCTTCCTCACTCATCTCCATTACCTCACCAGATACATTATTGTCATGAGCAAAAGAAACAGAGAAAGAAACAAAGAAATGACTTCCTTCCTCATGCTTCTCCCTAATTTTTGATGATTATTCAGGAAAAACCCCAGACAAACTTATTACTCTTAACTCTCCAGGCATCTCCTCCATACTGTTGGCACGTAATTTGCCCCCATGGGGTACACTTTCTTTCTTCTCCCAACTCTTATTTCTGGACGAAATACCATGACCAAATCAATTTTGTCATTACTCTACATTGTAACTCTCTGAACCAAGGCACACCTCCCTAAATATAACTCCCCTTTGTGTATAGTCCTCTCCTTTAGAAAGAAAACTCTTTGAGGACAGAGACCATCTTTGCCTTTTGTGTTTGCATCCCTAACACTTAGACTATCATTCAGCACATAGTACATGCTTAATAAATGCTTTTTCATTCATTCATTCATTCATGATTTCACCATCTCCCATAATGCCAAGTTCTGCATCCCAAATCTGTATATTCAATATAATCTATCTCCTGAGTTGAAACTCATTTTCAACCTGTTCATTGATCCCTCCATTATATGTCCCAAAGATATCTTAAATTCAGTATTTTTAAAACAGAATTCATATCTTCTCCCTTTGTATCTTCCCCTTCTTCCAAATCCCTGTTTTTTTATGAAGGAATTGCTACATTATATTTGCTACATTAGAGCAATTTTTGGCTCTTACTTCCTCCTTCCCCTCCCCCCTATCCAATCAATATTCAAGTATTCTCAATTCTTCCTCTACACTATTTCTCATACTGTTTTTATTCCCTCACATAGCCACCACCTTAGTTCAGAGTCCCATTACGTTCTCTCTGAAATATGACAGTAGCCTCATGATTTTCATTCTAGGAAAGAGTAGGAGATTGAACACTAAATTCGCAGTCAGGAAGACACAGATTCAAATTCTGCCTCAGATACTTACTAGCTTTATGACTCTGAACAAATCATGTAATTCCACTCATCCTCAGTTTTCTCATCTGTAAAATGAGGGAGATGGACCCAATGGCCTCTATGATACTGTTATGTAACCCTAATCTCCCTTCTAACTTTCAGGCTCTTATCAACAATTGACTACTGGACATGTCTAAAACTAAACTCACTATCTTTCTCTCCAATCCTTCCATTCTTCATAATTTCCCTGTTACTATGGAGTGCACCATCATCTTCCTCTTCAAAAAGCTTAAAAACTAGGCATGATCCTTTATAATATCTCATGTGTATCCTCTTCTCCTTTTCCACTGTCATCACCCACATTCTATGAGAGTAGGTTCACTCATTACTTCTCAGCTCTCCCCTCTTTCCCTCCACTGTAAAGCCTTTTTCTTGTTTCTTTTATGTGAGATAATTTATCCCATTCTACCTTCTTCTCTCATCCCTTAATTTTATTTGTAGACATCATCCCTTCATATTCAACTCACCCTGTGTCATATATCTATCTATCTTTCTTTCTATGTATGTATTATCTATCTAATTCATCCAACTACCCTCCTACTGAGAAAGGCCTCATGAGTTACAAATATCATCTTTTTACGTAGGAATATAGAGAGTTCAACTTTAATAAGAATTTTATGATTTCTCTTTCCGATTTACCTTTTTATGCTTTTCTGGATTCTTATATTTGAAAGTAAAATTTTCTATTCAGCTCTGGTCTTTTCATCAAGAACATTTGAAAGTTCTCTGTTACACCGAATGTACATTTCCCCCCCTGAAGATTATACTCAGTTTTGCTGGGTACGTGACTCTTGATTTTAATCCTAGCTCCTCTGACCTCCAGAATATCATATTCCAGGCCCTTCACTCCCATAATGCAGAAGCTGCTAGATCAATTATCCTAATTGTATTTCCATAATACTTGAATTGCTTCTTTCTGGCTGCTTGCAAGATTTTCTCATTGACCTGGGAACTCTGAAATTCGGCTACAATACTCCTAGAGGTTTTCTTTTAGTATCTCTTTCCAGAGGTGATTGTGGATTCTTTCAATTCCTCTTTTACCCTCTGGTTCTAGAATATCAGGGCAGTTTTCCTGATAATTTCTTGAAAGGTGATGACTAGGCTCGTTTTTGATCATGACTTACAGGCAGTCCAATATTTTTTTTTTAAAATTATCTCTCCTGGTTCTGTTTTGCAGGTCCGTGGTTTTACCAATGAGATAATTGTCTTCTATTTTTTTCATTCTTTTGATTCTGTTTTATAATTTCTTTACTTTTTCATAAAGTCATTAGCTTCTCTTTGCTCCATTCTAAATTTGAAGGAATTATTCTCTTCAATGAGCTTTTGGACTTCCTTTTCCATTTTCCAATTCTGTTTTTAAGGCATTCTCTTTATTGGCTTTTTGGACTTCTTTTGTCACTTGAGTTTGTCTATTTTTTAAGGTGTCATTTTCTTCATTATTTTTGAGGTCTCCTTTAGCAAGCTGTTGATTGAATTTTCTTGATTTTCTTGCATCACTCTCATTTCTCTTTCCAATTTTTCCTCTACTTCCATTACTTGATTGTCAAAATCCTTTTTGAGCTCCTCCATGGCCTGAGACTAATTCATATTCCTCTTGGAAGCTTTTGATGTAGGAGCTTTAACTCTACTGTTTTCCTCTGGTTGTATACCCTGGTCTTCCTTCCTTCCAGCTTGTTTTGGACTGGATATTTTTTTGCTCTGTCATTTTGTGGGTTCTGCAGCTCCAGAATTTATTCAGAGTCATTTATCACAGGCATTTGGAGGGTATTGGGGGAAATCTCAGGGAAGTCACTGCTTTTACTCCACCTTCTTGGCTCTGCCCCTTGTTTTTAACATTTTAAAAATCCTCCATAACATAGCTCTTTCCTACCTTTTTCAGTCGTCTCCCATCTTACCCAACCTCCCACATACTCTGTAATTCATTAAGACTGGCACCTTTACTCTTCCTTGCTCATTAAAATGCATGCAGGTAAGAGATTTTCACTAGCTGTCCTTCATACAGGAAACTTTCTCCCTCCTCATCTCTGTCTCCTGACTTTCTGGCCTTCCTTCCATAAAAAAGCCTTTTTTGATCCTCCTTACTGTTAATAATACCTTGCCTTCATTATCTCCAACTAACCATGTTTATAACTTGGGTTTTACTGTTGTTGTTGGGGTTGTGATTTAGTCATTTTAGTCATGTCCAACCTTTTGTGACCCTATCTGGGTCTTTTTGTAACAAAGATACTGTAGTGGTTTGCCATTTCCTTCTCCAGCTAATTTTACAGATTAAAAAACTGAGTCAAACAGGGTTAAGTGATTTGCCCAGAGTCAAAAAGCTAAGTGTCTGAGACAGACATTAAGATGATTCCTCCTGATTCCAGGCCAGGCGCTTTACCTGCTGTACTACCCAACTATCCTTTTTATGTCCTTTTTATATCTTGTAAGTGTTTAGATGTTGTCTCTTCCATTTCACTGAGTTATTTGAGAGCACTGACTGCTTTTTTCCCCCATTCTTTATATTCTAGGAACTTAGCACTATGCCTGGAACATAATGTTAATATATGCTTATTAACGGACTGACTGGCTGCCTCAAACTCCAGTGAAACCCCAGACTCAGAATTATGCATTTACCCATTACAGAAAAAAAGAAAAAAAATGAGAGAGAGGAAATGATAGTCAATGACATCAAGTTTGCCAGCTGGAATGGAATTTTCAGTTCAGGATCTCGCCTCAGAAATGGGTCTTTTCAACTTCCTCCTTTTCTCTGTCCACTTATCGGTAACAAGATGACCCCTCTGGCTCCCGGTACTGGCCCGGCCCCTGGCAGCCCAGGGGAAGTGGACGAGCTGTTCAACTTGAAGAACGCCTTCTACATCGGCAGCTACCAGCAGTGTATCAACGAGGCGCAGTGCGTCAAGCTCTGCAGTCCAGAAAAAGAAGTTGAAAGAGATGTCTTCTTGTACAGAGCTTATCTCGCACAGAGAAAGTATGATATGGTACTAGATGAGATCAAAGCCAACTCCTCTCCAGAGCTCCAGGCCATACGAATGTTTGCAGAGTATCTTTCCAGTGAAAGCTGCAGTTGTGGCATACCTGGATCAAAAGATGGTCTAGAATGTTGATGTGGCCGATACCACCTTCTTGTTGATGGCTGCTTCTGTCTATTTCCATGACAAGAACCCCTGATGCTGCTCTGTGAACACTGCACCAGGGGGAGAGCTTGGAGTGCATGGCCATGATTGTGCAGATCCTCCTGAAGCTGGACAGATTGGACCTAGTCCGCAAGGAGCTGAAAAAGATGGAGGAGCAAGATGAGCATGCCACACTTACACAGGTGGCTTCTGCCTGGGTTAACCTGGCCACGGGTGGTGAGAAGCTGCAGGATGCCTACTATATCTTCCAGGAGATGGCTGATAAGTGCTCCTCCACCCTGCTACTACTCAATGGCCAAGCTGCCTGCTATATGGCCCAGGGCAAATGGGAAGATGCAGAGGGAGTTCTCCAGGAGGCACTTGACAAGGACAGCAGCCACCCAGAGACCCTCATCAACTTCATTGTCTTGTCCCAGCACCTGGGGAAGGCCCTTGAGGTCACAAACAGATACTTGTCACAACTGAAAGATGCCCACCATTCCCACCCATTTATCAAAGAATACCAGAGCAAGGAAAATGATTTTGACTGGCTGGAGTACACTCCGAGTGCATGAGAAGGGCCACAGGGATTTGTGGAGGGCCCCAGACTCCTCCTCCAGAAAGGAAGAAAACCTCCTCAGCTGGCCATTCTTCCCAAAACAAAGCATTCAGCTTTCCATGCAGGATCATTACTTTTGGAGCCAAAGGGTTGCCCTTTCTTGCAGGTTCTCCCCAGCCTCCCTCAGCTCCTTCTGAGGACTCTGGACCAGGCTCCTGGCCACAGCTCCTTTTCCAATAAAGGCTCTTCAGTAAAGGACAAAAATAAAAATAAAAAATAAAAAAAGAAATGGGTCTTTTCACATATCATCCCTTAACATCAAAAATCACCTTCACTGAATCTTCCTATATACTTTTGATGGCAGCAAGTACTCCTTGATTTGTATCTCTCTTGGTTCCTCCTAGCTTTTCCAGATTCTTGCCCAACAAAGTCTAAAAGTAGAAAGGCTAAGCCAATGAGTCAAGATTTCCCCTCACCTCCCCAGCTTCAATGGTATGACAAAGCATTCTGTGAGTATTGAAGAGTAAGACATTACACAATTTCTGTGAGAATCCACAATCATCTATCTCAAGCTTTCCAATCTTTTTGACAATGCCAGAAAAAGGTATTTCAGGACATGGCTTAACACCTCTTGGCCTAATTTCTCTGTCTGTAAAGCTAGAGGGTTGGACTACATGACATCTGAGTTTCTTTCCATATTTAAACCTATGATTGCATACAAGTTTTTGTTTGTTTGTGTGTTTCTAGATCCCTATTGGCCAGCAGAATGACTTCTACTCTACATATAATGGCCCTCTCAAGGTTGTTTTTGTTTGTTTGTTTTTTAATTGAATTCCATGGAATGGAATGAGTAGTACTTTACAAGGAGGAAAAAAAGATATATGTGGTATTTTGATGCCTATCTTGGTTTTAGCATTCAGATGACAGGGAATCACTGGAGAATTTTTAGTAAAGAAAGGACAATATCAAAGGGATGATGTACAGAGACTAATCTAGCAGCAATTAGCTATGCAGAAAAAATAGTATATTTACAAAATGGTCTTCCAATTTGAATACAACCTTTAATGCACTAAGAGATTTTATTGTCATTTCTGGTACCTTATTTTCATTCAGACTTATTCAAACTGTATTTTACGTGTTCTGTTTGGTGATTAATGAACAACACTATAATATTTCTGGTAATATCTAAAAATCTTTCACAGAGCTTTTTCTCACGGAGGCTTTATTTCCTTGGAAAGTTAACTTTAGTGCATCATTTATGTAAGTAGCATTGCTCCAAACATGAATTCTGGAAGTATCAGAATTGCTATTTCTTTTTTTTTTTCCTTTTCACTTTAAACGTTTCTCATATTTTTTTGTTTTTTTAACTCCATGATTCTCTCCCCAGTATTTTTCCTTTTCCCTTCTCTCTCTACCTTCCCCTTCAACCACCCAAAAAATTGTGAGTAGTTTTCAGATCTGATAATGTAGTAAATTAATGCTGTAAATATACCCCCAAGTATTGTAAGTACAGAACCTGTACACCTAGTCTTTATTTCCTGACCTTGAAACCAAAAAGCTATAATCTGAAGATTTATTTTTATCCAAGGAACTGTATTTGAGCAAGTCCTCTTCTTTCATGTGTTTCATGGTGTAGTTCATGATTATTGTAATCTGAAAATCACATCAGGTCACTTTAGCTGAGTATAGTACTTTTGCCAAAGCACTACAACCACCTCTGGCCTCATTCCCACTTCTGCTCCATCAAAGTGCAACAAAAGGGTATACAATAACCTGGATAAATTTGGTCCCCAAATTGCATGCTAACCTCCATAATTGAAACCAAAATGGATTAGGGAAGGTAGAAGTGATTTATCTATGCGATGTCATATGACCTCTTGCTTAACTTTGGTGATAAAATATGGCTGAGGTTGATACAGTAATATTTATCCACCATTGTTCTCAAAAGAAAGGCAATTTAATAATGTAATGAATAGAGAACAGTTGTTCAAATCATGACTTCTGTAAGTGCTAGCTATGTGACTATAGGTAAATCTCTGAACTTTTTGGTATTCCTAGGGAATACTCAAAGATTATAAACTGCAAAGAATTTACCACTATGGAATGGTGAAAAGTTTCCACACTAGATGTTCTGAAGTCTCTTCACAAATAACATCACAGATTCAGAATCACCAGTCCTCCAATTGCCCCTCTCCATTGACAGAAAAAAATAACCACTGCATAAAGGATGAGGACTACTTCATTGGAATATTTCCTAAGCAACACATTTTCATTTCATTTCAATGGAAAATTTTCTAAATTGCATTATGGAATTTTAAAATAGTGCATATTAAACACAGTTCAACCTTTTCTTAAAAATACAGGGTCATTATGGATATCAGTTATTGTTCAGTTTATCATGTATTTATGTTTTCAGGAGTCACTAATATAACTAAGTCATTTTCCTCCTATGCTAGACAGCTTATGAGCCCATCCACCATACTTTTTTAAAATTCTTGTATTTTGTTTCATATTTTATTTTGTTGTAATGTATTTAATGATCACTTTTTGTTTCTATCAGTCTGTGTGCCCATATCAGAGACTCGCAGCTGACTACTAATTTCTTTCTATCTTGCTACTTTTAATATGTTGTGAGTTTGAAAAGTAAATAACAATAATAATAACTCTCTCAATATCTAATCTGTCATCCATTTCATCAAGGTAGGAGCAAGCAATGACAAAATAAGGGACAGTCACTGTCACCGAATACTACATATGCTTATATGATCACACTCATGTAGTATGTACACAGACATATAAATATATACGCACATATGTATATACTCTCTGTATATATACATACATGTATATATACATATGCATGCATATATACATATATAGTATATACTATTTATCTAGTAGGGACTCTGTGGGCACTGAAACTGTTATCATAGTTATGAAGGCTAGGGAAGACTTTACACATGTTGGAAATGCGGAATTTTTTTTTTGGAGGGAACTGGAGTTAAATAACTTGCCCAGGGTCACACAGGTAGGAATTGTCTGAGGCCAGATTTGAACTTGGGTCCTCCTTATTCTAGGGCTGATGCTCTATGCATTGTGACACCTAGCTGCCCCAGTAATGAGGATTTTTAACAATACCACTGCTTGGGTTTTTGCTCTGATCAGTGTGTTGTAACTGAACCTATGAAACTAAGAAATTGATGGGGCAACATATGATTGCTAACAAGACTCCCTTGACGTTATGGTGTTGCTCAGCTTGACATGGAGGGCAACAAAGGGAGGACACCCATGAAACAATTATTGATAAGCTCAATAAAAATAGAAAACAGAACCCAAAATGTTAAGGACATTCAAGGAGTCAAAGTAGCACACACATATTCATGCATGTGACACGTCCATATACCACACATAATTTTAAAAATCAGCATTAATCAAAGATGTTACTATTGTTGTTACATTCTTTTCAGTTGTGTCTGACTCTCCATGACCCTATTTGGGGTTTTCTGGGCAGGGATACTAGACTGGTTTGCCATTTACTTCTCCAGGTCACTTTACAAATAAGGAACTAAAGGACTTAAGTGACTCGCCAAGAATCACAGAGCTAATAAGTGAGGCCAAGTTTGAACTCACAAAAAAGTGTTTTTCTTATGCTGAAAGAAGTCTAACAAAATAAAAGCATAAATTGAATGAACTAGGAAATAGAAAATTTGTGTGCAATTAATGAACTGAATGACAGCCTGGTTTCATCAAAGAAACTGAACATCTTCACCTTCTATAAAAAAAAAAAAAATAACCAGAAAATGATAAAGGTTGATAAAGATGAATAAATAGAATTACTAGCAAAGCACTTTACCATCTTCCTCATGCAAGTCTGATTCTAGATTTCTTGAGAATACATGACATGTTTATTAAGAATTTATGAGAATACGAATAGTCCCTAAGTTATGGAAATAATAAGTGTTTTAGGTAATTTATAAAAGGCTTTCATAGTTTATGTCACTTGATAATGAATGTTTATTTATTTTGTAACATTCATTTTGTATTTTGAGGCCCAGCTTTTTTCAAATTGAGTTCCAAATTCAAAAATTTCCCCTGTTTAGCCACTATCTCACACATGGATAAAACAATATGATACCATTACACATGTGAAGTCATTCACAACATGTATTCATATTAGTCAAGCTTGTATTACTTTTTTCTTTTTTTATGTTTATTTAATTATTTTTAGTTTTCAACATTCATTTCCACAAAATTTTGAGTTCCAAATTGTCTCTCTATCTCTCCTCTCTCCCCACCCCAAAACACCGAGCATTCCAATTACTCCTTCCCCCAATCTGCCATCCCTTCTAAAACCCCTCTCTTCCCTTATCCTTATCTCCTCTCTTGTCTTGTAGCGGAAGATAAATTTCTATGTCCCATTACCTGTATTTCTTATTTCCCAGTTGTATGCCAAAACAATTCTCAACATTTGTTCCTAAAACATTGAGATCGAACTTCTCTTCCTACCTCCCTCCTCACCCATCCCCACTGAGAAGGCAAGTAACTCAATATAGGCTATATATGTGTAGTTTGGCAAAAGACTTTCATAATAGTCATGTTGTATAAAACTAACTGTATTTCCCTCCATCCTGTCCTGTCTCTCCTTTCTTCTATTCTCTCTTTTGACCTTGTCCCTCCCCAGAAGTGTTTACTTCTAATTGCTCCCTCCTTCTAATTGTTCTCCCTTCCATCATCTCCTCCATCCTGCTTATCCCCCTTCCCCCTACTTTCCTGTAGTGTTAGGTAGATTTTCATACCAAATTGAATATACATGTTATTCCTTCCTTAAGCCAAATGTTATGAGAGTAAGTTTCAATTTTTGCCTCTCACCTACCCCCTTTTCCCCACCACTGAAAAAGCTTTTGCTTGCCTCTTTTATGAGAGATAATTTGCCCTATTCCATTTCTCCCTTTCTCCTCTCAATATATCCCTCTCTCACCCCTTAATTTTATTATTTTAGATGTGATCCCTTCCTATTCAACTCACCCTGTGCTCTCTTTTTAGATCTCTTTCAGGAGGTGATGGGTGGATCCTTTCAATATTTATTTTGTCTTCTGGTTCTAGAATATCAGGGAAGTTTTCCTTGATAATTTCATGAATATAATGTCCAGGCTCTTTTTTTGATCGTGGCTTTCAGGTAGTCCCACAATGTTTAAATTTTCTGTCCTGGATCTATTTTCAGGTCAGTTGTTTTTTGAATGAGATTTTTCTCATTATCTTGCATTTTTTTCATTCTTTTGGCTTCGTTTTGTAATTTCTTGGTTTCTCATACAATCATTAGCTTTTATCTGTTCCATTTTCATTTTTTAAAGAATTACTTTCTTCAGGAAGCTTTTCAACCTCCTTTTCCATTTGGCTAATTCTGCTTTTTAAAACATTCTTCTCCTCATGGGCTTTTTGGACATCTTTTGCCAATTGAATCAGCCTATTTTTAAAGGTGTTATTTTCTTCAGCATTTTTTTGAGTCTCCTTCAGCAAGTTGTTGATTCACTTTTCATGATTTTCTTGCATCTCTCTTGTTTCTCTTCCCAATTTTTCCTCCACTTCTCTTACTTGATTTGAAAAATCCTTTTTGAGTTCTTTCATGGTCTGAGATCATTGCATATTTATTTTGGAGGTTTTGGAAGCCTTGATTTGAAGGTATGCATTGTTCTTCCTCATCCAAAAGGATGGAAGAAAACACCTGTTGACCAAAAAAATAACCTATATTCTTATTTTTTCCCATTTTTGGGCATTTTCCCATTCAGTTACTTGCCTTTTGAGTTCTTTGTCTACTCTGGGGACCTGAAAGTTCTTAGTTCCTCCAAGGTGGCACAACCAAGGGAGAGGATTTTACTCCTCTCCTGGCCTGCACACTGATCTGGGAGCAACCAAAAACTTTTCTGCCCAGAATCTGCTAGTAGTAGAATTCTTTTTCCACAACCAACTCCAGCTCCACCATGTCAGCACTCCCCCTCACCTCAGGGCCATGCTCAGTGCTGAGGTTTAGATCAGCTGCTCAATTCTCCAAGGAGCTTTAGGCCAAGGACTCCAAAAAGTAGATTCTGCTGCTACTACCACCACTGCCACCGCTGCCATCACTGCCACTCCTGTCTGTGCTGCCACCTCCTTGGGCCAGAAGTAGGGGATGACCCTGCTCCCTTCTCACCCAACTGAAAAAGCTTTCTCACTGACCTTTGAAGTTATGTTTGTTATTTCTGGGTTGAGGGATCTGAGAACTGCCATTGCTGCTGAGGATTCCCACCACAAGGCCTGTTCTGGTCCTGTTCCTCCTGGTGCCCCACGATCAAGGCTGGGCTATGGTCCACTCTGAGTCCCATGCAATAGACATTTTCTGTTGGCCTTCCAGGTTACCTTGTACTGGAAATCTCTTTCACTCTGTCATTTTGTGGCTTTGTTGCTCTATAATTTGTTTAGTGTCATTTTTACAGGTATTTTATGGACTATGGGGAAAGAACTAGAATATGTGCATCATTCTACTCTGCTTTATTGGCTCTGCTTCTGTTCTTGCATCACTTTTTAAAAAAATCTATACTTTCAAGAAAACAATATATTAATTGGTTGAATTGAATTCAACCATGTTTTTCTTACTAATTTGGTCATTCTTGCTAATGACAGCAATACAGATGTCAGCTCTTGTGATTTACTCTCTTTTTAGTACAGTTTGTCCATTAGTTGGATTCACACAAATAATTTCAAAAAAGGCCTCTTGAATTACATTCTAAATTGTGCAAAAGGAGTGAACCAAAAAGTTCCAGAGGTATGAAGAGCAAATTATTATCAATTTGGTGAGTAATTAACAAGATCTTTCCCCAAAATGCTATATCAGTCTCTGCCTTTATTTTTCATCATAATTATTGATCGTCACAATCATAATGACTTAGTCACAAATGCAAATATATAAAATAGATTAAAGTGTAGTAAGAATATGAATTTTTGTTATCCAGTTGTAAAACTGACTTCAATTTAAAGCATCTTCTCCACATAATAACATCAAGAGCAAATTATATAAAATTTAAAATCTTTTAAGGGAGACAGTTGAAGCTTTCTGAAGCTTTGACCTAGACAGCAGCCCACTATAGTCACTCTAGAATAGACTTTTAAATCAAAGATGGAATTATAGAAAATTGCATTATTAATCACTTGAAATACAAGAGTTCCATCAAATTACTGTATAAAACTACTCCAAACACATAGTGATTCAAAAAGAGATAAATAATGATATCTCATGTAAATCTCTAATATAATAAATAATTCGAAATTAATTATTGTGATAATTGGAAAATTCTTAATATGATGCAAGAATAAAAACCAAAGGCTTTGCACTTGAGTTTGAGAATCAAATTGAACCAATAGATAAATGTAATTCTTACACATACCTTGGCTTTCTCCAGGAAAAGCACATTGATCATAAATCTATCAAGAAGAAAACTGAAGCTGTTCATGTGAAAAGATTTATTGGAATCTTGAAGTCAAATCTTTATGAGATGAATACACTTAAGATAATCAACATTTATGCAGTAATAATCTTACATTATATTTTAAGCATGGTAAAAATGAAAGAACATGGATCTCTTGGGGATCCAAACAAAAAACCACCTTAGCAAACACAGAAATCATCAATCTAAGACAACTAAAAGAAAAGTAACAAATTCTCATAAAAGAGATGGAAGGTAAATGACAGTCTCAATGTACTGTATGAAAAAAAGATTAAAAGTTTAAAGAAATACCTTTAGAACAACCAAGCCTACCTTTAGGATATGATAGTGAAATCTGAAAACAAGTATGTGCCACTGGATTGTCAAATTTAACCAAAGGATACGTTAAAATGGAGCCTGTAAAACAGCTAAGATTCAACAGTGAAGTCAAAAGATGCTCTATGAATGACATCTGTTATAGAATCATAAAATTATAAAAATCAATCAACAGTGTTAGCAAAGATGCATTGAATAAATGATTTGAGTTATGAAGATCTGTTTTTGTGATTGGAAGGCTTTGTGGTAGTAATGCAGGATCTGTTTTTTGCCATTGAAAATTACAAAAAAAAAAAAAACAACAAATCTTCAAAGACTCTAGATATATTGATGAATTTAGATTATACAATGAAGTGGTGAAAATGCAAAATATCACTGCAGGTTGTAAAATTTTACATCTACCTGATACTGGGAAAGATAGAATCAGATGACTAGAAATATAGATGAGAAGTTTATTATCCTTTATAAACATACAAAAACCCCATGTTACAAATAAAAAACAAAATATTCTTGAAAATTTAATGAGTGGAGCTAGAGTATCATTATAGACTGAACTGTTAGCTACAAACAACCAAACATAGCACTGTATCATAAAAAAATGAAGATTATTTTAATCTATGTCACCAGACTGCATATTCACAATCTCTAAATTACATGGAATAGAAAGTTTTTCAAACATAGGGACCTGTAGGAAGAAATTAATGATACCTAATAGCAAACATATATGTATAATACTTTAAGGTTGACAAAGTATTTACATATGCTACCTCAAATGAGTCTCACAACAACCCTGCAAAGGACATTATTGTCTCCATTTTACAAATGAAAAAAGTGAGGCTGAGATTAAATTCTTTGCCTAGAATCATAATATTTGAGGTAGGATTTGAGCTCAGTAATTCCTGACTATATTATATGATCCAATAATCACTGTGCCACCTTGTGTCTTACAGAGCCTTCCTCATAGATTAAGAAACTGAATCTGAAAGAAGTGGGTATCAATAGTCTAATATACTAACTAGTATGCCATATATTTTAGGATATAGGAACAAGATGAAGTGAACATCATCTCTGAGGTCTTGTCTGTCAATAGAATTTGACTGAGAATGTTTTCAATGAACTTACAGAAATTAAGCTTAATCCTAACACTTTAACCCACAACACAGAATTGATAACTTTATCTATGTAATAGCCCAATGGATATTAAATATTAAAAAAAAAGTAATGGGAGAGTAATTTTTCTAACAATGTTTTTTTTCTTATGTAAAATGTATTGAATATACTGTAAGAAGAATGACAACATGATGATGATGATGATGATTTACAATGAGGAATCAAATTTTTGAAATGTATCAATATATGTGCCAAACACTCTGCTTAGCTCTGGTAATAGAGACAGAAAAGTAAATGATTATCTCTTCTCAAAGGTTCACATTCTAAGTAGGGGATTCAACATATGTAGAAAAGATAAGCTACAAGAAAGATGGAAAGTCATCGTGGTGTGTAGGGTATATGTCATCAGTGTTGATGGTTAGACCTATAGAGTACTCTTTTGGAAGATGATGTATGCTGCCCTTTGGGGGAATCTGGGTCCCATTAAGGAATTTTTCAAATAAAACAATGTATTAAAGAAAAGGAGAGGAAAAAGTACTTAAGTAAAAAAAATTATTGAAATTAGCTGATAAAGAATGTAAGGCAATGCTGTTCTTTTATATGAACATTTCGATTCCTGAAAGAAGTAAGAAAAAAATGGCTGAATAAAAAAGACTAAACTGTGTGTACAAAGAAATAGAGCTTTCATATGGGATTCAAGTAGTTTGAGATAGAAAATGAACTTTGATATGAATCTTAAATCACCCTTTGAAAGATGTAGGAGAATATTTAATTTGTATATCAATAGCTGGTGGTTTAAAAGGGACAAGAAAATTTTTTTTAAAATATGTGCGTGTGCGTGTGTGTGTATATATGTGTGTGTGTGTGTAAGGAAATACCATTTTGAGAACATAAAAATGAGATATATTTGTTGAGAACTTATGATAAGATCTTATGGTCTAATAATTCATTTAAATATAACTATCATACAATTTAAGGGAATAAAATAACAAAATAAAAAATCATATAGCTATTTGAAAACTGAGGTATGATTAAATATGGATTGTCAATTTCTTAGAGGAAATTTGTTGAGCTATTTTTCAATGTCTGACTCTTCCTGACCCCTTTTGGAGTACTCTTGGCGAAGATACAGGAGTGGTTCGCCATTTCCTTCTCCAGCTCCTTTTACAAATGAAGAAATTGGCGCAAACAGGGTTAAGTGATTTTCTCAGGGTCATGCAGCTAGTAAATATCTGAGGCCAGATTTTCATTCAGGAAAATGAGTCTTTCTAACTCCAGGCCTGGTCTTGCATTCACTGTGCTAGCTATGTGACCAAGGATATTTTTAAAGGAAAAATTTAAAGGAAAGAGAACCATAAGGAACTGAACTGAGGCACTGAAAAGTATATTTAAAAGAGGCTTGGGGGAATCTGGTGAGGAAATTAAAGGACATGGAAAAAAAGAGGATAGGAGAGGAAAAATGGAAAGGAGACAAACTTAGTGTGTTGGAGCTATCCATAACTGTTATTTCCTGATTGCCTGAATTTGGCCTTCAATTCCTAGCATTGTCCTTTAGCACCATTTAGACCTTAAAAGAAATGAGGCTTCTCAAAAGGGCCTGTGGTCCCTTTATGTCCTCTTTGATTGGATAAGGAAGAGTAGAAAGGGAAAGCAGCTGCTTTGTTCCATAAGAAAAAGGAACTGAACTGACTTACTTGCCCAGAGAACTCACCTGAGTTGCTTGCCATGTGCTCTGTTTGTATCGAAAAACATAATGTCCTGGTAAGTGAATAGTTAATTGGCCAGCCTGGTTGGTATAGCCCACCATAACCAATCTGATGAGTTCTGTAATCCTATGGCTTAAAGGAAATTGCTATTCAAATGAAGACATAAAATGCTCTTAGAAGTATAAATTGAAGAGTTTGCAAATTCTAGTAAGAGTATAAAAGGGAAAATAATTTACCCAACTGGAGAGGAAAGAGAAGCAGTAGAAAACATTTTGTGTGATACACTTACCGATTAGAGCAGTGACATCAAAACCCATAATCTAGAGCTGTGATTTATTCCTTGTACATGGGACATCCCATGTACTTCCATTCTAGATTCCTAGAATTCTGTGTCCATTCTTTTTCAGATACCCAGTATATGGTGATTGAGAGTGACAAAGGTTAATGTAGGATTGTTGTATATTTTATTATGCTTTCTCGTTTTTGTTTTTGTTGTGGTTCTTGTTTGGATGATTCAGTTGTGTCTAACTATTCATGATCCCATGAATCATACGATTCATGGAGTTTTCATGGCAAAGATACTGGTTTGCCATTTCCTTCTCCAATGGATTAAGGCAAACAGAGGCTAAGTGTCTTGCCCAGGGTCACATAGTAAGTGTCTGCGTCTAACCTTGAACTCAGGTCCTCCTGATTGATCGCCAACCCTCTATACATTGAGTCACTGTGCTGCCTCATTAATATATCTTCATCATCATCATCACCATTTTGTTTTAATAGATAGGTAGCTATGTTATCATTATTTTTTGTATTATTGCTAAGCAAGTGCTTATGTTTTAGATCCCCATCTCACGACTATGGGTATTTTCACTGGCCTTTCTTCATGCTTGGGATTCTGCCCCTTCTCATATCTACCCTTTTACTTCCTTGGCATCCTTCAAGCTACAGCTAAAATAATACTTTGTACAATAAACTTTTCCTGATCCTATTTAATGTTACTGCCTTCTCTCTGTTGATTGTCTCTAATTAATCTTGCATATATCTTGCTTCGACGTAACTGTTTGCATATTGTGTTTTCCAATAGATTGTGAAATAAGATAGCTTTTTGCCTTCTTTTTTATCCCTAGTGCATAGAACATACTAAACTTTGTTGAAAGACTAAAAGTTCTGTTATTTTGAGTGGCTGGATTTTTAAACAGAAAGAAAATGGTGTAACTCAAGATAGAATCATGAGCTGGGAAATGTATTTCACCCAAACCTCTGGGACCCTCAGAGAATTTTCATATAGCTATGAGTTAGTGGTCCTTCTCTGGGAACATAGAACTTCCAGTGTGAAAGCAATTTAGAGTAACCTTGTCTGCCCAGAGAGTAAGTAGGTATTCTTTGGCCCACAAGAGCCCTGTGAGGTCCTGTCAGAGTTCACATGATATGCCATCTCATCCCATGAAATTGCCACTGTCCCTGTAGACTGTGGGTGTCCAGCCCACATATAAGATCTTATTTTACAATTACAACCTGTTATACATGGGTTATCATTTTCCTCCCAAGGATACAAATATTTATTATTCTTAGAAATAAGAAGAGGCAAGGAAGCATATGTTTCTTTCTACTCAAACAAACAAATAGCCTAGACAAAAAACTCAGAATGAATAAAAGGCTAATCCTTGTAACTGATCAGTTGCTGGAAGAATAGAACTGGCTAGATTTCTTAACATAATTAGTCTTAGTACATAATCATAAACAGTGTTATCTTAACAGTCCTGGTACAAATATCTCTGGGATTCTGTGACTGAATTCCAAGAGTAGTCATTAATAGGTCAGTGTCAAATTGGAGGGGGGCTGGCCACCAGCAGAAAGCTTCAGGGATCTGTTCTTGGCTTTACGTTTCTTAGCCTGTTTATTAAGAACTTGAATCAAGGCATTAAAGGCATGCTTATTAAACTTACAAATGAAACAAAGCTAGACTAGTTTCCTAATTGCTCCCCCTGCTTCCATCTCTCCCTTTTCCAGTCTCTCACTTCACGTAGTTGCTAAATTAATCTTCCAGCAGTACAGATCTGAGCATGCGATTCCCTTCCTCAAGAAGCTTCAATGTCTCCCTATTGTATATAGGCTAAAATGAAAATTCCTTTGCTTAGCATTTAAAACTTTTAACAATCTGGGGTCTACCTTTCCTGACTTATTTAATTTGAATTCTCAACAAGCCAGCCACAATGGACACTTAAAATTCTATAACTATTCTTTTTCCAAAGGTATCCCCTAAGGCTGGAATTCTTCTCCCTCACCTCTTAGAAACTCTACTCCAACTCCTTCCAAAAGTTCAGCTCAGCAGTCACTTCTCCTACACAAGACCTTTCCCATCCTAATTGTCACAACCAACCCTCTCTCAATGGTTAGTTCTTGATTTCTTCCCTCTAATAAATATGTAACATTGTATTTGCTTTGAGTAAATTTTACATTTACTTATTTGAGCACATATTGATTTCTCCTTACCCCTATAGAATTTAAGCTTCCTGAGGGGAGATACCATTTCATTTTTTTATATTGTAATAATACAAATAATAATAATAATAATAGTCTTTAATATAGCACCTACCATGTGTAAGGCACTGTGCTAAGTGCTTTACTTATATTACCTCATTTGATCATCACCACACTGGGAGGTAGGTGCTATAATTATCCTCATTTTATAGGTGAGGAAACTGAGTCAAACAGATGTTAAGTAAGTTGCCCAAGGTCACATAGATAGCAAGTATTTGAGGGTGAATATGAACTCTTGGTTCTAAGTTGGTTGCTCTATCCATTGCATCTATCTACCTGCCTTGGTAATTCATAGTAACTCATATTTATCTTGGTGCCTCACTTTGAGCTGGTTCTCAATAAACACATATAAGACTCAGTTGAATGTCTGGATCATGGCTTAAGAGATATGAATGCAAAACAAAAAAAAATCCATTTTTTTCTTTTGTAATTTTTGTACCACTTTGTGTGTCATACATGCAGCATTTAGGTATTTATCAAGTTATCTGTGTGTACCCCATGTCCCAAAGCCCATTGGCATGGGACTCTGTAATCTTTGGTGGAGATCACTGCCTTACACCTGCATGAGGGGTAGAGTGAATTTGGCAAGATGGAGGCATGGAAGCTCTGGTCTCTTCAATTGTTTTATTCTCTTAGATTTCCTCAAGGTTTTCAGGCTCTTTTAGTTTTTACCTGCAAGATAGAAGATAGATGATGCCAACCCTATTTCAGGGAACTGAAGGGAGGAAAGACTCAGAGAAGTCAATATAAAAGGAGATGGCAATTTCCATCATGTTCCTATGTCCAGCTTGGTATACTAGAGACTTCAAGGAGTTATCCTGTTAAGTAAGATCTAGGACTCTCCTTTAATTTACTTTGCTCCCAATGGGAGCATTCTTCCACTTTGTATTGTCTATTATATATTCTCCTATGTATATTTTATATGATTTTTGGTTTGTTATTGACTTGGCGAAATGAGTTTCTTTGCTATTTATTATATGTGTGTTCATTTTAGAAGTAGTATTTGGTGAGAAAGAGTTAAGCTGTGACTATAAAGCTTGGGTTGCCAAATTTCCTATTAATAAATAGTGATCAGAAGTTAGGCTTAAACCTGAAAAATACATCCCTTAAACTAACAATATTGAAGGAAACAGATAAAATTCTAGTCAAATATTCCCTTTCTCTGAGGAGAACACAAAGGTAAGCCTCTGCCCCTCACTACCCTTTCTGAAGGAAATTAGTCTCACTTTAAGAAAGATGGAGGGAGAAAGACTAAACTTCTCTTTTATTGCCTATGAGCCAAACAATGCCATCCCCATGCCTCCTTACAAGAGTATGTGTCATAATGCAATGTGTTTAGGTATTAATAAATACAGACATTTATTAAGCCCCCCAAATGTCTCAGACTATAAGATAAAATTAAAGCAAAATACTTCTGTCTTCAAGGAGTTTATATTTCCCCAATAGACTGCTAGATTTCAAGAAACCAGAGTTTTATCTAAACTTTGAATCTCTTCCCCAGCACAACAAGTTATTTGGCATTTAAAAGATACTTAATATACACTTAGTTTAGTTTAAGTACTACCTGTGTCATGTGGGATGAAACTACTGATCTGCATAGAAACACTGATATAACTTCATTTTGCCTTGGGCCAGTTTTTGAAGTCTTTGGTAGCCTGGTGCCAGTGACTCTGTGACTGGAGGCTCACCATATCGGTGCTGCACTTAGTGCAGACACCCGAGAGTAGCCATAATGCAACTCAGAACTGAATGATATAATCTAACAGCTTCAGTTTCCCTAGTAGCAAGGATTATAGGTCTGTACCACTGCAACCAGATTAATACATATCTGCTGAATTGATCATATCATACAAATTTTGGCTATCTAGCAATAAGGGGCAGCTAGATGGCACAGCAGATAGAGCACCAGTGCAGGAGTCTGGAGAACCTGAGTTCAAATCTCACCTCAGACATTTGACACTCACTAGCTGTGTGACCTTGAGCAAGTCACTTAACCCCAATTGCCTCATCCCATCCTGGGTCATCTCCAGTCATCCTGATGAATATCTGGTCACTGGATTCACATGGCTCTGGAGGAAAAGTGAGGCTGAAGACCTGCACAGCCTTTCCTCACTCAAAACAAAGTCAAGTGCAAGTCATGTCATTATTTCTCTGATGGCATGGTCTTCTTAGGCAAGGAAGGATGAACACACACATCTCTAGCAATAAAATAAAAATATTTATTGGAAAAATAAAGGAAAACACATATTCCTATTGATAGGGAGTAGATAAAGGACACTTCAACTTGGCATACAGAGGCTGGCATATTCATACAAATATGTTATGGTGGAAAGAGAGACACACCAGCAAACAGAAGACTTTGGATTAATTGTGGCTCTGCCATTAAGTAGCTTTATAGCATTAAGCAAGCATCTTACCTCTCTAAGACTTAGTTTGCTTATCTGGAGGATAGTTCACCTCCAAGGTTGTTTTCTGTACTTCAATTCTTTAAGGCTAAGACCAACTCCTCATAGCAAATGACAATTGTTGTTGTTTCAGTTTTAAGTGCCATCACCCCCCTTGAATATACCGTATGTGGAAGTTATTCACTCTCATGCTTATATTTCCCATGACTAAAATAAATTTTATGTGTATCATTGTTATCCTCTTCATTCAGCTTAAATTAGCTGCATCTCTCAAAATACATAAACTGAGAATCCTCTCCAGCTGGCATGGCAATATGAAGAGATTTTCACAATCTCAGAAATTCACATATTGAAATGCTAAAAATTCCATATACTTTATACCCTTTTCAGGAAACTCTTCCTAGGGACTACTTCTTAAGTTGCTGTTAGTTAATTAGTACAAACTCTCTTTTAAAACCACATATTATCATTCATTTATAACATCTGATAGATTCCTCTGAAGTTTCCATTCATTTTTTTTTCATTTTTATTCAAGATAATGCTGAATTTCGGGGGCGGAGACAAGATGGCGGAGTGAAAGCAACGACTCACCTAAGCTCCTGGAAAAACTCCTCTGGATATCTCTGGGGGGAGAGTCTGACCAGACTTTGGAGGTGTAAAATCCAGTGGGTGACGGACTTTGACGGATTCGGAGCCCAGGCTGGACCGGAGGGTCCACGGGAGGGATCTGTTCCGCGGGGGTAAGACCCCGGCGCACAGCGCAGCGCGGTCGGCGCGGCAGGGCGGAGGGGACCAGAGGAGCCCGAGAGTGGCGGGCAAGACCAGCAGAGCAGGAGATAAGTCAGGCCGAGCCGGTGAGAGCCGCTGAGTGCCAGACATCACCGCAGCAGCCCTTGAAATATTCAGCCTGAAGACAGACTTCGGTGGGTCACTACTTGAACTTCCAGGAACTGGGATGGCAGAGTGATCAGTAAGTGCTCTCTCCTCCCCGCTGATGACCGTGAGGGAACCATAAAATTCTTCCCCAGATTAATCCTGGATCAGCGGGAACAGCAGAAGGGGGCGGGTGGTCTCATAACACCAGAGGCTGGAAAAGTGGCAAAGGGATATTCTTCCTACTGTGGTGGAGGCGATCTGGAGGGACAGACGACCCAGGGCAGAGAAAATTCGCAATGAGACCCAGGCAAGCCTCAGAGCCAGGAGACGAGCCCCAGGAGGGGCGGGAACACGCGTTAGCTTCTAGGCGTGCCCCAGCCCTCCAGGGGAAAAGGGAAGACAATAGGGAAGCTGGGATTACCATCCCCTGACCGTGCCTTTGCCTCAAGTCAGCTGAGGAGATAGCCTGAGACCAGACCACACCTCCCACACACCTAACAAGCAAACTCCAGGGTTGATCGGGGAAACAAAAAACAAAAGCATGCTTTTAGCCCAGACACACGTCAGCTCAACTTAAAGATCTGTACCTTTTGACTGAAAGAACCAAAAGCTACAACACTCAGCCAACATCATGAATCGGAAAAAGCAGACGAAAAGAGAAAAAACCATAGAATCTTTCTATGGGGATAAGGATCAAAACACAAACACCAAAGAGGTTAGGGCTGAGACTGTACTTCCATCTGAAATCTCAGATGGGACTATGAATTTCTCGCAAGCACAACTAGATTACCTGGAACGTTTGAAGAAGGATATAAAAGAAAAACTGGCCAATGATTTTAAAACTATAAAAAAAGAATTCACTGATGAGAACATCACCCTGAAAAAGAAAATTGAAGAAATGGAAAAGGAAGTTCAAAAATTAACTGGAGAGAATAATTCCCTAAAAGGAAGAGCTAATCAAATAGAAAAGGAAACCCAAAACCTAATTGGGAAAATTGGTCGATTGGAAAAAGAAGTACAAAAATTAAATGGAGAAAATAGCTCCCTAAAGGGAAAAATTGGTCAGATGGAAAAGGAGATGGAAAAGCTAACTGAAGAAAACACTACGATGAAGATTAGAATTGGGCAAGTAGAAACTAATGACTCAATGAGGCAACAAGAATCAGTCAAACAAAATCTAAAGAATGAAAAGATAGAAGAAAATGTAAAATATTTAATTGGAAAAACAACTGACCTGGAAAATAGATCCAGGAGAGAAAATCTAAGAATTATTGGCCTGACAGAAACCCATGATGAAGAAAAGAGTCTGGACAATATCTTCCAGGAAATCATCAAGGAAAACTGTCCAGAAGTACTAGACTCAGAGGGCAAAATAGTCATCGAAAGAATCCACCGTTCCCCTCCCGAAAGGGATCCCAAACTCAAAACCCCAAGAAATATAGTTGCCAAATTCCAGAGCTATCAAGTGAAGGAGAAAATACTACAAGCAGGCAGAAAGAAACAATTCAAATATCAAGGACACACAGTCAGGATCACACAGGACCTTGCAGCTTCTACATTAAAAGATCGAAAGAATTGGAACCCAATATTACATAAGGCAAAGGAGTTGGGACTTCAACCAAGGATCAACTACCCAGCAAAGTTCAGCATAACATTTCAGGCAAGGAGAAAGTCATTCAACGAAATAAGGGATTTCCAGAGCTTCCTGACCAAAACACCAGAACTCAATAGACAATTTGATCTTCAAATGCAGGTCTCCAGAGAATCATAAAAAGGTAAACAGAGGGGAAAAAACAAAAACAAAAACTTGCTACTCAATTAGGGCAAACTGTTTACCTCCCTATAAGGGAAGATGATACCTGTTAATCTTGAGAACTGTGCAGCTATTATGATAAAAGGGATACATGTAGAGGGAACGGGCATAAAGTAAATGATGTCATGTCAAAAATATGATTTAAGTATGAGAAGGGAATGTAATAGGAGGTGTGGAAAGGGGGAAGCAGAAAAAGGCAAATTATATCACAGGAAGAAGTACAAAACTATAGTAGAGGGAAGGAGGGGAGGGAGATGACCATTGTTTGAGAGGTACTCTCATCTGATTTGTTCAAAGGAGGGAACAATAATCTTAAGTAGATAAGCCTAACTAGCTTTATAGGTAGTAGGAGGGGAAGGGGGAAGAAAGGGGAGGGTGGCTAAAAGGGAGGAAAGAAGCAATAAGAGTAAAGGGAACTAAAAGGGAGGGGGGTCAAAAGAAGGAGGGGAAGGCTGCAGGAGGAGGGGGAGAAAAGTGAATACTATTGAGGAGGGGAAGGGAGACGGGAGAGCTAAAAGCACAAATGGGGGGAAAGAGGTTGGAGGGAAATACACAGATTGTAATCATAACTGTGAATGTGAATGGAATGAACTCTCCCATAAAACAGAGACGGGTAGCAGAATGGATTAAAAGCCATAATCCAACAATACTCTGCTTACAAGAAACACATTTGAAACGGGGGGATACACATAGGATAAAGGTCAAAGGATGGAGCAGAATATATTGTGCTTCAGCTCATGTAAGAAAGGCAGGAGTAGCAATCCTAATCTCAGACAAAGCAAAAGCAGAAATAGATCTAATCAAAAGGTATAAGGATGGAAACTATATCCTGATAAAAGGCACCATAGACAATGAAGCAATATCATTACTAAACATGTATGCTCCAAGTGGTATAGCATCCAGATTCTTAGAGGAGAGGTTGGGGGAGTTGAAGAAAGAAATTGATAGCAAAACTATACTAGTGGGGGACCTCAACCTCCCCCTCTTTGAACTCGATAAATCCAACCTCAAAATAAACAAGAAAGAGGTTAAGGAGGTAAATAAAACTCTGGATAAGGTAGATATGATAGATCTTTGGAGAAAATTAAATGGGAATAGAAAGGAATATACTTTTTTCTCAGCGGTACATGGAACATTTACAAAAATTGACCATGTACTAGGACATAAAAATCTCACAATCCAGTGCAGAAAGGTAGAGATAATCAATGCATCCTTCTCAGATCATAATGCATTAAAAATTACATGTAATAAAAGGCCATGGAAAGAGAAACCAAAAATCAATTGGAAACTAAATAATCTAATTCTAAAGAAGGGTTGGGTTAAAGAAGAAATCATAGAAACAATCAACAATTTCATTCAAGAGAATGACAATAGTGAGACAACATACCAAAACTTATGGGATACTGCAAAAGCAGTTATTAGGGGAAGTTTTATATCTCTGAATGCTTACTTAAATAAAATAGAGAAAGAGGAGATCAATGACTTGGGCTTGCAGTTGAAAAAGCTAGAAAAAGAACAAATTGAAAATCCCCAAGTAAATACCAAATTAGAAATACTGAAAACCAAAGGAGAGATTAATAAAATTGAAATTAAGAAAACTATTGAATTAATAAATAAAACCAATAGTTGGTTTTATGAAAAAACCAATAAAATTGATAAACCTTTGGTCAATCTGATTAAAAAAAAGAAAGAAGAAAACCAAATTACTAATATTAAAAATGAAAGGGGTGAACTCACCTCCAATGAGGAGGAAATTAAAACAATAATTAGAAACTACTTTGCCCAACTTTATGCCCACAAATTCGATAATCTAAACGAGATGGATGAATATTTTAAAAAATACAAATTGCCCAGATTAACAGAAGAGGAAGTTGAATACTTAAACAACCCCATCTCAGAAAAAGAAATTGAACAAGCCATCAATGAACTCCCTAGGAAAAAATCTCCAGGGCCAGATGGATTCACAAGTGAATTCTATCAAACATTTAAAGAACAGTTAATTCCAATACTACATACACTATTCTTGAAAATTGGGGAAGAAGGAGTCCTCCCAAATTCTTTCTATGATACAAATATGGTTTTGATACCCAAACCCGGAAGAGACAAAACAGAGAAAGAAAATTATAGACCAATTTCCCTAATGAATATAGATGCAAAAATTTTAAATAAGATTCTAGCAAAACGAATACAGCATCTTATCACGAGATTAATACATTATGATCAGGTAGGATTCATACCAGGACTACAGGGCTGGTTCAATATTAGGAAAACTATTAGCATTATCGATCACATCAACAACAAAGCTAACAAAAACCACATGATTATCTCAATAGATGCAGAAAAAGCTTTTGACAAAATACAACATCCATTCCTACTAAAAACATTGGAGAATGTAGGAATAAAGGGAACTTTCCATAAAATAATAAGCAGTATCTATCTAAAACCTTCAGCAAGCATTATATGCAATGGGGATAAGCTAGATGCATTCCTAATAAGATCAGGGGTGAAACAAGGTTGTCCATTATCACCACTATTATTTAATATGGTACTAGAAATGTTAGCTGTAGCAATTAGACAAGATAAAGATATCCAAGGAATTAAAATAGCCAAAGAAGAAACTAAGTTATCACTCTTTGCAGATGATATGATGATTTACCTAGAGAATCCCAGAGATTCAAGTAAAAAATTACTTGAATTAATAAACAACTTTGGCAAAGTTGCAGGGTACAAAATAAACCCACACAAATCTTCTGCATTCCTATATATTAGCAACAGCAAGAGATAGAAAGAGAAATCCCATTTAAAGTTAGGGTAGACAGTATAAAATACTTAGGAGTCTACCTGCCAAAACAAACCCAGGGATTATATGAACACAATTACAAGACACTTTTTGCACAAATAAAGTCAGATTTAAGTAAATGGAAAAACATTAGTTGCTCATGAGTAGGCCGGGCTAATATAATAAAAATGACAATTCTACCCAAATTAATATACCTATTTAGTGCCATACCAATTAAACTATCAGACAATTACTTTCTAGAGCTGGACAAAATAATATCAAAATTCATTTGGAAAAACAAAAGGTCCAGAATATCAAAGGGACTAATGAAAAGAAATGCTTGGGAAGGTGGCCTAGCGCTACCAGACCTCAAACTGTACTATAAAGCAGCAATTATCAAAACCACTTGGTATTGGCTAAGAAACAGAGAGGTAGACAAGTGGAATAGACTTGGCACTCAAGATGCAGTAGGCAAGGAATATAGCAACCTTCTGTTTGATAAACCCAAGGACCCCAGCTTCTGGGATAAGAACTCATTGTTTGACAAAAATTGCTGGGAAAACTGGATAACAGTGTGGCAGAAATTAGGCATAGACCCATACCTGACACCGTACACAAGAATAAAGTCCAAATGGGTACATGATTTAGGTATAAAGATTGATACCATGAATAAACTGGAGAAGCAAGGAATAGTGTATTTATCAGATCTATGGAGAAGGGAAGAATTCTTTACTAAAGGAGAGATAGAATGCATTATGAAATGCAAAATGGATAACTTTGATTACATTAAACTGAGAAGTTTTTGCACAACCAAACCCAATGCAACCAAAATCCGGAGAGATGTAGTAAATTGGGAAAGAATTTTTACAGCTAAGCTCGGGGATAAAGGCCTCATTTCTAGAATATATAGAGAACTGATCCAAATGTATAATCATACAAGTCATTCCTCAATTGATAAATGGTCAAAGGATATGAACAGGCAATTTTCAGAGGAAGAAATTAAAGCTATCTATAATCATATGAAAAAATGCTCTAAATCACTATTGATTAGAGAGATGCAAATCAAAACAACTCTGAGGTACCACATCACACCTATAAGATTGGCAAACATGACAGAACAAGAAAATGATAAATGCTGGAGAGGATGTGGGAAAGTTGGAACACTAATTCATTGTTGGTGGAGCTGCGAGCGCATCCAACCATTCTGGAGAGCAATTTGGAACTATGCCCAAAGGGCTACAAAAATGTGCATACCCTTTGACCCAGCAATATCGCTACTAGGACTATATCCCCAAGAGATCATAAAAATGGGAAAGGGTCCCACATGTACAAAAATATTTATAGCAGCACTCTATGTAGTTGCCAAAAACTGGAAGTCAAGGGGATGTCCATGAATTGGGGAATGGCTGAATAAATTATGGTATATGAATGTAATGGAGTACTATTGTGCCATAAGAAATGATGAACAAGAAGACTTCAGAGAGGCCTGGAAGGACTTATACGACCTGATGCTGAGTGAAAGGAGCAGAACCAGGAGAACTTTATGCACAGCAACAACCACAGTGTGTGAGAGTTTTTTCTGGTAGACTTAGATTTGTGTAATAACACAAGAACTTCTTACCAAAAAAAAAAAAAAAATCCCAATGGAGGATCTCAAGGCAAAATGCCTGCCACACTCAGAGAGAGAAATATGGAAGTCACTCACATATTGTAGCAGATCATGTTTGTGTATGTGTATGTGTTTGTGTATCATGTTCTGATTTGTTATACGATTTCTTTCATTTATCTTAGTCTGACTACATAGCATGACTATAGCGAAAATATACTCAATAGGAAAGTATATGTAGAATCTATACAGAATTGTATGCAGTCGTGGGGAGGGAGGTGGGGAGTGGGGGATAGGTGGGGGGGATAAAATCACAATTGTATGGCAGTGATTGTTAAACATTACAAAATAAAAAAAAAAAGATAATGCTGAATTTCACAAGAGAGAATAGGAAACTACAGAGTCTTCCGTATGCTACTGCATATTAAGGATATCAATAAATACCCCAAGATACACTATTAAAAATCTCTCTAAGCTCATTCATAGATCTATATATTATACTTGAAAGGCAATTCTGTCAATGAGAAAACTTTGAAAAGTTTTGAAAAGACAGTACAATAGCATATCAGGAAAAAAAAAAATTTCCATTCACAAACATAGCTATTCCCCATGTGATCTCACGAAAAATCTGGTCCTCTGAAAAGACCTCAAAATTCAGGTTCTAGGTTATGGCCACATATTCCTGGACCACTTATTTCCAATGATTGTCAGAGGTTATGGCCTCATATTCCTAGACCCATTGTTTGGTTAATTCCAATGAGTTAATGAGTTAACTCCAATGAGTTAAGCCTGGTATTTCTAGACCCACTGTCTAGTTATTTCCAATGAGTATGAGATGTACAGAGATGGCTGTGAAAGATAATTTTCGTATGGTATATGCACTTTAGCAAAGTCTATTTAATTTGCATAAGTACAGGGATTTCCAAAAGTCTGCACTAAGACTTTTGGGTAAGGATGTTCTAATAATTGTTGAACAAGTAGGTCTCTGGGAGGGGGAGGCAATTTACAAATAACACATTTCTAAAGTTAGTCTGCATTATTAATATTGTTTCCATCTCTTTCTTAAATCTTGACAATCAATAAAACAATAAATGAAGCCCTGATTTGTAAATTTTCCCAGTTTATATATGTAAATACCCACATGGAAAATGTAACAGCTGATCCCCAGGGCATCCTGCATAGATTTATAGAGATCAGATTTTCCAAATCAAAAATTAATACATAGTCTAACAAAGCAGGGTATGATAAATTGAATTTTGGAACTAGCGTAAAGGAGATCTGAGTCAGAATCCTTAGCCCAAACTTTGGCTGTATAGCCCTGTGAATATCACTTATCGTCTCGGAGCCATATTTTCTTCATCTATGAAAAAGGAATAATAATGTCAATCGCATACAGTTGTTCTGAGAATCAAATGATTTTTTATCGTTGTTCTATGTAACAATTTAATAATGATAATAATAATGTCCCCTTTAAAGGTGGTTGCCAAAAGCATATTTTTATGTCCTTGATACTTGAATTTTCTTGGGAAATTTGGGATATTTGTTTTTTGTCTACTTGCTGTATGTTAGTTACCTAGTTTACTTCAGGTCATCTCCTCATTCTAGTCTTTAGTGAGGAAGAGAAAATGGTGACACAGAGCTAAGAGCAGACAAAGGTAGGCACTATTTCTCCTAGCTGCTCAATTTTTTGATAATCTGGTATAACAGCCAGCCAAATATATCTTATACTATTGGGGGTATGGAGGAAGAAATAGTATGAAAGGAAGAACTTCCCTCTCTACTACTATTGATCTGCTTTTTCTGTTATTTAGAAAAGATAAAGAGGCACTTTGGAAATCATTGCTTAGGAACCTAAAATGTAAGCTACTGCTCCTGCCATCATGGCATCATTAAACGGTTGTTTGAAAAGCACAGAAAATGCTGGTATTCCTTACAAACCTAGGAGACTCCCTAGTGACAAACCAGAGAAAATCAATGTCCCAGGTTGCCCATGCTTATTTTCAGTGCACAGGATATAAATATCCTGAGCCATCTGGGGCCCAACACTCCATCTTCCTCCCTTTTCATTTGGAAAATAAAACAAAAACAATTTATATAACATCTTGGCTTTCAAGAACCATGCCATAGGGACTATGAACTTTAACAGAGACATAGGGCTAAATTCAAGGGTCAGAAGAGATTGAAATGATTGTCTTTTACATCTTATACATCTGTTGCCACCAATATTGCCAGCATTGAGGTTATCTTATTGCTCTCCAGCCCAGTAATGTGGATGTTTTGCACCATACTCTAAAAACCTCCTCATCCTGGAAGCTCACTCCATCTCTAGAATTTACATCTTGGAAGGACTCTCAGTCCTTGTTATCTCTCCCACTGGTATTGGATGGCTCCTCTTAGAATCTTTTTTTAAGAAATGTGCTCTGGCCAGTCATGTCTCATTCCTCTGTTGAATGCATTCAGGACTTCCTCTAACAAGACCTCTTCTAGCTCACTAGCTATCTTCCTTCATTCCTCCTTCCACCTCGTTTTATGTATTTCTCCCATTAGAATGTAAGTTACTTGGGGGCAAGCAATGTCTTAATTTCCACTTATTTCTGTATTTCCAGGACTTGTGTTAAGTAAAGGCTTAATAAATGCCAATGTTGGAAAAGGAAAAGATAATCTTTGCTTTGTACCTAAGCATTCAATAATTCAACAAGCAAATATTTAGTGAACATCTACCAAAGCTCCAAGTCTTGTACAAAATACCGTAAAGGGATAAAAGAGAAGTATGGAATCTAGTCCCTGAGCTATAGGAGTTTGATGTCAATATAAGACAAAATTAGTCTACTGAGAACAATGAGGGATCTAGAGAGCACTAAATTATCTAGTGTTAAATCTACATACAAAAGGAATTAGCAAAGGAAGAGATCAGTGTTGACCTGAGAAGCCACAATTGGCTAACTTGTTCTTCAGTTGTTTGTCATGTCCAATTCTTTGTGATCCATCTTGGGGTTTTCTTTGCAAATATATTGGAGTGGTTTACCGTTTCTGTTTCCAGCTGTTTTACATAAGAGAAAGTTGAGGCAAACAGGATTAAGTGACTTGCCCAAGGACACATAGCTAGGAAATATCTGAGACCAGATTTGAATTCAGGTCTTCCTGACTCCAGGCCTGGCACTCTATCCACTGTGCCCCCTAGTTGCCCTTACTTGGCTAATTAGGGAAGTTGGAATCAGAACAGGGACATGGAGAAGTAGGTTTTAGAGAGATAGAAAAGAGGAGGGAGGTGATTCTAAGTGACAGAAATCACAAGTAGGTGGTGGACAGAGGAATTGAGGTGATTAAAATATTGATTGGTGTGGAATGTGAGTTAGGAAATGATGGAAGAAAAGATTGGAGAAGGGGAAAGAGTCTTTAACAAGGGCAACGAAATTTTTAATTGAGATGACAGAGGACAGGCAGTCATTGCAGGTTCTTGAGCAGAGGAGTAACGGAAAAAAAATGAGATTTTTGAAAGATTAATCTGACAGTCTTATGCAGAATGATTTACAAAAAGATGAACTTAGAAGCAGGGAAAAAACTTAGAAGGCTATCACAGTAATGGAGGAATGATGTTGTGTGAGCCTAAACTATAATGAGAAAATTGTTGTTGTGTTTGTTCTTCATTCTTGAAGAGGACCATGACATCAAGATGATGACATGACTTGAAGTTGACTTTGATTTGAGTGAGGGAGGGCTGTGCAAGGTCACTAACCTTACTTTATTCTCCAGAGACATCAGGGTCCAAGGGCTTATTATTCATCAGGACAACTGGTAATGGCCCAGGATGCAATAGGAATGGAAAGAAAAAATAGAATTTCAATTTCTGGAGAACTTTAAGATTTTATAAAGTGGTTATCTTACAACTCTATGGGGTAAGATAATTTGATTACTCAGTTTGAAAAACAGGAGATTATTGATAAAAAGGAAGGTCTCATATAATCCCAAATTGTTTGTATCAGTAATTTTTGTAACATCATCACCTGGAACCAAAGTTGATGCCCATTAATTAGGAGATGCTGAAATAAGGTATGGTGTATGAATATAGTGGGATATTACTGTCCATTATGAAACAATGAGTATGATGGCTATGGAGGGGTATGAGCAAGCTTTATGAACTACTAAAAAAAATGTAAGCAGAACCTAGGCATCTACATGTAATGAATACAACGTCACTGGAAAAAACAACCAAATAAAGAAAACAATGGATCCTGTAGAATATTAACAACCAAGCTTAATATCCAAAAAGGAATACAAGAGAGGTTTATCCACAGTATCTGAAGAGGCGGGGCTCTATAAGTGTGCACATACATTAAAAAAACACACAGATTGTCCTATGCCTTAGTTATTTGGGTGAATTTTTTCCTTTTTTTTTCTTGTTTAAGGCATGGCTCTCTTAGATGGGGAAGAGATCAATATGGAAATACAAGTGATGTCAAAACAAAAGATAATAGTAAAACATTTATCAGAGAAAGAAAACAGGAGAAGATTTTTATGAAGAGATGTCACTGAATAAATATTTCTTCATTGATTTCTTCTTTGTAAAATGATGGGCATGTATTAGATGATTTCTAAGATTTCTTTCAAAGTTTTCCAGAATACTTTAGTTTGATTAAATCAATTCAATTCAATATGTATTAAGCACTTAATTATTCAAGATGTATTGGAGAGCTGGTTTTACACACACACACACACACACACACACACACACACACACAATTTATTCATTTATTTGTTTGTTTGATTGTTTATTTATTTATGTATACTCTCTACTCTCAAAGAACTAATTTTAGAGATGAGTAAATTAAGACCCAAATTGGTAGACGAATTTCCCAGTCACATGATTACTAAGCATCAGAATCAGTATTTGATCAATGCATCCTTGTCTCTTTCTGCTATACTATATTGTAGGGAGGTTGGACTAGGTGGTCTCTGTGGATTCTTTCAGTGTTAGAGCTATGATCCCTACAATACCTAATGACAGTTGATCGTACCTTATAATCCAATTACCTATTTTTACAAAAGAGGAATCCGAATCCAGAGAGATGATGTTATTTCCTTGTGTATAAGTGATGACTCAGTAGTCAAAATGAAGTGTTGGTGTTACATTCTATATTCAGTGTTCATTTGTTAAATACTCATATGACCTTTGTTGATAATGATGATACTGGACAAATGATAAAAGACCTTACCTCTTTATCCATGTAGTAATCCACATTATCCCCTATCATCTGATATCTTCTTTACCAAAAAAGCAAACAGAAGCCATCTGTCCTGATATTTGTGTCCAAAAGGATATCTGTTTCTACCTGGACTCACACCAATTAAACTCAGAATGTTTCTCTCATACTTCAGATTGGAACCCATGAGATGGGAACAGAGGAATAAGAAAAGACAGTGAGTGAGCCATTTTTCTCCAAAGCTGAAAAAGAAATTGCTGTCATATGAAATTTGCTTTCTCTCCAAGGAACCATTTTCTACTAGTTTTTTTTAAGCAGAAACATGAGAGAAACATAACTGAGGCAGACTACTCTGAATGGGGAACATACCCATGCATTTATATCACTTCTTTTGCTCACACTTTGATGGTGTGGTGGTGAATGATAGGTTTCTATTCCTTTCTAATTAGGGGGTAGAACAGATGGTGATGGCTCAATTTAAAGTGGCATGCTGCCATACTGCATGAATCTGTGGCAAGAACATGGTTCTCAGAAAAGGTTCTGATTTCCTTTAGGTTAAACACCAAAAAATGCTCATGGTTCTATTCTGTTGAAGAGGGAGAGATAGAATTTCTTCTCATCTTACTTTCCCATTTTCAACAGGCCTCTGAAATCAAGATAAGTAAAATCTAAACTTTGTGCTCTATAGTATGGATACAGATGGAATGGGACAGTTCTGAGAATCTGTTGTTTGGCTAAAGGAACTTCATATAATAATTAAACCATCTAGTCAATGTTGAAAATTATTCCTTTCAGCCCTGTTAATTATTGCTTTTAAGGGAATGTTCCAAACGTAAGGCTATTTTACTTGACTGGAGATATAGAAGAAGGTGAAATGTAGGGACAGCAAGATAAGGTCATAAAGGCATACTACTGACCTCTCTTTTATAATAAGGGTGGGACTACCCCTCTCACACACAGAGCAACTGTGAATAACTAAGGGGATGTGGAGAAGAGATAGAACTAGGGATGGCACTAGAGAATTACTAGCACAATGATCTTCAGAAAATAAAAGGACAGAACAGTCCATAATAGCCTAGGACTCCTGGCATCTCAGGTAAGTCTATCATCCTGCAGATTTGTGCTGAACAATGGAATCTGCATCAATAATGCTCAGATATTTTCATGGGGAGAAAAGGATAATTAATCAGATGTGTCTTGGTTTCCCACTCCAGAAGATATAGGAAGAGAGATGTCAGTCAACAACACCAAAAAAGAAGTATTCTAAATACAGAAATTTTAAGATATACCAGGGAGGAGGAAGGGTACTAGATAAGGGGTGGGGTAGAATGGAGAGGGTACAAGACAGTTGGAGGGCATATGAGTGAGATGTGAATTTAATGTTAAACATTTTCCTCAGAGTAAGAGAGAGGGGGAGCCAAAATGGCAGAGTGAAGGCAGGTACTCAACTTGAGCTCTCCCATAATCTCCTCCAAACAATTTAAAATGATTGCTCAAAATGAATTCTGGATCACTGAATCAGCAATAGGACAGGGTGAAACATCTTTTCAATCCAAGATAAGTTAGGGTGACAGGAAAGGTCTGTCTCACTGGGATGAGAGAGGAGCACAATCCAGCACAGGTGGCATCCTGGCAATCCAGCAGCAGGCCTTGGTGGTGACTGAATCTTCCACAGCAACTTCTGGAGTTCTCAGCCCATAAAGAGTCAGGAAGCTGAACAACTGGTCAGAAGGAAATTAAAGGGATACTTTACTGTCATTAGGTGTAGGACTCTGTTGCCTTGCCCATAAAGGGATCTGGATGGCAGGCTATGATCATAGTTGCAGGGCAAGGAGGAGCATTAGTGGACTAAAGCTCATAACCACAGAGGACTATATCATAATTCCAGGGCAGAGAAGAGTGCTTATGGTCACTCACAGACAAGAACACAGGCAAGGAGAGCAATGACTACATGTCTCCTTAGATCATATAACCTTGGAAGAATTGAAAACTTACAGATCCCTTGAACTAGCTCTGAAATCAGCAGCATGAACAACATTAATCTTGGGACAGTGCCTCCTTCACACTGGGAGTAGAACCTACTTTAACATAAAGTTAAAATTCAAGAAAGAGGCTGGAAAAATGAGCTAACAATAACAACAAAAGGAAGCTGACCATAAAATGTTACTATGGTGACAGGAAAAATCAAAACACAAAATCAAAAGGGGACAAAAATGTCAAAATAGCTAACTGTAAAGGAGAATATGAATTGGTTCCAGGACCCAAAAGACTTCCCAGAAGACCTCAAAAAGGATTTTTAAAATGAAATAAAAGAAGTTGAAGAAAAATCAGGGAAAGAAATAAGTGATGCAAGAGAATAATGAAAAAAGAGTTTGGAATAATAATAATGAAAATTATTGGAATAATGATGAAAAAACTGTTTGGAAAAGAAAGGAGAAAAAATAGAAAAATATGAACAAAAATGACTAAAGAAAACAATTTGTGAAAAAGTAGAATTATACAAATAGAAAAGGAAGTAAAAAAGATTACTGAAGAAAAATAATTCCTTAAAAATTAAAATTGGGATATACTAAATAAAAAATAGAATTGAAAAAGTGGAAGCTAATGATTCCTTGAGTTATTAGGAAATAGTAAAACAAAATTAAAAGAATAAACATATAGAAAAAAAATATGAACCATCTCATTGGAAAAACAACTGACCAGGAAAATAGATCACAGAAAGATAATTTAAAAATTATTGGACTACCTGATATCCATGATCTAACAAAAAAAGAGCCTAGAAATCATCAGAAAACTGCTGTGGCATCCTAGAAAAGGAAGGTAAAATGGAAATTAAAAAAATACCTCAAACATCTCCTGAGAGAGACCCTGAAATGACAACACCCAGGAATATTATAGCCAAACTCCAGAGCTCTGTGTGAAGGAGAAAAGAATACAAGCATTCAGAAAGAAACAATTCAAATAATCATGGAGCCACAGTTAGGATGACATAGCAGTTGGCAGGTCCTATATTAAATGTGTGGAGGGCTTGGAATATGATATTCTGGAGTTCAAAGGAGCTGGGATTACACCCAAGAATCACCCATCCAGTAAAACTGAGTATAATCCCTAAGGGGAAAATTTGGACATATAACAAAATAAAAGATGTTCAAGATACCTGATGAAAGACTAGATCTAAGCAGAAAATTTAATTTTCAAATACAAGACTTGAGAGAAGAATAACAAAGATAAACAGGAAAGAGAAATCATAAAAGAGTGAATAAAGTTAAACTATTTCCATTCTTACATGAGAGGACAATACTTGTAACTCCCAAGAATTTTGCCATTATTAGGGCAGTGAAAGGGAGTATACATCAATAGAGGGCAATGGTATGAGATGACTGCAATAAAATGATATATTAAAAAAATGAGGGGCAAGAAAGAGGGATGAACTGGGGAGAAGGGGGAAGGGAGAAGTAGATTGGGGTAAATTATCACATAGAAGAGGCACAAAAGATCTTCCACAGTGGAGGGAAAGATGGGGTTGTGTGGTAGTAACACCTGAACCTTACTTTCACTGGATTTGGCTCAGAAACAATAATATACATATTCAGTTGAGTACAGAAATCTTGCTCACCTTACAGTAAGTGAGGTGAAGAGAAGAACACTCACAAGTAAGTAGAAAGGCAGGGGAATAAGAAACGTGGGGGCTAACAGAAGGGAGTAGAGATTAGGGGAGGTAATGATCAGAAACAAAACACTTCTGTGGAAGGAAAGGGGCAAATGTGACAGACAGAGAGACAGAGACAAAGAGAAAAGGATAAACAGGAGGACAATAGATAGGATGGAAGGAAATACAGTTAGTAATCAGAATTGTGAATGTGAATGGGATGAACTTACCCATAAAATGGAAGTAGATACCAGAGTGGATGAAAAACCATAATCCAACAATATGTTGTTTTACAGGAAATATACTTGAAGCAGAGAAAAACACAGAAAGTAAAAATAATAGATTGACATAGAATCTATTATGCTTCAATTGAAGTTAAAAAAAAAAGCAGGGGCAGCAATTATGGTCTCAGACAAAGCAAAAGGAAAAAGAGATTAGAGTCCAACTAAAAGAAACAAGGAAAAAAATTCATCTTGCTAAAAGGTAGCATAGACAATGAAGCAATATCAATATCAAACATATGTATAACAAAAAGTATGACATCCAAATTCTAAAAAAAAATAAGTTATATGAATTATATAGGGAAAAAGCAAAACTATACTAGGAAGGAACTTCAAGTTTCCTCTCTCAGAACTAGATAAGGAAATATCAAGATAATTAATTAGAAAAAATAAGTGAAACAAGATAGCTTAGCAGTTACAGAATAAAATTATATTACAAAGTATTAATCATCAAAACAATCAGGCATAAAACCCTTTGGCCCACTATTAAGTAATAACACTATTAAGTCTGCATCCCAAAAGAATTAGGAAAAAAAGAACCTATTTGTATTTGTATATATGTAACTTTTTTTTGTGGTTGCAAGGAATTTTATGTGAATGGATGCTCATCAATTGGGAAGAGATGAACAAATTGTTGTTCATGATTGTGATGGAATACTTTCTTGCCATAAGAAACAACAAGCAGGATGCTTTCAGAAAAACCTGGAAAGACTTACATGAACTGATGTACAGTTCCAGGACCAGGAGAACATTGTGCACGCTAACTACATTAATGTATGACGAAGAATTGTGAATGACTTAGTTATTCTCAGCAATGCAACTATCAAAGACAATCCCAAAGGACTCATGATGAAACATGCTATCCACTTTCAGAGAAAGAACTGCTGTTGTCTGAATACAGACCAAAGTATTCTGTCTTTTACCTCCCTCCCTCCCTTCTTCCCTTCCTTCCTCCCTACCCTCCTTCTTGCCCTCTTTCCTTCCTTCTTTTTTTCCTTCCTTCCTTCCTTTCTGTCTTTCTGTCTCTGTCTCTCTCTCTCTCTTTGTTGTTCAAGTCTTCTTTACAAAATGAGTTAATATGGAAATGTTTTACATGATTGCACATGTATAATCTATATCAGATTGTTTACCATCTCAGGGAGGGAGGGTTGGAGGTAATGAGGGAGAGCTAGAATATGAAACTTGAAACTTTACAAAAGTGTTTAAAAATTGTTTTAACATGTAATAGGGGAAAAATAAAACATTATTATAAGTATGATCCATGTGGTAAAACTAGCAAATAAAAGATGTGAAATGAATAATAAATACCTATTGTCCAGATTGTGACCTGTAGGTAGATGTAATGGTAGTTTAAAATGAGAAGATCTTTCTCATTCATTAATAGGCCTATGTTACCTGCCTGAGTCACATGGAAGCCTGAGTCACATGAGTCTGAGTCACATAAAACCTGTAGTGGGAGGAGTTTGCTGAAGAGGTGGAACAGGAGGAGGTGGAAGAGGAAGAGGCAGAGCTAGAGCAGAGCTGAGAGGAAATTAGAGAGACAGCAGTCAGAACTGAAGGATGCAGGCAAGCCTGCAGTTGGCTGTACATATGAAAAGGTCATTTTGTTTAAGGGAAGCCTATTTGTGATTTGTTTTCCTGCTTGTGATTTGTCTAATGGAACTGATTTGTGGGAAATCTAGTAGGGGGAAGCCTTAGGGATGGTGTTCTTCTCTGCATTGTTATTGTGTATAGATTTCTTTGCTGTTATATGGATTTGGCTTTCTGGTGTCTGAATCAATGTTTTGGTTCTTTCTTCTATGTGGAGAATCTGTTGTATTTCTTGATTCAGAACTGCACCAGGATATTCATGGCTGCCATAGGTGCCATGAATATTGCATTGGCACTACAAATGGTGACAGTGATGAGATCATGAAATATCAGACCTCTATTTGGAGACAGAAATGTAGTGGAGGCAGAGAAAGAAATGGATGTCCCAGAGTGGAAGGATTTGCCTTATTCGTCCCTAGCAAGAGAATGGGCTAAAGGCACAGGGTTCTGTGAAAACTGGGAAGCAAGGTTACAGAAGGAAGAACCCAGAGACTTAGAAAGATGCTTGCAGGGAATACCAATAGAACCAGGGAAAGAAATGGCCAAGGTGTGTAGGAAAGGCTGGGTCTTGCTAACAAACTATCAGATTATATGTACAAGCAGAGATAAGCTGGCTGCTGGAGAAGAAGGCTCAAATGGAAAGGCTGATTTGCATGAGAGGCTTTTTATGCTGCAGCATTTAGACTCTCCTTTGAGGAGCAAGCCAGAGGGTCTCAGGTGGTAGGAGAAAAAGCTGTTGTTGGTTTGACTCACTGGAGGAGGTGAAAAGTTAACAACAGGAAAGCTAATCAAGCCCTTGCACAGGCTGGGCTTGACTAGGGCCCAAACACAGGCCAGCATGATTTGTGGGAGGAGAATGAAACAAATGAGAAGACTGAGGTTTGACCAGTACTAAGAAGGAAGCAGAAGAATAAAAAGGGCCACACAGTATTTGGGGAGGTAACTGAGGATTTTACTCAGCAGGATGTCACAGATATTTTGAATTGGTTCACCCAAAGAATGGGAAATCATTGGTATCTTGGATGGTGAGAATTAGTGAAAAAGATAAATTTCCTCAAGAGAAAAGAATAAATAGATAGCAGATTTAAAGACAGAATAGATTGACAAGAAAAGAATTGTTTACTGCTCTATTTAGAGCAGGGGTGGACTTTGGAAAAACAGAAGGCATTCCAACTAATGAACTATACAAAGTGTATCCAGGAAAGAGGCGTGATTTTAGATTGAGCAGGGAGATGAGAATTGTCCCTGCAGATCCTCCTGAAACGTTGTGTCTAAGTTCATCACACCTGCGGGGAGAATGAGCAGTTAGCCAGGCCCCAGCTCAGATTAAATAAAGTATACCTCTAACCAGAATGATGACCCCAAAACTGCAAATTGGAAAACAGTAAACAATAATGATTGAGGCTATGCTAGTGGGTTCCTGGACTCCAGAAGTGTGGCTGACCCTATATCAACCTTGCTTCTGATCTTTGTCTCCTTATTTCTTTTTGGTTTTTGTCTATTCATCTTGTTTGTCAGATTTTTTTTTCTGCAGGCTTACTCTCAACCTTCAGATGCCTGATCATTTAAGCTGGATGTCACCCCCCTGTCCATGACTGTGATGTATCATCCCTAGACCTGGCATCAACCAAGCTGTAGATGGCAGCTAAAGAACTGACCACTCGAATGGGACCTCTTGGGGCAGGGACAGTTCTACATCTATTTTAGCAGGAAATAGCTATGGAAGAAGAGACCTTCACTCCTTACCCCAAGAGTTTGGTCCCCATTTGTTTGAGGGGAGAATGATGGGGTGCTTGTGCTCAAGCCCCAGCCTAAGATAGTATTTAATAGTCTCATTTTCTGTGATCCCTACTATATTGTTGTAAAGTTCTGTTTACACCAGATACCAACCTATATAATGAATATGAAAGCTCTTGGGGCCACATGTAATGGTAATTTAAAATGGAAAGATCTTTGTCATTCGTTAATGGGCCCATGTGACCTGCCTGGGTCACATGAAAGCATGAGTCACATGAAGCCTGTGGGAGGAGTTTGCTGAAGGGGTGGGAACAGGAGGAGGCAGAACAGGAAGAGGAGAGCTAGAGCAGAGCTGGGAAGAAATTAGTAAGAGCAGTCAGAACTGAAGGACGCAGCCAAGCAGGCAGCTGCCTGTAAGTGTTAGAAAGGCATTTGGTTAAAGGAGCCTGTTTGTGATTTAAGGGGAGCCTGCTAGTGATGTGTCTAATGGAGCTGGTTTTTAGAAAGCCTAACAGGGGGAAGGCTTGCAGATGTTGTTGTTTTATACATTGTTATTGTGTATAGATTTTTGTTACTATGATGGATTTGACTTTCTGGTATCTGAATCAATGTTTTGGTTCTGTCTTCCATGTGAAGAGTCTATTGTATTTCAAGATTCAGAACTGTTCCAGGATATTCATGGTCACCATGGGTGCTGTGAATAATGTGTTGGCACCACAGTGAATTGGTAACCCAATGTTACACACATACACACACACACACACACACACACACACACTCACACCAGTAAGAATAGGTACTGAATATCAAACTGCAATGTATGTGTGTGTGAATATACATTTACATATTGAAATCACAAATATGCATCTGCACACACACATATAATATATTTAACAGGTATGGAGAAATAATAGAATTGAATAGGAAGAAGAAAGTAAAATTGCTTGCCACTGGGAAAATAAGTAGTCCTTTCAAGATTCCAAGATTTTTCCTTAAATAAAACCCCATTACAAAGCATTATCCTTATTTTGTTCTATGTAATAGGGCTAAGAATTATGTTATATCAGATTAAACATCAGAATTGTGGGTAACCCAAATGGCAATGGAGAACTAGAGAGTGAAGTGGCAGTAGGTTGTTGCATTTTACCAGCAGTTACTTGTTTTCTAGAATTAACACAAAATATTTAACTCTGGAAAAAATATGATCTAAAAGGGAAGTGAATCAATTAAAGAGTAGGTACAAGGAATAACTCATGAAAAGTCCAAGTGCTGATGAAACACACAGAATTTAAAAAAAAACCTAACTGATTTTATCTATGTATCTATCTATGTATCTATGTATCTATGTATCTATGTATCTATGTATCTATCTATCTATCTATCTATCTATCTAGATATAGATATATATAGATATATAGAAAGAGAGACAGAGACAGAGAAGAGAGAGATCTGTTTCTGTTGAAATATATTCTAGACAAAGAAACTCAAAGAGTAAAAGGTAGAGCAGAACTAGAAGTTAACCTTGGGTAGTATTATTGTGCAACTTAGAGCTAAAAGGCATCTTAAGAATCTAGTTTGTAGAAGACCTAAGAGAAGCCCCATTGTGCTCTTCCAGTTACAATATTCTGAGCCTTCTGTATCCAAATAAAGCATTTTGTCTGTAATACTGCTGGTAAGCAAAAAATTATTTGCTGACAATTTTACTTCTCACACTTAATCATAGCATCTTAGTAGGCTAAATCTGTAGGATAATTTTAATGGATTAATTTTGGATCCCTTGAATATCAATCAAGCTTTGACTTTCTCTAGTGGTATTCTATTTCCCAAGTGTGAGGTCTGGACTATGTTCTAGAGTCATAGAGGGAGGGCAAGAGTCATTCTTTAGATTACCAAAGCAAGGCTGCTATTTTAAAAAAAAAGTGAAGATAGTGGCAGTCTTGGAGCAGGGTATGACAGGAAGCTGATGTGCAAGATCAGTTGGGGTCAGGTGAATAATCAGGAGTCAGAGAGGAGATGTACTAGATGTAAAATTGCATCAGTGCTCAGTAAACCTGACAAGTACATGGAAACAGTCATAGAATTTTTGAACTAGAGGCATACAATTTCATTTTATAGAAGAAACTGAGGCCAGATAGAAAAAATAGCAGCCAAAATTATACAGTTCTGAATAACAGATTAAAATTATTTAGGATTACAAATACTCAGAAATTTGAAATTTATCACAAATCAGAGTGATGCTAAGTACTGAAAACCTTTGGGACAACAAAAAGAACACTGGCCACTGTTAAATTTATTCCCCATATGACCTTAGGCAAGGAAATTAAACCTCCCTAGACTACACTTTACTATTCTATAAAACAAAGAGGTTGGACTAGATGCCCTCTGAGGGGCATTCCTAGTTTATCTATGTAGTCTCATGACTACACCAAATCAGACAGCCAATGGGAAGCACCAGCAACAATAAAATTTAGAACCTAGATAACTGCTACCCCAGAATGCAAATTTTTTCTTTCAACTAGACTGGGAAGCAGGAAGACTAGGAAGATTTAGTTAATGGTCAGCTTTGGAGTTGCAGGCAGAAATGCAGAAATACCGTTAAAAAAAAAAAAGCAGAGGATTGTACAATCTTTAAAGTCAATGAAGTTTTGAGGATTAATAAATTCAAAATACAAATTTAATAAATTCAAAATATAAACATTTTAAAAAAGAATCTGAGATGTTAATTATTTACAATTAGAAGAAATTTTCCTAGGTTTCTTTTTAAAATTCAATTTAACCACTATTTTGTGCTCTATGTTACATTAGCCTGTTTTTGAACTTTGTAAAAACTCCTATCAGAGGCTGCTTGGTGGCTGAAAGCATTGCTTTTTTTTTTTTTTTAATTCCATCTTCAAACTCATCCAAAGCTTAATAGGGCTATAAAAATATTTATACACATTACCAGTGCCATCATCCCAATCCACTCATAAAGACCAACAGACAGGGCTTCTGTCTGAGAAATTAACACAGATCAATACACAGGGCTTTGGCATCACAAACATTCTTTCTGTTGGGCCTCTCTACAAACAAGTTCCCCTCGCCCATTCACGTTTGCCTCTCTCTTAGTTATGCTTCTGTGTCTTTTCTTTCAGCTCTGCTTCTGACTGATCTCCCTAGAATATATGTGCTGCTTTGAATCAAAGACTCTTGATTGATTCAATCAAAGGCAAGACTCAGTCAAAGGCACTTGATTGGCTAAAACTCAAACAGCAAAGGATCCTACATGCTTGCCTTTACACTGAGATGGTCAACCAAGATGACCTCCTCTACACTGTCCATATGAATGAAGGATGAATAGAGTCCACATTATATGTGCAGTGTAAGAAAGTATCATTCCTAAAGTGTTGAACATGCAGGTTTACAGTGACAGTGCCTTGTCTTGTTAAAATTAAGGTAAAAGGTATTCCAAATTTACGAAATTTTAAAAGTATAAAGTAAATTCAAATATTAAACCTTCAATTTCATGTTTTAAGTTTGTAGTATTTATATTTCTGAAGTTATTTGAGCTTAAAATTATGCAAGATTTTTGAGACTCTCCACATATGAAATATATCCTGGAAATAGTCAAGTGTTTTAACCTGGTTACATTAAGGCTGGAAGGGATTAGTTAAGAGCAAATCCTGATAGCCAATTAGAGACTTCAATCACCTTAAATATTTAGAAAACTTTGTTATACCTGTGTGTTTCTGTGTGTGTGTGTGTACCTGTGCACATGCATTTATAAACATGCATATGTTTCTGTGTACGTCTGTCTATGTATACATTTTCATAGGTGAAAGGAAAGGGTTGTATCCAGTAATCACTTTCTCTTTTGCTTCATTCTCAGCCTGTAAGTAGAAAGAGGAATCAAGTTTGATGCTTCTTTGTTAGCCGAAGCTTGAGAATTATGACTTTGTACCAATACCCCCTTCTGTTTTTAATAAGGACATTGGGTCTCACCAGGAGATTCAATAGTGTGGGTCCCCACGGAGACCTTTTAACTTCAACTTTACATTTTTGAGAGCTTAATTGTGATCCTTTGAAGTGCCCAATTAAAGATTTTAAAGAAAGAATTGGCATTATAAAGTGTTGTCTGCCTCAGGTTTCTTTATCCAGGAAGAAAAAATACTTTTCCTTTCAAATATTCCTCTCTCTGGCTCGTTTTCTTTTCTTTTCTTTTCTTTTTTAAAGTAGTTATATCCTTTTATTTTCTCCTTTTCTTATCTCCAATGGCTCTGCTTTCCCCCCTCAATCATTCTCTCTCTACTGTTCACTCTGTTTCTGATGCTCTCTGACCCCCTGTCATTCCTTTGCTCCCTTACCTTTTCTTCCTTTAGAGATTCCTGATATTTGTCATGCTGAGAAAATACCCGTTGCTTATAAAAGTGTGACAAATCAACTAGAGAGAAAAAATTACATTGGTTTGCTATGAAAAACTTCAGGACTGAAAATCCATGATCATCCCAAGTATTAAAAGAGTTACCAGTATAAGACCACCTAAAGAGAAAGTGTAGTTAATCTTGCTCTCCTATGAAAAGCCTTCCCTCTTATAAGGAATGGGTCTCTGAAGACAAGTTCTAAGTGTAAACCTTTGTTTCTTGGGTTTTAAGCAAATTTGTAAATAAATGAAAGAAACAGACAAAAAGCAACCCCTTGAAAGTGTTATGATATGTTCATTGGATACCTGTTGTATTAAAGATATTGAGTAAGGGGAATATGTAGGGCCTAAAACAACATAAGGAAGTTAAGACATGCATACAGTCATACCTCTTCTGGGTATGACTCTATTATATTTTGTTATTATTATGACAAAAAAGCATTGGGTTAAAGATAACAATGTAAAACTTTAAAGTTTCTCCTCTAGAAAAGTATCACTGTGTACATAGATGAAAGATGATTCAAGATTCTTTGATATAAGTAACAATATATGGTTTTATTTAACTGTTGCAGATTGTAAGCTCTTTGAATTGGGGAGTCTCCTCTTTTTGGATTTATATTCCTAACACTAGCAGAATGCCTGGGCCATAGTGGATGTTTAATAAATGCTTGTTGATTTTTTGAACAATCTTCTCTTTATTGGTATCAAGACATAAAACAAAATGAACATTGTTGAAATCTATTCATCATTTTCATAAATAAAGTGATGGATTTAGACATGAAGTCCAAGTGGGAAAAGGTTCTCCCGATGTTCCTGTTTGGAACAAACTCTTAAACTATGAAGCCCCTTCAATGAGGTGAATAGTAAAGTAAAATAGAGCAACCTGGTAATTTTCACAAGACAAACAAAGTGGATGATGGCTGCACAGTGCCCTGACTATAATATGCAGTTGGTTGTGTAATCTGCTGAGTAGTTCGTCAGAGTAAGTCCACATATATGGGTATGTAGGCAGGCACATGTGTGATGTAGAAACCGCAGATGCCCAGCAGTGTGAGCTCAGATTTAAAAGAGAAGAAAGAAAGGAATTGGATCACATTTGGGATCAGAGGAAACTCCTTACCATAAAGAAAATCTGTTGTAAGATAGACATTATTTTAGTGATATTATGTAACTATTAACTATGGAGCAAAAGCCTTTCAGAAGAACCAAAATTGCAAATCTTCCACAGAGAAAATGCACTTTGGCTATAACTAGACTGTAATATATCATTAACAATGACATACATTAAGAAAGTACATAAAAGATATTATAAAGAAGAAATTTGCCTGGAAAAGAAGCTAGATTAACCATGAAGTTCAAGGTGTTAATGATATCCACAAAATCTTATATGGTACAGAAGAAGACCTCTAGACCATTGGGTTTTCTATGTACAATCTGTGGTAGGATATAGTGAAGAATCAAGAGGAATGTTGCATAATGCTGACCTCAGAGTCAGGAAGCCCTGGGTTCAGCTTCTGCCTCAGGCACATATTGGTCATGTGATACTGAGTAAGTAATTTTATTCATCTGTGCTGTAGAGAACTCTCTACCAATCAATTAGCTATTAAGTTAGCTACAAAGTTAAGTTAGTATAGGAGCCAGCTAAATGGAAAAGTGAATGGAGCATTGGATCTGGAATTAGGAAGATTCAAATCTAACCTTAGATACTTACTAGCTATGTGACCCTGGGCAAGTTACTCAACATTTGAGGTAGGCATTGCAGTAGATAGAGCTATAGGAGGCATTCATTAATGGATGGGAGTTTTTGATCATCAGAGCAATGCCTGCTGGCAAAAAGACAAAAAGGTTGAAAGACGTAGTAGAGTGTGCCAGCTGTGTTTGGTTCTTATTTTTTCCCCCTTTGTATTATCATTGATGTGGTTGGAGGAGGTTATGGTGGTCTACGTCAGTCTAGATGTGCACCTCATGCTGCAGAAAAACTCAGACACAATGAATTCTAGTGGAGAGCAAGTGAGAACAGAACCATGAAGTCAGACACATTCTAACACTGTCTGGAACTTACTAGCTCAGCTTACTATTGGTTTCTATCATTATACAAAGGTGCATTGGGGGCACATGAATTCTCTAATACAGGGGTACAATGAGGATCAATTTTTCTTCTTTATGTTTTAGCAGATGTTTTTGGAGCGGGTCTGCCAAAGTGTGATTTTCACAAATCAATACATAAAACTTCACTTGCCATTAAGGATTTAATCTATCCTAAGCTGTTATTCGATAGGACTAGATGGAGAGGGGGGAGTGGATGAGAGATATGAGAGATAAATTACCTGACTGTCCGTAAATAAAAGTAAAGAGGGAGGGGGAATGTAGAGAAAGCAACATAGAATTGCTTCTCTCATATTGATCACAATCCCATGCTCTCCTTCTAACTGTACAGTTTTCAGTTTTGACATGGCATGCAGAGCCTGTATTGGGAACCCAGCTAAAGGTCAGGAGGGAGATGCAGTGGCAAAACAAAGATATGCCAGTCAAGCCTGGCTGCCTGTTAGAGCTGGGACCTGAAGAGTAAGGAGATGAATTGTCCACCAATAGTTTGATGGAGCTAGGAGGTTGCACAATATAGATCTGAAATATTGATTTGCTTGATCCTTATGAGACATAAAAGGAGAATAATCCTCTTTTATACACTCTGCTGTCCTAGCACTCTGAAAGAACTTCTTAATAATTTCAAAAAGCTTTTTCTTGACTTTCTGTGGGGTCCAATTTTCCTGATATCAGACTGGCGTAAGGAGACTATGTAGCGTATTGGAAAGAAGACTATATACTGTGCCCTAGAAGTCAGAGTTCTAATTCCATTCTTGTCTTACTGTGTGTCTCTGGGCAAGACATATCTGATCACTGAGTCTCAGTTTCCTCATCTGGAAAGTGAAGACAGTTGGGCTGGACAGTTTGTAAGAGAGCTTCAATTCAAAGATTCAGTTCAGTGAGGATTTTTTAAGTTACTATTTGCAAGGCACTGCACAAGATACCTGGGACACAAAAACCTCAATAAAAGGCACTGAGTCAAGAGATGGGAGGAATGAGAAACCCATTTTAATGAGAATGCAGAGTGTACAAAGGAAAGTAATATGAAATAAGACTATAAAAGAGGATGATAATGTAGTGCCCTCAACAAGCTTATCTTCTTAATTTTATTATGGTGCATAAAACTCATAGCCAGATAAGTGAATGTAAATTATGTACAGAATAGATATGATGAAAGTTCAGGATGCAAAGAAAGCAATCATACCTGCCCAGGAGGAGCGGGTGGAAGTAAAAGCAAAGAATCAAAAAGCTTTATGTAGGAGACAGCACTTGGGCAGAGCTTTGCAGAGGACTAGGGATTCCAGGAGCAGAAGTAAGGAGGGAGAGCATTTAAAGCCCAGGAAACAGCTTGAGAAAAGGTCTGAAGGTGAAATATGGAATGACTTTTCCAGCTTCAAAGTTATATCTCTCCTTGAGAAGAAAGCTGACTGGTCTAAAGCCCTTGATGAGTCCCTGTGAGTGATTTTTTTTAATTGACCTGACAAAGCTATTTTATCTAGTTGTTCTGAGTTTTCTCTTAAAGAAGCAGCTTCACCATAGGTGACCATAAATTTTGAAGTGGTGGATGGGACAAATTCCCAAAGTACAGTAAAAAATGGTGAACTTCACAAAGTAGATGACAAAGCAACATGGACAATCAACTTTTGGCCACTTACTCTCTTCTTACAATATCATTGAGGGGCAGCTAGGTGGTGCAGTGGATAGAACAGCAGTGCAGGAGTCAGGAGGACCTGAGTTCAAATCTCACCTCAGACACTTGACCCTCATTAGTTGTGTGACCTTGGGCAAGTCACTTAACCCCAATTGCCTCATCCTGGGTCATCTCCAGTCATCCTGATGAATATCAGGTCGCTGGATTCAGATGGCTCTGGAGGAGAAGTGAGGCTGGTGACCTGCACAGCCCTCCCTCACTCAGAACAAAGTCAAGTGTAAGTCATGTCATTATTTCTCTGATGGCATGGTCTTCTTCGGCAATGAAGGACAAACACACACAATATCATTTATGGTCATTGGAAGAACGTTTCCTTTTGAATCTTTTTTATGAACTACATTTTGGTTCCGAAAAAAAAAAAAAAAGAATTGAAATCTTTCCTGTTATTTTCCCCCAAAAGCAGAAGTTCATCTCATTCATAGAGAGGAAACTCAGGCTTAATGTTCTCTCTGAGATTGACTAAACCTTTCTAGATAATTTGGGACTAAGTCTGCAGTCAATATTTAAATAGCAAAAGAAAACGATGGGCTTTTTTGAACAGCAGAGGGCAAATTCAATAACCCACTAGTACTTCCTCTCCAAAATGGGTTATATTATTCCCCATGCAAAGATACTCAGCACTCTAGTAAAGCACTGGTTTCCATGCTTTGCCTCTAACCATTTTTTTTCTATTTTAGTTATGAACATGCTATTTTGGTAAATTAGAAGAAAATGATGTGCATGCAATTCATTAAATCCTTCTTTCCCAGCCTTGCTTTTCTAGATGCATTGGAACAAGTCCAATTGTTTTGAAAGGATAGCAGCAAGCCAAATGGGGACACCCCAGTTATGCCCATATAATTGCCCAAATTTGCTCACTGAGAATTTCTAGTGCCATTTCCTTTCTCCTTCTTTGAAGTTTTTTGTAAATCTTAAAGTACTAAATAAACGTGAGCTCTTATGCCCTCTATAATCTGGCTCCCACCTATTTTTACAGTCTTATTTCATGTTACTTCCCTTTCCACACTGCATTCTTATTAAGTTGGGCTACTCACACCTTCCCATACTCTATATTCCATCTCTTGATGGCACCAATATGAAAAACTCCTAGGAGCAGGACTTAAGGATTGATGGCTGGTTAAGTAACTGATATCAGAAACAGAATAGGTTATAGATTCCAAGCCAATCAGTATTCAGATCAACCCCATGAGTGGTCATTGTACTTTACACCCTGGGTGGGATATGGAAACAGGACCCCCCAGATAAGTAGGTAAGTAGATCATTAATAGATAGGTAAGTAGAGAAATACATGAACAGATAAATAAACAATAAATGAATGAATGAATGAATTAATTAATTTTATATTTGAGGAAGTTGAGTCCTAGAGAAATTAACTGTCATCCCCAAGGCCATACATAGTAGATATAAAAGTAGAAATTTTTAGCTCCTATCCTCTGATTCTAGTCATCATTCTTTCCATAGTTCTAAACTGCTTTCAGAGACAAAATTTACATTTAGATTTCCCTGACTCCAGTCTTCTCTCTCCCTCCCTCTCTTCCTCTCTTTCTGTTGCTGTCTGTCTGTTTTTCTGTCTGTCTCTCTCCCTTTCTCTCCTTCCCTATAAAAAAGAAAGGCATAAGTACAAGCTTGAAAAAATCTCCCTACCTAACAATATATGACCCTTTCATACGGGCTACTCTGATGTCTCTGATTTTTGGAAATTGTGCTCACTGTCCTTGTTCAGGGTTATTCCTTATATTTTTCATGAGCAAAATAGTAGACTGAGAAGTCCTATTGTTTGCTATGTGACTCTGTTTACCATCCAGTTCATTCAGGAACACAAACCACCCCAGTAGCTGCAACCATAGGTAGTATAAACTCCTTAAACTGGGTTGCCAATAGAATAAGGCCCTCAGTGAGATGTTGGGTGATTACAAGTACCAGTAAACAGTTCCCACTCATTTCTGATGATTGCTTCTGTCACTAGCATTCTCAACACTATTAGTCTACTCTGATATTCAAACCAAAAGCAAGTTGGTCAGGACTGCATCATCCCAAAGATACCTCCTAGACAGGTCTGGATGGTTTTCCATTCCTCATCCAACTGGTCAACAAGCATTTATTAAGTTATTACTATTTGCAGGCACTATGCTAAAAACTGAGGATGCAAGGAAAGGCAAAAACACTGTTCTTGCCTTCAAGAATTACACATTCTAATGAAGGAGACATCATGGAAATAACTGTGTACCTATAAAATACTTGTGATGCAAATCGAAGACAATTTCAGAAGAAAGGTACAGAGGTGTAGGGAGATTAGAAGACGGTATAAGGAGTAATAAGATTTAAACATACCATTTGTCCCACCAAGTTCACTTCCAAATTCAGTGGCACTGCTACTAGGTTTGTTTTTGCTTTTCCTTGATCTTCAGGGCATAAATGTTAAGCTAGTTTCAAAAACCAGGCTCACTTTTCAGACTCCCAGAGTTCCAAACTCTAAGACTCTTAGTCTTCGGAATGACTCTCTTCCTCTAACTTTTAAAACTCTTAAGGTTCTTACTTTCAATTTCCTTCACTTAAAATAGAGAATAAATGCTGTAGAAGGAAATAAAGCAAAACAAAGCAGAACAGAAGCACATTTTCTGAGTTATATGTTGGCCTATGATGGTGAGAAGGTCTGAGGCCTCTCCTACAGCATTATCACTATACACCATCAATGAAAGAATCAAACCAAAAGAAATGCAAAAAAAAAGAAAGAGGGCCAGACTAAGAGAGATCCTTTAAAAGCTACCTCTAGTTCCAGTTCCCCAACTAAAAAGGCTGGCATTTATGACACGGTTACCAGATCACAAGCAGGTATAGAATCTTTCTGCATTGTGAAAAATCTCCCCAAGGCTCTTCTAGTGCATGTCATTACTATTTTCTTAAAAGTAATATATAAAGACTTTTCCTTGTACCCTTTGAAATGTCACACTCATATTGCTACACACACACACACACACACACACACACACACACACACACACACACACACACATATTGATTGTACATCAGTGGTGTTAAACTCAAATAGAAATAGTGTCCTTAATCTGGAGACAAGAATCCCTACGCACTGCATGTTGACTTAGTTTTAAAATGCAATGTTTCCTTTGTTTTATTATATTTTATTTATTATGTCAAATATTTTCCAATTATATTTTGACCTGCTTTGGGCCCAGTCAGGGGTATTGCATCATACAGCCAATGGGCAGCATGTATCCTTGAAGGCTTGAAGGAATACAAGACCTTCTCTGTCCATTTCTAGGCCTATGTGACCACGTGTTTCCTTTTTTCCCTTGGATCAGTGTCTGTGTTCCCAGGTTGAAAGGTACACAGATATTTCCATCGTAGATGTCTTGCTGCTTTGAACTCCAACTCAGTACACAGGTGTGATACATTCTGTACTGAGTCACATAAGTTTCACTCCTTTTGACACTGAGTCGTTTAGGCATTGAGTCATGTGGTTTGTGATGCCTTCTGATCCTGAATCTATGTGCAACTTGGGAGACACTGGAACAGGGACCACACAGCATGATGTGCCCACATCAGAAAGGGCTCTGTGGTCTATTTCACAAAGGAAATGCAGGATGCAAAAATTTGGAATATCCATCCCAAATGTTCACAGGGATGTCTGTGCCCATTCTGTGGTAGAGCATTCCAAGCTCATATTGGCCTGATCAGCCATAGTCAGACACGTTGAAACTTGACTTTATCATAGTGACATCATTTTGGTCCTCTTCAAGAACAAAGGACAACAACCAAACCCACTGGTATATACTAAGAGGTTGGTGTTTTACTTTGGGGCTTATTCATGGGAAGAATGTCCACCTGAGGTCTTTGTGATTTGGCCAGACTAGACTTTAAGTAGCCATTGTTATCCCCTCTCCCTTCCCCAACCAGGTTTGTCAACCCAGATGTTGATGCTCCCTTATCTGGTGATGTATGTACCTTTACTTTGTTTTGACAGTTGGAACCTTGTCTATTGGATTCTTTCTTGGATACTCACTTTTCTCTACTTCTATATCATTCTCATTGTTTAATAAAAGTCAGATTACTAACCCTTGAAGGTGTCTTCCCTTTAGAGAAGGAGATCAAGAATCTGTGTTAGCAGGCCTCCTGCATGTGGGTTTTATTGGTCTTACACCCCCACAGCAGCTGCTAGTAGCATTCCCACTACAGTACTCCAGAACCCAGGTCATCTTGCCTTCATGACATTGATGCACAATACTCATGAACTTTGGGTAACCAAATTTTCATGTAATTTCTCACAAGTCCTCATGATTGACGGTGTCAAAGGCCTTGTTCAGACTGACAAAAAGTTTTGTATAAACCTATTTTCTACTCCTGGCATTTCTCCTGGAGTTGTCAGGCAGCAAACACCATATCAACCATTCCTCAGCTATTTCTGAGCTCTGATGAGTATCATGTTAAAGAATGTGTAGAAAGATCACTTTCCATGTGAAGGAAGGGGAAATGACAGGAAGAGAGCTTATAGCAGTTTTGACCTACTGTACCTTTTGATTCTACTTTTGTTTGTTTTTTTTTTTTTAAGAGTAAATGTTAAGACTTAGCTTCCCACTGTCCCCTTCTCTGCTTTTACTGCCACCATCTCTTCTCTCTATACCAGGTTCCTGAAACTCATCTTAGATAGCAGACATTTTCTGTTTTTGCCTTTCCTTCTCCCTAGTAACTACATATAGGTCTTTTAAAGGTGTGTGTTTGTGTATGTGTGTGTGTGTGATGAGGGTTTTTACTACAAAGCACTTCAGGGATAGCTACTAGCGGATAAAATTACAAACTGAACAAAAATTCATAAGTTTACAAAGGTCTTATCAGTTAATCCTGGTAAGCACTACTGGGAACCAAAACTTTCTTCTTGGTTTTATTTTTGTCTGAATAATCCACTTCTTTAAGATTCAACCTTCAGAGTTACCCCCAGGCCAGTCTTAGTTTCCTTTTTTTAAAAATTTCTTCTCCCTGAGTTTTCTGAGAAGCAGGATCATAGATCTATAGTTAGAAGATACCTCAGAGGATGCCTAGCCCCACTCTCTCATTTAAGAGATAAGAAAACTGAGATCCAGGAGCTAAATGACTTTTCCAAGGTTAAACACATGGTAGTCATGCAATTTGGGTTTGCTCAGAACCCCCAAATCTTGGACTACAAGGTCGAGCTTCCTGGAAGGATTCACACACTCAAACTGTCTTCTAGTCAAGTGGCAAAGTTTATTGTAATGCCAATGATTGAAGTTCCAACTGAATCTGCAAACTAAAAAGATGAGGCTGATGCTTATATACACAATGGCCAGTGAAAGAATCTAGGTGGAATTAAGGAGTGGTTAGTATAAGCAAGCAACATGGGGTGGGCTAAGTGCAAAGAAGAAAGGAATGTCAAGTAAGGTAATTAGGTGATCTGGGTGGGCCAGGTGACTTGGGTGTGATGCCAGTGATATGGGCTGCTGAATTGTATGGAAAAAATCAGACACTAGATTACTTTCAAAGACATGATCTTTTTAGGGGGTCCAGGTCCCAACATTCCATCAATAAGTATCCCAAGTAGAATATGAACCCAATTCCTCTGATTCCAAAGGCAGTATACTTTTTTGTTGTATTGTGCTGCTTGCCTAGGCTTACCTATTTCCGGAGAATAGAAGAAGCACACAAACATCCTTGTTGCTTTCCTTTCCTCAGTCCCATAAGAACATTCCATTCCAAATACCAGGTAGTGATTAGGACTTGTCAGGTTTGAGATGTTAATTGTATAGACCTGTAAAAGCATGCATCCTGACATACACAGAAGAGCCTGCTATCATAGGTTCTCAGATCTGCATTTCTAAAAGGAAAGCAACTTTCAAGGGATCAACAATCACTTTAACTGAGATATATATAGAGGGAAGCACCAACATCTGGGTTTTCAAAGCCAGGGAGGGCTACTGAGAGGCTTCCCAGAGTCTCATTTGCCACATAAAACTTCTTCCAAAACTAAGCTCCAAAGTAAAAACATACCTCAGAGTCTATATAGGTTTTGGAGCCTGTACAGGCTCCAAAAGAGATGGTTAGCATCACAACCCTTGAGAACCAGTGCCTCATTAACAAAATATGTGGGACTTTCTACAAATCTTCCCAGGCCCATTAATGGTTAAGGAAGATTGTCTTTAATCACATTATTCAATCAGAGGCACTTGATTATACTAAAACAAAAACAGCAAAAGATTCTACTTTGCTTGCCATTGCAAGACCTATCTTGGGTCTGTCATATTGATTCTCTCTAGATACAAGAGAAATTTGTCCACAATTTAGAAGTATTTCCAGAAAGTCAATCTCCACACTGAGTTGAATGATACTATTAGCTTATTGCACCAAAGGGCTAACCCTGTGAGATTCCCATCCTGGTGAGATAGGAATGAGACAGCCTTGTGAGGTACATGCATGAGAAATGACTTCCAATTCGAACAGATAATACTGAGTATGATTCTGTCTACTAATGTCAGAGATTTAATCTAATTTGCTGTGAAGATATTTTGAGAGAGGACCCCAAGAGAGGTCAGACAGGTTACATATACATATATACATACATATACATACACACATACATACATATATATATATATATAAATGCAGTTATATATATGTATGTGTGACACAATCTATACGGAGAGAGAGACAGACAGACAGACAGACAGACAAACAGATCCTGAAACCCTGGAGCTACAGAAACCATTGTTCTGATCATGTCCCTTGGCCTCCAGCACTTGAAACTCCAGACACTGAAGACAGTGGATTTTCTTGTGATAAGATTGTTCTATTTCCCTTGTTTTAATCAGAGTAGCTTTATCTTGCTCCAGGTGAACATCTCCCTTATGATTTTGTTATGTATTCTTTGATGAGTTCTGACTGATGTAACTACCCTGACTTGTGTTTACTGTATAACTTGGATAAACAGGTTTTCTTGTTACTGCCTATTCATGACAATCTTTATGTGTAAACAACATTTGGTAGGAAGGGAATAGTCTGTTAGAATAAGCTAAGAGCTATGTTCCCTTTAGAGAATGATCAGAATATCAGCTATTCTGAAACTATGGTGCAATAGACTAAAATATATAAAGACTGACAAATAACTTTAATATTCTACATTATATTCTGTATAATATATTCTATATTATTGTATTCTATTTTCTATTCTAAGCCAATATTCTTGCTTAGAAACTGCAGAAGAGACTGCCCAACCTTGGTAGTCTTGCACCTTGCCTGCCCTTCATCCCTCACCTCTAGCTTCTATTGCTTCAGACCCTCCTCCTATTCTCTGCAAAAGTAGGCCATGACTCAGATCATATTTAACCATAATACCCATGAATGTTGCCTTTCTCTCTGTATATAAATCAATTTATTTATCTATATCAATATGTCCTTGTATTTCTATCTCCATGTCATCTATACAAAATACTGTATCCACCTATGGAAAATATAGCTATAATGAGAAGTTCTTTTTTCTCTAAGTCCAACATCATTTCATCACACAATTTATAGTAAAATAATAATTAATTTTAATCATGATAAAATAGTAATTAATTTATAGTGAAATTAAATTAGAATTATTTTATACCTGATAATTCCATCACAATTTCCATTTATTAAGGCTGAAACAAACTGCTGGCAATAGCAGGTAATAGAAAGACTGAAAGAAACTGAGTCAAGACACTAGGAATACAAAGGAAAGGCAGAGCAACAAGCATTTATTAACCACTGACTATGTGGTTGGCAAACACTGTGCTGAGTTCTGGAGTTACAAAAATAAGCAAAAAGAAAGGTAGTCACTGCCTTTGAGGAGTTAGCTTTCAAATAGGGGAAGACAATAAATATAAAGTAACTGAAAAATGGGTGGGATGATGTATATTCACAGCAGCATCCTGGCAAAGTCTAGAGCATCAAAAGCACAGCCAGGATGATAATGAAGCTGACTTTGACCACTTCCCAGAGTTGAGGCCCTGAAAGGACCACATCAGTGGTAAAAGGGAATGACATGTTGGAGGGATATTCCCAGGTGAGACAGTCCCAGGAACTTAGAGAAGTTCCAGTGAGAGAAGACAGTCAAGGTTTGGAGGTGAAGTCCAGAGAGTCAGAAGCCCAGTTCAAGTGGGGAATGAAGCATGAACTTCTTGGGCCACTCTCCAAAATGGAAGTCCTGGGAGGAACTCAACAGTGGGAGAAGAATGGCATGGCAGAGATTTTGAAAAAAAAGATAAAAGCAAAGCAATCTCTTCTGTAAAAGAACTTATATTCCAGTGGTAGAGACAGTGTATTGTACATATATACTTATATGTGCACATATATGTATGTGTACACACATATATACATACATACACATACATACATAGATACAAAAAAAATTGATGATGTGGGAGGAAACTTTAGTGATTAAAGGGATGAAAAAGGGCATCATGTGGAAAGAGGAGTGCATTGCAAATGTGAGGCTAGTCAATATAAAAGCATGGAGATAGAAGATATAGTACCATCTATGATGAACAAGAAGAATGAGCCCAAGGTCATTGTATCATGATCACAGATTTTGAGTTGAAAGGGATCGTCTCATCCATCTCCCTCATTTTATATATGAGTAATTGATAGCACAGAGAGGTTAAATGGCTTGTCCCATGTAACACAGGAAATATGAATGAATAGATTTTTTAAAAAAGCATTTATTAAAAGTTTACTATGTGCAAAGTACTGTGCTAAGTGCTGAGGATATAAATAAACAAGTAAGATCATCCCTGCTGTCTTAGTAAGAGTGAGACAAGATTTAGTCCCAGGTCCTTTGACTTTGAATTTAGTGTATTCAAGTATACCATGCTATGCTATTTAAAGGTTTAGAGGCAGTTATTGCATATCAAAATTAGACTGACAGTCAGCAACAAATTGACAGGTCAGTATCAAGAGCACACACACATACACACACACACACACACACACACACACACACACACACACACACAACCTGAGTCGAGATAAGAAGTGGGTAAAAGGCAGGTAAAATGATAATTAGAAAGATATAAGAGAACGGAAATAAAGGTAATAAGTGTTTATTAAGTACCTACTGTATTCCAGGCACTGTGCTAATAGCTTTATAAGTATTAGTTCATTTGATTCTCATAATAACTCTGAGAGGCAGATATTATTATTATCTCCATTTTACAATTGAGGAAACTGAGGTAGACAAAAGTTCAGTGACTTGTCCAGTTTACACAGCTAGTTAGTGCCTGAGACAGGATTTAATGAAAGTCAGAAAGTGGCACAGCAGGGCAGACGTGTTCAGCATTGAGAGCCAGGGAATATACAGGAGCTAAAGAATCAAGGAAAAGTGATTTGAGGAAAAATGGTATTAGGCAACATTAAGAGAAAAGACCTGGATCAGGAAAGCCATGCCTTGTTTCATCCAGACAGATTTTACATATTTTCTATGAGGCAGTAGCCAGTCACCAGTCAAAATTTTTGAGGTAAAGCACCCATCTAGAGCAGGGATTTAGGGGACAGAGGGAAGAGCTTACCCTGACTTGTACAGGGCTTGGCGCCATTACGGAAAGACTAGTCACATGGTTGTTTTGTACTGTTGGGTGACACTGTAAACCTGTCTCTAGCAGTTTTAATAAAGGAAGAAATCAAACATATTTCCTGCCTGAAAGGTCCATTTACAATGATCAGATCACTAGTAGATGGACGGAGGTGGAAGAAAAAAAAGCAACATCTTTGGAAATGAATCTTTCCTTGAGAACAATAGTTCTCAAGGAGTACCCTCCCACTAGACAACGAAAGATCATTAGTGGACCCACAAATTCCCACCTGGGACTGTTATGGAGGACAACAAAAAATGAGATAACTTAGATATTTTGATGAGGCCCAAAGGGTGTTCTAGTAATCTAGAATTTGTTATCAGGTTATTTTTTTTTCCAGGGAAAAGGGGGAACGGGGGAATATCATATCAAGTGGTGTAATGAGAATGTGTGTGTGTGTGTGTGTGTGTGTGTGTGTGTGTGTGTGTGTGTGTGTGTGTGTGTGTGTGTGTGTGTGTGTACTGGTCAGAGGGCTCAGTGCTCAGGTCTGGAGAAAAGCTTCTAGCCATAGGCAGCTGTCAAGTAATGACTCTTACTGTCCTGACCAATTAATTTCAGGGGAAAACAATCATCTTTGAACTTGATAACTACCTGTAGTCCTATTTTTCAAATATTATTTTTGTGAATGGAATCTATAACTGCAATACAGGATACAGATATTAGAGCAAGGAAGAGGAGATCAGAAACTCAGTCTTCTCTTCTTTATTCAAGCACTGACATTCCGGATTTCTGTGGAGGGAAGATATTTAGCTGGTTTGATTTTCCTTTGTTAAGCAGAGATAATGAAGCTTGCCTTTCAGCCTTGCTATGTCAGCATACTCATTAATTATTCTAATGTTGTTTTGAACTTCATAGTTGCTACTGCTGTTGCTATCCACAGAGAGACATAGAGAATTTCAATATATAAAATAATGGCCTGATTAACCCAGTTAGGCTGCAGTTTCCTCTTTTACAAAATAAAGGGGATTCAATTCAACCTCATAAACATATTCAGAGCCTGGACCTTGGGATACAAAGATAAAAGTGAAAGAAGACATTCTCTAGGAAGGGATGATATATGTAAAAAAATAAAATTAAGGGGTAAGAGAGGGATATATTGGGAGGAGAAAGGGAGAAATGGAATGGGGCAAATTATCTCTCATAAAAGAGGCAAGAAAAAGCTTTTTCAATGGAGGGGGAAAGGGGAGAGGGGAGAGGGAAAAAGTGAAATTTACTCTCCTCATATTTGGCTTAAGGAGGCAATAATATGCACACTCAATTTCGTATGAAAATCTATCTTACACTACTGGAAAGCAGTGGGAAAGGGAATAAGTGAGGTGGGGGGGATAATAGAAGGGAGGGCAAATGGGAGGAGGGAGCAATTAGAAGTAAATACTTTGGGGGAGGGACATGGTCAAAAGAGAGAATAGAATAAATGGAGGGCAGGATAGGATGGAGGGAAATATAGTCTTTCACAACATGACTATTATGGAAGTCTTTTGCATGACTACACATATATAACCTATATTTAATTGTCTGCTTACTCAGTGGGGATGGGTGGAGAGGGAGGAAAGGAGAGAAGTTAGAACTCAAAGTTTTAGGAACAAATGTTGAGAATTGTTTTTGCATGTAACTGGGAAATAAGAAATACAGGTAATGGGATATAGAAATCTATCTTACTCTGCAAGAGAAGAGAGAAGATAAGGGTAGGGATGGGTGTGATAGAAGGGAGGGCAGGTTGAGAGGAAGGGGTAATCAGAATGGATGGTATGTTGAGGTGGGGGTAGGGGAGAGATGGGGAGAAAATTTGAAACTCAAAATCTTGTAGAAATGAATTTAGAAAACTAAAATTAAATAAAATTAAAAAAAAAACCCTATTCTCAAGGAGTTTGTATTTTACTGTGCATGGGAAATTAAATGCAAGATACATACAAAATACTACAAATGGCTTTCAAAAGGGAGGCAGGGAGAAGTATAGTCTTTGAGCATAGGGAGGGGAATTGAGAAAGCCTAATGTAGGAGATGGCACCTGAGCTCTGTCATGTATGATGCTAAATAACCATTTCCAAGTCTAAATTTCCAGAATTCTGTTTTAGAGCAGAATTTCCCAGGATTTTGTTTGTTTGTTTGTTTGTCGTTGTTTGTTTTGAAAATGGGGATGGAGTGGATAACAGCTTTGTCTTTTAACCAAGAGACTTATGTAAGGGGCAGATTCTCCAGAACACTGCTGAGCATAAGCCTAGATAAAAGAGGTTATCATGACTTTTTTTTCCTACAGCTTTTGGAAATTATTTCATGGAGGAAGGTTCCGGCCAGGCACACTTCTTAATAGAAATGTTTACAGGCCAGGTAACAAGGGATTCAGGCATGATTGCTGCCTAATATGCAAATTGTTTTAGAAGCCCAGTGTTTGGTTGACTATGCTCAATTTAACACAGTGTCTAGCCATAGAAGGTACTTAATAAATGTTTGTTGATTGATTGGTGATTTCAAGCAAATTTCATAGTCCCATATACTCAAATATCGTAGCTAATCTCTCCATCCTATCATTCATTTTTTTTTTTTTCAAAACATGTTTCTTGCAGGTTTACTGTGGGCAATGCCTTGTTCTTGGCACTGTCAAGTATACAGAAAAGCATAAGATTGGAAAAGAAAACCTATGAATTCTTTCTGTGATATACTCTGGGCACGGTGAAAAGTGAATTGACCTTAAAGTCAAGAGATACAGATTCAGGTCTATAAAAAATCTCTGCTGTATTATTGTCGGAAGAATACTTATTCTCTACAGTGTCCCAGGAAACTCTCTAAGATGATCAATTGTAAATGAGGTGCTGAACAGGTAGAAGGTGTTTCCTCACAAAAAAGATCCCTTTATAAAGGAAGACTCCTCTCTGAGCACTAACTTTATATGACCTGCTAGCTAAGAATGTTTATTAAAATATTTTAAATGTAATAAAAATTAATTTAAAAGTATAAAGAAAAATTGTTAGTTCAAGGACCATTCAAAAGTGACAAGAGGACTGTATTTGGCCCAGAGGTTAATGGTTTGTCAACTTTTGCCTCATACAAATGAAATCTTAGGTAGGTCCAGTTAAAAACAAAACAAAGCAAATTCTGGACACTTTGGTGATTTCTCTATCAAAGCAGGTCATTAGTGTGGAAATCAATATTTTATAACTTTTCATCATTTATAGCTACTTAAAAATTCAGCTCTCTCCCACTTCTAAATAACAAGTAGCTAGAGAAAGTCATAATTCCATATAGGGAAAAGAGAAAAGGTCATTACCACTTTGAGAAAAAAGAGCCAAGCTGTACGCTTAATCCCACCGCTTTATGAAAAAGGTCAATTTACCAAATAAATTAAAGTCTGATCATTTGAATTTATCAAGGAAATCGGGTATAATATGAGATGAAGAAAAGGGGAAATGTTTCCTCTGGAGAAGATAAGATAGGGAAGACAAGATTCACTCTAGCTATCTTCAAGTATTTGAAGTTTCTGAAACAGAAGAGGGATTAGATGTGTTTGATTTGGCCTCAAGAGGAAGACCTGGCAACAGTGAGCAGAAATTGCAGGTGTAAATTTAAAGGAGAAAAAGAAATGTAACTGACTATCCTGGCTCCCACTGCCCTTCCCCAGGTTTCTCCAGTACTCTTAAGGAGTTTGAATCTCTTCCACTGGTCCCAATTCCCATTGATTGTGTTCCCCCAATTTAGGGGTTCCTTGAAGCACAAAGTAGTTTTATTTAACAACTCTGCAACTTAACTTTTATCAAGAGATAATAAAAACAAATATTCTGTCTCATTACTACCCTCTGCCTTCTGTTTGGAAGGTGGAGTAATAAACTCCAAAACCCCAAAGAAGTGCAACTCAGAATATGGCCTCATTCCTCACTTCATCTTCCTGCACTGTTCTGGGACATCTCTGATGTGCCACACTTCACCTGGGTACCTTCTCCCAGCTCCCCAGGGTCCTTTTTCATTCTGTCCATCAGATTGCAAACTACTTGAGGACAGAGACTGTCTTATTTCTTATTTAATCCCCAGATCTTAGCACAGTGCTTGGCACAGAGTAGGTGCTCAATAAGTATTTATTGACCAACTGACTGAAATAGCACCCTAAACATATGGGCATAATTTCCATTCTACTGTGTCATCTCAGTTTGTGAAGATAGGAGGAGAATTAAGTTCATAGTTTAACTCAGTTACTATATAGCATGATCCTACCAAGTTCCAAGTCCAAAATACCTAACCCTCCCTTGGGCTTGAGTCTCAGCTCCCTTGTCTTCTCAGAGCTTTCCTCCAAGGTTACTATAACATGAACTCTCAGATTTGGGGGTTTCTAGACCTGCCAACATCTAGAACTGTGGACAGAACAAACAGAAACTGACATCTGATGGAAGTAGCCCTTCCCCTTCCCCAGCTTACTTCATGGTACCCACGTTGTGGCTGAACAAGATCTTCACCCTCATGTATTCCACTAGGAAAAGAATAAAGGGAGACATTACCAATCCAGAAGTTAAAAAGAAAACAAAACAGCCCATCTGTGATGCCAATTGAAAAAGCTGTTATTACCCACGTGGTAGAGGAATGCAGAACATCTTTCCCAAACATAGGTCCCTGACATCTCCCATGTAGGTATACTCATCTTTGGAGATCTGAGAATGTATCAAAGATTTGTTTCAAAAAAATGTCAAAACAAAATAAAATAGAAACTGTTTTTAAAAGAGTAATTCTTCTAAACAATCAGACCTATCCAAAAGTAGAATTCTCTGCCTTGGGAAAGGATAGATTTCTTCTAACAGGAAGCCTTAAATAAGGAAAGGCTGAATGACAACCTGTGAGGGATCATTATAGACAGAAATATTTTTAAGCCATAGGATGGACTATCTAACTTCTGAAGTCTCTTCTAAATGTGAAACTCCATAATCCTATGATCGCATTTTTGGCGATTCTTTAATCTTTACAAAAAAGATTTGTTGCTTCACAAAAGGAAAGACCACAGGCTTCCTTTAAATAGTCATTTCCCCCAGTGCTTTTAAAATAAGATATAATTTTGAAGATTTAATTTACCTGCAACTTTCAGGAGTGTAGCTACTGCATAATGCAAAATGCCCCATAACTCATTAGGCAGTAATGAAGGCAGCATGCTATAATGGAACATACATTGGATGTGAAGTCAGAATAATAGCACCTGATATGTATGTAACACTTTAGGGTTTGCTAAGTCCTTTCCCTATATAGGATCTTGTTTAACCTTTTCAATAGTCTTATGAGGTAAGTACTGTAGGTGCTGATTTTAGGAACATGATACTGAGAGATGTTAAGTGTCTAGACCATAGTCACAAAGCTGTTGAACCTGGTGGTAAGCTACACAGTCATTTAAGGAGAATTTGAACCCACTTCTTCCTAACTCAAAATCCTGTGAGTCTTCTACTTATTACAACACAATGCTTCTCTTTGTTCTCAGAAAACTTAACCTGTCTCTATTGCTTACTATCCGTGTGACTTTAAATAAACCATTTCTCCTCTTTAGGCCTCACTTTCTGACTTGTAAAATGAGTTAGCTAGATTAAAGTCTTTCACATCCTTTCCAGTTTTAATTGAAAACTAAGCAATGGTAGCACCCTGCTGGGCTTTGATCAACCCTCATGTCCACCCACCTTGAAATTCTAGGATACCCTAAATGGTGACTTTTGTAGGATACTCTGGGAATCTGTTCTCCTAAAACTATAGATCAAGAGCACTCACTTATATGTGTGTTTTGACTACGGTCAGGCTGAGGACACAATTAGCTCAAAGCAAACTACTGAGATTTCCTCAGACCTTCCCTCTGTGATGTTGCTGGGGGTCTTGTCAGAGAAAGGCAAGTCTATGGTCAGTGAGGTAGATCTCCTCCAAGTAGAGTTCCCAGTCTCTGTGTCCCAAGCAGTCTTGTCATAGACTAAATCCACAGGGACAATAGGTGCCAACCCAGCAAAGTTGGGGCCTCCCACAGCTGCATTGCTCAATTGCCAGCATTGAGATGTTATTGAGGGCCCTAACCTAGGCTAGTTTGTGCCTGAAGGTAACCAGTGCTGGTGGTGAGTTGTGGTCCTTGACCAAGTAACTGTCCCTTGAAGAAGACAACTTCCTCTGGTCCACTGATTCAGACATCCAATTTCAAGAATCAAGTTCTCTTGGAAATTCCTAGATACTGCCTAGTACTTTGGGCATGTTATATATGTGAATATATTGTATGTGCATACATAGATACATAGAATATTTGTGTATATATATATTCATATGTGTGCGTATGTATACACACATATGTATAAGCAACCATACTGTACATAACATATATGTAGATATCTGTGTGCATATTATCTGTACATTATATGCAAATACTACATATATTATATACACACACATATGTAATATACACAGAAAATATTCTCTATATATCTGTGTGTGTGGAGAGAGAGAGAAAGAGACAGAGACAGAGACAGAGAGAGAGAGAGAAAGAGAAACAGAGAGAGAGAGATACAGAGAGACAGAGACAGAAAAAGTCACTCAAGTTGGCTTATGCAGTGTGGCTTCTCAGTGCTAATTGCAAATTCTGAAAAGGATTTTGTCCATATACCTTTGCACAACCAAGAGGTATCTATTACTACATATCACCTGATCTCCTTAAAGTAAATCATCTTCCAGTTGCCTTCTAATGCCCCAAATCCCAGAGCTCACTGTGCCAAGAGCTAACTCTCCACTAACTTTTCTTACAACACCTAGGAGAGCCATCAATACTCGAAGAACATTCCTTTGAGTCCTCAGAGAAAGCTGAAGAAAGAATATTGTCAAGAACATGAATGTCCTCTTAGATAGCCATAATATGCCCCATGAGGGGGAAAATAGCAACCCCAAGGGAACAAACTGAGGCCAGGGTAAAGGGATTTAAACATAAAAGAGAAGAGCTTGTTAACAGAGAACAACAACAGCTGTGAGTAATGGTAACCTAAGACATTTCTGAATCTACTGCCTATCAATGGAAAACCTATATTGTTTTAAAGAGAAAAAATTAAAAATGAATATCACATCAGATAATCATCTAAATATTGAGTTGGAATTGCAAGGAAATGGATAGGAAATATTTCCTCACTAGAAAAAAAAAGGGTTTTGAATGTAGAGAAAGAGGATCTGGGTCTGAATACTAACTATTCCGTTCCCTGTGTGACCTTGGCCATGTCATTTCCCCTCTCTTGGCCTCAGTTTCCTCATCTGCAAAATGAGAAAATTGGACTAGGTGACCCCTAAGCTCCCTTCCAGCTTTAAAGATATGATTCTGTGTTTCTATGAAGTGTTTATGGTCCGACTTTCTTTACTGGATTATATGCTTGCTTTTATAGTTTTTAGCAGAATGAGCAAATCGGAGTTAAAAGTGAAACAGCAGGATAGTTTGTGAAGAGCACATCAGAACCCCAGGAGAAATTACCAGGTGACCTGGTTAGAGATTTGGATTACAAAATGACTTCTTGATAAATTACAGTATGTCCCCATTCTCAGAGATCTCCATTTCTTGCTGCCAGAAGTAACCTCAAATTCCTAAAACTTGAAAGTTTCTCAGGGAATTTGAAGTGACAGTTTGGTGCTGATTAGAAGTATAAAGACAGGGCAGGTATAGGATGTGATGAATGTCAAAGTTGTTTCACTGAGAGCAGTCAGGGGCAGAGGATGGGAGGAGAGGGAAGTGAGTTTCCACTATAGTGTCTTCTTAGGAGAAAATATTAAGTCCTTCTGAAATAACATCAACAAGAAAGGGATTTGCTTTATACCATACTTTCAGGAAGCAATCAGCAGAGATTATAGGAGAGACCAAAGTTTGAATATAGGAATTTTTAATTTGTGTGAGTGTGTGTGTGTGTGTGTGTGTGTGTGTGTGTGTGTGTGTGTGAGAGAGAGAGAGAGACAGAGAGAGAGAGAGAGAGAGAGAGAGACAGAGAGAGAGAGAGACAGAGAGAGAGAGAGAGACAGAGAGAGAGGGACAGAGAGAGAGAGAGACAAAGAGAGAGAGACAGACAGAGACAGAGAAAGAGAGAGAGACAGAGAGGGAGAAAGAGAGAGGGACAGAGACAGAGGCAGAGAGAGACAGAGACAAAGACAGAGAGAGAAACAGAGGTGAAGACAGAGAGATTGTCTCCTTTGGCAGTTTGGTGAAGCCTACAGATGCTTGCTCAGAATAAAGTTTTTAAGTGAATAAAAGAAAATATATGGAATGACATAGGAAACTAGCAATATTGAAATGTAGTTATCAATTAAAAATAAAAAACAAACAAAACAAATTCCCCAGGTTCAGAATACTATTATCAAATAAGTGATGTCAAATACCCAGTTATATCCGGAAAATCAAGTCAACAATACAAATGTTTTAAACTCACGTAACATTCAAATTACAAGAAAATACCATAATTCTCCTTTAATGAGAAACATTGCTCTGTCCTAGTTGGTTTTATCATTTTGTTGAGAGGGAGGGTGATTAGACCCCCTTTCTATCCAATCACTCCATGTCTCTTCCAAAGGCAAGAGCTTTAACTAAATGAGTGAAGGAATTTAAAATAATTGAGTTATTTTTGGAAAATGGGTTAGTAACTGTATTTTCTACTCTCATTTAATGTTGGCAGGTTGTGGACAACCTGAATGGGATGCCACCTAGGTTTTTTTTTTTCTTTTTTTTTTTCTTTTTATTTTTTTATTATTATTTTTTAATGTTTAACAATCACTGCCATACAATTGAGATTTTATCCCCCCCACACCTACCCTCCACTACCCCCCTCCCTCCCCACGACTGCATACAATTCTGTATAGGTTCTACATATACTTTCCTATTGAGTATATTTTCACTATAGTCATGCTATGTAGTCAGACTAAAATAAATGAAAGAAATCATATAACAAATCAAAACATGATACACAAACACATACACATACACAAACATGATCTGCTACATTTTGTGAATGACTTCTATATTTCCTTCTCTGAGTGTGGAAGGCATTTTGCCTTGAGAACCACCTTTGGGATTTTTTTTTTTTTTTAAGAAGTTCTTGCGTTATTACGAAATTCCAAGTCTACCAGAAAAAACTCTCACACACTGTGGTCGTTGCTGTGCACAAAGTTCTCCTGGTTCTGCTCCTTTCACTCAGCATCAGGTCATATAAGTCCTTCCAGGCCTCTCTGAAGTCTTCTTGTTCATCATTTCTTATGGCACAATAGTACTCCATTACATTCATATACCATAATTTATTCAGCCATTCCCCAATTGATGGACATCCCCTTGACTTCCAGTTTTTGGCAACTACATAGAGTGCTGCTATAAATATTTTTGTACATGTGGGACCCTTTCCCATTTTTATGATCTCTTGGGGATATAGTCCTAGTAGCGATATTGCTGGGTCAAAGGGTATGCACACTTTTGTAGCCCTTTGGGCATAGTACCAAATTGCTCTTCAGAATGGTTGGATGCGCTCGCAGCTCCACCAAGAATGAATTAGTGTTCCAACTCTCCCACATCCTCTCCAGCATTTATCATTTTCTTGTTCTGTCATGTTTGCCAATCTTATAGGTGTGATGTGGTACCTCAGAGTTGTTTTGATTCGCATCTCTCTAATCAATAGTGATTTAGATATCGTTAATTTCTTCCTCTGAAAATTGCCTGTTCATATCCTTTGACCATTTATCAATTGGGGAATGACTTGTATGATTATACATATGAGTCAATTGTCTATATATTCTAGAAATGAGGCCTTTATCCCCGAGCTTAGCTGTAAAAATTCTTTCCCAATTTACTACATCCCTCCGGATTTTAGTAGTATTGGGTTTGGTTGTGCAAAAACTTCTCAGTTTAATGTAATCAAAGTTATCCATTTTGCATTTCATAATGCATTCTATCTCTCCTTTAGTAAAGAATTCTTCCCTTCTCCATAGATCTGATAAATACACTATTCCTTGCTTCTCCAGTTTATTCATGGTATCAATCTTTATACCTAAATCATGTACCCATTTGGACTTTATTCTTGTGTACGGTGTCAGGCATGGGTCTATGCATAATTTCCGCCAAACTGTTATCCAGTTTTCCCAGCAATTTTTGTCAAACAATGAGTTCTTATCCCAGAAGCTGGGGTCCTTGGGTTTAATCAAACAGAAGGTTGCTATATTCCTTGCCTACTGCATCTTGTGTGCCAAGTCTATTCCACTTGTCTACCTCTCTGTTTCTTAGCCAATACCAAGTGGTTTAGATAATTGCTGCTTTATAGTACAGTTTGAGGTCTGGTAGCACTAGGCCACCTTCCCAAGCATTTCTTTTCATTAGTCCCTTTGATATTCTGGACCTTTTGTTTTTCCAAATGAATTTTGATATTATTTTATCCAGCTCTAGAAAATAATTGTCTGATAGTTTAATTGGTATGGCACTAAATAAGTATATTAATTTAGGTAGAATTGTCATTTTTATTATATTAGCACGGCCTACCCATGAGAAACTAATGTTTTTCCACTTACTTAAATCTGACTTTATTTGTGCAAAAAGTGTCTTGTAATTGTGTTCATATAATCCCTGGGTTTGTTTTGGCAGGTAGACTCCTAAGTATTTTATACTGTCTACCCTAGCTTTAAATGGGATTTCTCTTTCTATCTCTTGCTGTTGGACTTTGTTGCTAATATATAGGAATGCAGAAGATTTGTGTGGGTTTATTTTGTAACCTGCAACTTTGCCAAAGTTGTTTATTAATTCAAGTAATTTTTTACTTGAATCTCTGGGATTCTCTAGGTAAATCATCATATCATCTGCAAAGAGTGATAACTTAGTTTCTTCTTTCGCTATTCTTATTCCTTCAATATCTTTATCTTGTCTAATTGCTACAGCTAACATTTCTAGTACCATATTGAATAATAGTGGTGATAATGGACAACCTTGTTTCACCCCTGATCTTATTGGGAATGCATCTAGCTTATCCCCATTGCATATAATGCTTGCTGAAGGTTTTAGATAGATACTGCTTATTATTTTATGGAAAGTTCCCTTTATTCCTACGTTCTCTACTGTTTTTAGTAGGAATGGGTGTTGTATTTTGTCAAAAGCTTTTTCTGCATCTATTGAGATAATCATGTGTTTTTTGTTAGCTTTGTTGTTGATGTGATCGATAATGCTAATAGTTTTCCTAATATTGAACCAGCCCTGTAATCCTGGTATGAATCCTACCTGATCATAATGTATTAATCTTGTGATAAGATGCTGTATTCATTTTGCTAAAATCTTATTTAAAATTTTTGCATCTATATTCATTAGGGAAATTGGTCTATAGTTTTCTTTCTCTGTTTTGTCTCTTCCTGGTTTGGGTATCAAAATCATATTTGTATCATAGAAAGAATTTGGGAGGACTCCTTCTTCCCCAATTTTCAAAAATAGTCTATATAGTATTGGAATTAACTGTTCTTTAAATGTTTGATAGAATTCACTTGTGAATCCATCTGGCCCTGGAGATTTTTTCCTAGGGAGTTCATTGATGGCTTGTTCTATTTCTTTTTCTGAGATGGGGTTGTTTAAGTATTCGTCTTCCTCTTCTGTTAACTGGGCAATTTGTATTTTTTAAAATATTCATCAATCTTGTTTAGATTATCGAATTTGTGGGCATAAAGTTGGGCAAAGTAGTTTCTAATTATTGTTTTAATTTCCTCCTCATTGGAGGTGAGTTCACCTCTTTCATTTTTAATATTAGTAATTTGATTTTCTTCTTTCTTTTTTTAGTCAGATTGACCAAAGGTTTATCAATTTTATTAGTTTTTTCATAAAACCAACTATTGGTTTTATTTATTAATTCAATAGTTTTCTTAATTTCAATTTTATTAATCTCTCCTTTGGTTTTCAGTATTTCTAATTTGGTATTTACTTGGGGATTTTCAATTTGTTATTTTTCTAGCTTTTTCAACTGCAAGCCTAAGTCATTGATCTCCTCTATCTCTATTTTATTTATGTAAGCATTCAAAGATATAAAACTTCCCCTAATAACTGCTTTTGCAGTATCCCATACGATTTGGTATGTTGTCTCACTATTGTCATTCTCTTGAATGAAATTGTTGATTGTTCCTATGATTTCTTCTTTAACTCAACCCTTCTTTAGAATTAGATTATTTAGTTTCCAATTGATTTTTGGTTTCTCTTTCCATGGAATTTTATTACATGTAATTTTTAATGCATTATGATCTGAAAAGGATGCATTGAGTATCTCTACCTTTCTGCACTGGATTGTGAGATTTTTATGTCCTAGTACATGGTCAATTTTTGTAAATGTTCCATGTACTGCTGAGAAAAAAGTATATTCCTTTCTATTCCCATTTAATTTTCTCCAAAGATCTATCATGTCTACCTTATCCGGAGTTTTATTTACCTCCTTAACCTCTTTCTTATTTATTTTGAGGTTGGATTTATTGAGTTCAGAGAGGGGGAGGTTGAGGTCCCCCACTAGTATAGTTTTGCTGTCAATTTCATCCTTCAACTCCCCCAACCTCTCCTCTAAGAATTTGGATGCTATACCACTTGGAGCATACATGTTTAGTAATGATATTGCTTCATTGTCTATGGTGCCTTTTAGCAGGATATAGTTTCCATCCTTATCCCTCTTGATTAGATCTATTTCTGCTTTTGCTTTGTCTGAGATTAGGATTGCTACTCCTGCCTTTCTTACATGAGCTGAAGCACAATATATTCTGCTCCATCCTTTGACCTTTATTCTATGTGTATCTCCCCGTTTCAAATGTGTTTCTTGTAAGCAGCATATTGTTGGATTATGGCTTTTAATCCATTCTGCTATCCGTCCCCGTTTTATGGGAGAGTTCATTCCATTCACATTCACAGTTATGATTACAATCTGTGTATTTCCCTCCAACCTCTTTCCCACCATTTGTGCTTTTAGCTCTCCCATCTCCCTACCCCTCCTCAATAGTATTCACTTTTCTCCCCCTCCTCCTGCAGCCTTCCCCTCCTTCTTTTAGCTCCCGTCCCTTTTACTCCCCTTTACTCTTATTGCTTCTTCCCTCCCTTTTACCCTCCCTCCCCTTTCTTCCCCCTTCCCCTCCTACTACCTATAGAGCTAGTTAGGATTATCTACTTAAGATTATTGTTTCCTCCTTTAAACAAATCAGATGAGAGTACCTCTCAAACAATGCTCATCTCCCTCCCCTCCTTCCCTCTACTATAGTTTTATACTTCTTCCTGTGATATAATTTGCCATTTTCTGCTTCCCCCTTTTCACACCTCCTATTACAATCCCTTCTCATACTTAAATCATATTTTTGACATGACATCATTTAGTTTATACCCGTTCCCTCTACATATATCCCTTTTATCATAATAGCTGCACAGTTCTCAAGATTAACAGGTATCATCTTCCCTTATAGGGAGGAAAACAGTTTGCCCTAATTGAGTAGCAAGTTTTTGTTTTTGTTTTTTCCCCTCTGTTTACCTTTTTATGATTCTCTGGAGACCTGCATTTGAAGATCAAATTGTCTATTGAGTTCTGGTGTTTTGGTCAGGAAGCTCTGGAAATCCCTTATTTCGTTGAATGACTTTCTCCTTGTCTGAAATGTTATGCTGAACTTTGCTGTGTAGTTGATCCTTGGTTGAAGTCCCAACTCCTTTGCCTTACGGAATATTGGGTTCCAATTCTTTCGACCTTTTAATGTAGAAGATGCAAGGTCCTGTGTGATCCTGACTGTATGTCCTTGATATTTGAATTGTTTCTTTCTGGCTGCTTGTAGTATTTTCTCCTCCACTTAATAGCTCTGGAATTTGGCCACGATATTTCTTGGGGTTTTGAGTTTGGGATCCCTTTTGGGAGGGGAACGGTGGATTCTTTCGATGACTATTTTGCCCTCTGGGTCTAGTACTTCTGGGCAGTTTTCCTTGATGATTTCCTGGAAGATATTGTCCAGACTCTTTTCTTCATCATGGGTTTTTGGCAGGCCAATAATTCTTAAATTTTATCTCCTGGATCTATTTTCCAGGTCAGTTGTTTTTCCAATTAAATATTTTACATTTTCTTCTATCTTTTCATTCTTTAGATTTTGTTTGACTGATTCTTGTTGCCTCATTGAGTCATTAGTTTCTACTTGCCCAATTCTAATCTTCATTGTATTGTTTTCTTCATTTAACTTTTGCATCTCCTTTTCCATCTGACCAATTTTTCCCTTTAAAGAGCTATTTTCTCCATTTAATTTTTGTACTTCTGTTTCCTTTTGACCAATTTTCCCAGTTAGGTTTTGTGTTTCCTTTTCCATTTGATCAATTTTCCCAATTAGGTTTTGGGTTTCCTTTTCCGTTTGATTAACTCTTCCTTTTAGGGAATTATTCTCTCCAGTTAATTTTTGAACTTCCTTTTCCATTTGTTCAATTTTCCTTTTCAGAGTGATGTTCTCATCAGTGAATTCTTTTTTTATAATTTTAAAATCATTGGCCAGTTTTTCTTTTATTTCCTTCTTCAGCTGTTCCAGGTAATCTAGTTGAGCTTGCGAGAAATTCATAGTCCCTTCTGAGGTTTCAGATGGAAGTACAGTCTCAGCTCTGACCTCTTTGGTGTTTGTGTTTTGGTCCTTATCCCCATAGAAAGATTCTATGGTTTTTTCACTTTTCGTCTGCTTTTTCTGATTCATGATGTTGGCTGAGTGTTGTAGCTTCTGGTTCTTTCAGTCAGAAGGTATAGATCTTTGTGTTGAGCTGATGTGTGTGGAGGCTAAAAGCAGGTTTTTGTTTTTTGTTGCCCAGATCAACCCTGGGGTTAGCTTGTTAGGTGTGTGGGAGGGGTGTCTTGTGTCAGGAGATCTCCTCAGCTGACCTGAGGCAAAGGCAAGGTCAGGGGATGGTGATCCCAGCTTCCCTATTGTCTTCCCTTTTCCCCTGAAGGGCTGGGGCACGCCTAGATGCTAATGTGTGTTCCCGCCCCTCCTGGGGCTTGTCTCCTGGCACTGAGGCTTGCCTGGGTCTCAGTGCGAATTTTCTCTGCCCTGGGTCCTCTGTCCTTCCGGATTGCCTCCGCCACAGTAGGAAGAATCCCCCTTTGCTATTTTTCTAGCCTCTGGTGTTATGAGACTATTTGCCCCCTTCTGCTGTTCCCACTGATCCAGGATTTATCTGGGGAAATATTTTATGGTTCTTTCACGGTCATCAACGGGGAGGAGAGAGCATTTACTGATCACTCCACCATCCTGGCTCCTGGAAGTTCAAGTATGTGACTTACCGAAGTTTAGCCTTCAGGCTGAAGGTTTCAAGGGCTGCTGCACTGATATCTGGCACTCAGTGGCTCTCATCGGCTCGGTTTGGCTTGTCTCCTGCTCCACTGGTTTCGCCCGCCACTCTCGGGCTTCTCAGGTCCCTTCCGCCCTGCTGCGCTGACTGGGCTGCGCTGTGCGCTGGGGGCTTACCCCTGTGGAACAGATCCTTCCCATGGACCTTCCAGTCTAATCTGGGCTCCAAATCTGTCAAAGTCTGTCACCCACTGGATTCCACACCTCCAAAGTTTGGTCAGATTCTCCTTTCAGAGATATCCAGAAGAGTTTGTCCAGGAGCTTAGGTGAGTCGTTGCTTTCACTCTGCCATCTTGGCTCCGCCCCCTTTTTTCTTTTTTGTTTAGTTTTCTTTCCTAATAAGAACTTAAGTATTAACTTCCATCCTACTTGCTCTTTATGTTTCACAATTCTATTTACAAAATTACAGGTAGAGCGTGCAAAACTATGCTGATGCCTCATTGTCATGAAGTGATCTTCGGTTTCTCAAAAGCTGTATGGGTGGTGGTAGTTGAGGGTACAAGCTCTGATAACTTCTACCACATTTAAAAATGTTCAATTGTGAGCTGAGAAACACACCTACTAAGGTAAATATATAAAAGTTACTGAAGTCAGGGGTCAGATGGAATCACCATCACCTCCAATCAGCTGGTGAGAGACAATTGTTAAATTTTTAGTTTGAGCATTTAGTTCTTAAAAATCAGCAAGTGTTACAACACAGGGCTCAGTTATCATTTTTTATTTTATTGACTTAAATTTTAATAATTCAGATTTAACTGAAAAGTGTATCAGGGGTCCATTTTTTCTGGGTTGTTAAACATTTATCAGTATACCCCTGGTTATCATTAATGGTAATGTGGTAGCCACAATGATAGGCATTCTCAACAAAGGAAAAGAGAGAGGATGTGTTTCACTCCCTTCTTTCTTCTGCAGTATGATAGTTGATGACTGATACCTCATAACTATATCTTCAATCTTTACGTCTCTTTTACTCCAATAAATCAAGGAAAAACAATGTATTAAGCACCTACTTTGTGCCAGACACTGGAGATTCAAATACAAGAGTTCTTACCCCTGAAGAACTTAAAATGTATCTGGAGACTACACACACACACACACACACACACACACACACACACACACATACATACATACACTATATAGATATATTAGATACAGAAAGTTTTCATATGGAAAGTTTCTAGGGCTGAGCCATGAAAGAAACTAGGAATTATTAGAGATTGACTTTTGCAAGGGGATGGAATGCCATGTATGAAAAACAATAAGAAGGCCATATTGTTTGAGCAATAGTGCTCATGAAGTAAAGAGTGATATCACAAGCAAATTAGGAGAACAAGGATTAGTCGACCTGTAAGATCTACGGAGAAGTGAAGAATTTATGACCAGACAAGAGAGAGCATTATGTGATATAAAATGAATAATTTCGATTTTTGTCACTTTTTTTCCTTGCTTTTGCTACATAGCAGTTGCCTCCAGGCAATGTTCCTACTCCTTTCACTCTTCTATATGATAGGCATTCATCATCTTGGTTTTTGTTAGTTTACCCATTTTCTCTTTTTTTGCCCTTATATCCCTCTTTTTCCATGGTTTGAGAAGATCAGTAAAGAAACAGATTTAGCTCCACTTAGACCCCAGCTTACTCTGTATTCTGTTCTCTGAATTCTATACTCATTACTCCCCCTCCCCCTGCCCCCTTTTTTGTATTTCTTTCCATAATGATTCCAGAAAACTTTCCCTGGATTCATAGCCAGGTATGCCCATTGGTATTCAGAGAGGTAAAACAGTCCAATTCATTTTGTAGGTATAATCATGTGCCTCATATTTCTAGTCCTCTTGCTGAAGATTATGTTTTCAGTAAATAGAATCCTGATTGATAGATTTATATGTTGTTCAGCTAAGATCCCTCTCTCCTTTCTCCCACCCCCTCTAATCATCCGTGTGCTTAGTTAATTCAATGAATATTAGTTTGTTAAGTTTGGAATAAGCTAATAATTTCCTTTTAGTCTATAACCTAATTATCTCTGTTAAATATCTCTCTATACATACCAAAATTGTTCAGTTATTCTGTGAGGTTTAGCTTCTGCAATTGTGTTACTCTCAAGACCAACAAATACCTGAAACTCCAACAATTTTGAAAATAATATGGACTCAAGAGCTGGTGATGTTGAGGGGTGGGGTGGTGGTTCTTTTTTCACCATTACCATAACAAGACTCATTATGATTGACAAATTGTGGTATGTAAATATACAAGGTTATTATCTAAGAAATGATGAAAGGAAAAATTCAGAAAAACTTGGGAAGACTTGAATGAATGAATGAATGAATGAATGAATGAATGAATGAATGCTGAATAAAATGATGCTTTAAAACAATAAAGAAATACTTTACCTAATGATCACAATGATAGGAAGGATGATAAGCTCTGTCAGGCTTCTCTGAGAGGAATCATGATCTCTGATCAGAGGAGTAACCAATCACATGTTTATAAAGACTGATAATGAAGCATGATTCCTGCCTCCTGGCAGGGTGGTAATAGATTAAAGGTACAAAATGAGGTACATTTTCAAACATGACCAATGTGCTCACTTGTTTTGCTTGATTATACGTATCTGTTACAGGGAAAGGCTTTTGAGTGCCAGGGGATGTTAGTGATAGCTTCCAAATAAAAAGAAAATAAGAAAGAAAACATCTATAAAATATTTTAAATATATAGATTAACACAATAAGTAATTCATAATAGAACATAGAAAACAAGATAAATTTGTTACTATCTTTTAAAATTAAATATGCACTTTAAAATTTTGCAGCAGAACGTCACAGTTTCATAGATGATCGCCTTTTGAAATGTATGTGGAAATATTTGTGTTTATTGATGTCTTAATTTTATAATAAATTAGAAAAATAAATACATTAAAAAAGGCTCATTACCAGAAGGTTGGCCACCAGGGGCATGAATTTGGACCAAACAAATTCATGACCTGCACTAAGAGGTTCATCAATTAGAATCATAGTCTATGAAAGGAGTGCCTATCTGAAAAAGGAAAGAAAAGAAAAATATTGATTTTTTTAAAGTATGAACACAGCAAATAGAGTCTTCTATATACTGTATATTAAACCAAGAATAATACTCATGCCCATTTTTGTTTTATGTTTTTGTTTTTGTTTTGTTTTGTTTTAAGATTTTTGTGCACCGCTACATTTACTAGCCTCAGGAATAAATACAATCTCCAAAGAGGAAGAAGCTGTTACCTTTGAGGCAGATTGTTGTCTTTACTCAGTAGGACTTTGGTTAAATATGAATGGGTTTTTCCTGAGGACCAAGAAGAGTAAGTGTTAGAATAAAGAAATTTAGACAAACCCTGTATGATCAAAATGATATGGTGTTGAATGCCTGTAATCTTCATAAGAAGAAAAAAAAAAAGCTGATACCGTGGTAATGACAAATTAATAATAACATTTAAATGCCAACATTCTAATCAAGGTCATCCTCTCACCTGTGGCTTGAAGGAGCTGTAACATGTACAGCAGTCACAGCCTGGTAAAAGCATTTCAACAGATGGGCTAAGCCAGTCTGAGGGTAACCAAGAGGCCTCAAATCCAGTTTGGGAGGTATCTACACCAATGGCCACAAAGGCAGCTTAAACACTAAGAGGTTCATCAGACGTCAGACATTAAAAAGCCACTAGACTTCAATGACTTTGGAAGATGGAGTGTGGTTGCAAATTTATGCAACTCTGCATCACTTAAATTCAGTTCATACTAAAGTCAAGACATCACATTACCCATGTTGTCAGTGGTTATCTTTTAAGACTAAGGCCAAAAAAACAAAAAAGGTAACATTGCTTGATGTGATTTGTCAAGTAACTGAGAGTTATTTTGCCCTATTTCCCATTCTAAATCCCTTCCATTTGTTGCTGGCTAACTCTGTGTGTGTGCACATGTTTGTGTGTGTGTGTGTGTGTGTGTGTGTGTGTGTGTGTGTGTGTGTGTGTTTATTATATAGGTATGAATGTAGGGGGAATTTCCTTACTTTCCCTTAAGTCAATTCTACTTTGTTGGTGGTTGCAATTTAAAATCTTTACAGCCATTTACACCTTACTATGAATGAATTCCAGCATCCTTTCTTTAGAATAGATTTTAACAGAAGAAGCTTGTTCATATTGAATGCCTGTGGGAAGGGAAAAATGTAAGGAAGACAGAGAGTTTGAGAACACCAGAAATAAAACTTTCCCTAATCCCAATTTTGCCCAGGTTCAGTGCTAATAGTAAGTACAGCAAATAAAATAAATTAACTTGTGTTTTAAGATAACTGGTATATCAAACCAATGAACAATTTTATATATCTTGATTGTGGTACAAAATTATCTGATCATTTGAAAAAGTAAAGTGGATAACTTTCATCAGTGATAGCCTGAGTATTAATTAGATGAAGCTGGGGGGATGGTGGGGGCGGGGCAGTAGCCAGAGCTTCCAGTAGAAAAGATGCCTCAATAACTTAGATAAAAAAATCACTCCAGTGGGAAAACAAGAATGAAGGTTGATTCAGGATACTCTCTCCAACAAGAAAGTTCTATCTGTTTGACATCTGGCTACTCTAAGACCCCGAGAGAAGTCATGGTGATTGCTTGGCTCACATGCAAGTACTCTGAGGCATCTGACCTTTGACTTTTGCCCATTGTAGTATAGCATTCAAAACCACTTGAATAATGGATAAATAAATACATCAAAGGAGGGAATTTTGGATGTGAGAAATGACAAGAACAAAGGTAAAGGGGCGGCCAAGTACAAAGCATCTTCAAGGGAACCTGAATGGTACAATTTTGCTAGAATGGAGGATTATTTCAGGGGAAGAAGGCAAGTTAAACTGGGGACCTAGATAGGAAGAGTGTTTAGAAGAATTTTGCTAAAGAAATTGGGATAGCCTTTGTTCCAGCACTTCTAGGTCTGTTTCACAAGGAGATTAAAGAAAAGAAAAAATGACCTATGTGTACAAAAACTTTTATGGGAGCATCTCTTTTGTGCTGGGAAATAATGAGATGTTGAAGGGTTGCCCATCATTTGGAGAATGGCTAAACAAGATGGGGCATTTGACTGTGATGGAATAGCATTGTGCTATTACAAATAATGAGCAGAGCTTCAGAAAAAACTGAGAAGACTTACATAAACTAATGCAAAGTGAACAGAACCGGGAGAATATTGTATATAGTAACAGTAATATTATAAGAATGATCAACTGTGAAAGATTTAGCTACTCTGATCAAGACAGTGATCCAAAGCAATTTCCAATGTTGTCTACTACCAGAGAGAGAATGGATAAACTCAAAATATAGATTGGAGCACACTTTTCTTTTTCCTGGAAAACTTTTTATTTTAAGTGGAGTTGGATAGCTGGACAGAGTTTAGATGACTCCAATTTTGTTGGCAATATCTAAAGCATCATAGTTTGGAGCAAGTCAGACATATGGCTTCTTCTCTTAATCAGGTCAGATCAGAGTGTTGAACCTGGCCACTGTGATGTCGTACAGCTTCTTTACCACCGGCTTGATCTAATGCTTGTTGGCCTTGACTTCCACAATGAAGACTAGGATATTGCTGTCCTCAGTCTTCTTCATAGCAGACTCAGTGGTCAAGGAAAACTTAATGATGGAAGAGTGATTAAGCTTGTTTCTCTGAGGAACACTTTTCTGAGGGTATTTAGGGTGCCTCCAAAGTCTTAGTGTCTTTGGCCACCAGAAAGTGGGGGATATTTGGATCTTCTTCATTTTGCAGCTGTTATAGGTTATCTAACAATTCAATTTAATTCAGTTCAACAAATATTGATCAAGAGCCTTATGTATGTGAAGCCCCATGCTAGGTGCTGGGGATCCAGGCAATTAAAAAGTCAATAAACATTTGTTAAGCACGTACTATGGGCTAGTCATTGTGCTGAGGTGCTGGTTACAGTCAGAGATAGAGGAAAATACATATATAGAATTATCAGTGGTAAAAGGCCACCACAGTTTTCTTTGGTCTCTGGGAAAATTTAGTAATAAAGACAATTTGGCATGCTACTGGATTAACATTTAACCAGGATAGTCAAATCCATCTTTTAGGGTCATATAAGGTTTCTACAAGGGTAATCAAGTTGCTAGATGATGGTTATCTTCCTGGTTTAGATATCAGCATCATATTTGAGTCATAAAAGAAATTTGGTAGGACTCCACCTATTTTTCCAAAAAGTTTATATAGTATTGGGACTAATTTTTCTTTAAATTTTTGTAGAATTTACTTATAAATCCACTTGGCCCATAGGGTTTTTTCTTAGGCAGTTCATTGATGGCTTTTCAATTTATTTTTTTATGGTTGGGTTATTTAAGCATTTTATTTCTTCTTCTGTTAATCTGTATAATTTATGTTTCTATAGATATTTACTTCTTTCAATTCTATTGTGAATTTTTTGGAATATAATTGGACATAATAGCTCCTAATAATTGTTTTAATTTTCTCTTCATTGGTTTTGAATTCACTCTTTTCATTTTTTTAATACTAGCAATTTTTTTTCCTTACTTTTTAAAAAAATCAAAGTAATAAGTGGTTTATCTACTTTTGATTTTTTTCATAAACCAACTTCTATTTTTATTAGTTCAATGATTCTCTTATTTTATTAATCTCTCCTTTGACTTTCAAAACTTCCAATTTCACATATAATTGAGGATTTTAATTTGTTATCCTTTATTTATTTATTTAGTTAGTTAGTTGCATGCTCAATTCATCGACATGCTATTTCTCAATTTTATTGATTGATGTAAAGCAAATAGAGATAAACAATTTCTCCTAAATACCACTTGGGCTGCACCTTAAAAACTTTGATATGTTGTCTGTTAACATTTGGTTACTCTTAATATTTCATACTGTTAACATTTTCTTTAATGAAATTATCAATTGTTTTTATGATGTTCTTTAACCCACTTATTGCTTGTGCTTCAAATGTGTTTCTTGTAAACATGTTATAATATTCTGGTTTTTAGTCCATTCTGATATCCACTTCCATTTTATGAGTGAATTCATCCCATTCACATTTTTAATTATGATAATTAACTGTGTTTATCTACCCTCCTCGCACCCCATGCCATCCCTCCTCACAAGTGTTTTACTTCAGATCAGCACCTACCCAAATCCATACTCCCTTCCATCACTCATGATATTTCTATTATCCCCATCCTTTTTTACTTTCTTGTAGGGTAAAATAGGTATCCATATTCAACTGGGTGCTGATTTTATTCCCTCTGTGAGCCAACTATTATGAGAGTAAGATTTAAACTTTGCCTCACCCCCACCCCCACCCCAATCTTCCATTATAATAGCTTTTTCATTCCTCTTTTTTTGTGAGATGTTTATCCCATTCTATCATTTCTTTTTTTACCTTTTTAATGTTTCCCTTCAGTCTTATATTTGGAGGTCATGCTTTAGTCTTTAAATTAGGAATACTTAAAATCCTCTGTTTCATTTAATTACCATTTCCCCCCTTGAAAGATTACATTCATTTCTGCTGTGTAGGAAATTCTTGGTTGTAATCCTAATTCATTTGCCTAATGGTATATCATGTTCCAAGCCCTGAAGTTCTTTAATATGGGAGCTTCTAAATCCTGTGTAATCCTGATTCAAGCTGTTTCTTATTGACTGCTGGTAGTAGTTTCTCTGTGATCTGTGAGTTCTGGAATTTGACTATGAGGTTTCTGGGAGTTTTCATTTGGGGATCTCTTTCAGATGGTAATTAGTGAATTCTTTCACTTGCTATTTTGTCCTCTGGTTCTAGTACATCAAGGCAGTTTTCCTTGATAATTTCTTGAAAGATGTTTTTCAGGCTTTTTTTTTTTTAAACATGGCTTTCTGGTACTCTAATACTTCTTGAGTTATCTCTCATTGATCTATTTTCTAGGTCAGTTGCTGTTCCTATCAGAAATTTTGCATTTCTTCTTCCTCTTCCTCCTCCTCCTCCTCCTCCTCCTTCTCCTCCTCTTCTTCCTCCCCTTCTTCTTCTTCTTCTTCTTCTTCTTCTTCTTCTTCTTCTTCTTCTTCTTCATTTTCTTATTGTGGTTTACCATATCTTGATGACTCATGGAGTTATTAGCTTCCACTTGCTCAATTCTAAGTCCTTAAATGCAGGCCTTTCACTGAATCCAAACTTCACAGAATAAATCCCCTTAATAAAAATCCCCTTAATAAAAGTTCTGTAAAACTTGGACTCAGACCTAAGGCTACACCCAAAGACCTAGAAAGCCATATGTGGCCTAGAGGCCACTGGTTCCTCACCCCTATAGCTGCTTGCTTGCACTACAAGCTAAGAATCTATTCTGGCTTGCACTGTGGGGTAGAAACTTCCTGTTAGCCTCTCCTGTATATGAGGATTCTATTGTTGGTTTACTCTAGGGGCAGGCCCCTGCTGCTGGGTTGCTATAGAAACATGGCCTCTCTGCTGGAGGGGCCCTGGGGCAGGGTTTCACTTTGGGCCAGCTCCTGGATGGGGCCTTATTACTGGTCAACAATTTTGGGGAGACCCCACTGCTGGTGGCCTGTGCTAGGAGGTAGGGCCACTGGGGTGGGGCCTTTCAGTGCTGCACAGACTGCTGGCTTGCTGGAAGATGAGACTTTGCTGGTGGATTCACCCAGGCTTGGAATCTTGCTTCAGGCCCCCTGAAGTGAGTCTAGCTACTACAATTCTCAGACCTTGTTCCCTTCCTGAGTGAGTGAGACAGACATTTCCTCCTGTGCTGGTAAGCTGCTTTCCCACTCCTAGATCAGTTTTCAAGTTGTTCAGAGGGGAATTTTAGAGGGTCCAGAGAAGTTCCTTCCTCATTCCACCATCTTAGCACTGCACATCCTTGCCAGTGATGCATTTTTTTTTCCAGTTAGGTAAAATGAGGTAGAAAGAACAAAGGAATTTATTTTCTCTCCCCATTCTTTTTTTTAAAAAATGTGTTTATTTTCAGTTTTCAAAATCCACTTCCACAAAATTTTGAATTTCAAATTTTCTCCCTACCTTGCCCCACACCCACCCCAGGGCAGTGTGTATTCTGATTACCCTGCCCTCCAATCTGCCCTCCCTTCTACCACCCTCTCTGTCCCTTGGCCTCATCCCCTTCCCTTCCATTTTCTTGTAGGGCAAGATAGATTTCTATACCTCATTGCCTATATACCATATTTCCTAGTTGCATGTAAAATCAATTCTTAACATTCATTTTTAAATCTCTGAGTTCTACATTCTCTCCCTTCCAACCTCATCATCCAGCCTCATTGAGAAGGCAAACAATTTGATATAAGTCATGCATATGTAGTCAGGTAAAACACTTCCATAATAGTCATGTTGCGAAAGACTAACTATATTTCCCTCTATCCTGCCCCATCCTCCATTTATTCATTTCTCTCCTTTAACCTGTCCCTCTACCAAAGTGTTTGCTTCCAATTACCCTTCTCCCAATCTGCCATTCCTTCTCTTACCCTGCCTCCCTTATCATCCTACCCTCCTGCTTTCCTGAAGGGTAAGATAAACTTCTGTACCCAGTTGAATATGTGCTTTCCTCCTGAAGTCAAATCCAACAAAAGGAAGGCTCACTTATTCCCTATTATATTCCCCTTCTTCCCCTCCATTGTAAAAGGTCTTTCTTGCCTCTTTTATGTGAAATGATCTCCTACGTTCTACCTCTCCCTTTCTCTTTCTCTTAGTGCATTCCTCTAAACACTTGATTTTCTTCTTTAGATATCATCCTTTCATATTCAGCTCACCCTGTGCCCTCTGTTTCTCTGTCTCTCTGTCTCTGTCTCTCTCTGTCTCTGTCTCTCCCTCTCTATATATACATACATATATATATATATATATGTGTGTGTGTGTAAAGATAGATATATACATATATACATACATACACATACACATACACACACACATAAACATACATATTCCCTTCAAATATCCTAATACTGAGAAAATTCTCATGAGTTACAAATATATTTCCACGTAGGAATGTGAGCATTTCAACTTTATTAAGTCACTTATGGTTTCTCTTCCATGTTTACCTTTTCATGCTTCTCTTGCTTCTTGTATTTGAAAGGCAAATTTTCTATTTAGCTCTTATCTCTTCAACAAGAATGCTTGGAAGGGTTCAGATGCAATCCAGCTCTGACTCTGTCTAGCTGAGATTCTATCTGGCCCACTTGTAAATATAAGCATCACAAAATGCTTAGGCTCCTTAAGAGTCAACTCAATATGGTTAACTTTTAATAAACTTTGTTTTACTTTGAGTGAAAGAAGTATTGAGTCAAGTTCATTCAGCAGGACCCAGCATATCAGTATTTTGAGGTCCCAAGCACTTGAAACCTCAATATGGTTACCAGACCTCACCATATGGTACCCTGACCTGGAATCGCCGCTAAACTCAAGTTCTTCTTCAGTCAAGACTGGAAGGTATGTAAGCCTCCCCTTCTTCCTCTCCAAGTACCTTGGAAGAGGTTTTTTTTTCCAAGCCTGAGCCCTCAAGTCCAAGCAGGTTAGACAGCTAAGAGGCTGTCTGTGGTACAGATTCTCAGTCCAGTGGTTATGTTGGAAGCCATGGACCTGGGCGCACTTCCTGAAGTGTGGAGAACAGGGACAGAGGCCCTGTTTGGAAGTGTATGCCAGATTTTTTCGATTTTCTTGGCATAAGGGAATAGGAAAAGCTTCAGGTACTTTTTTGTGGTTGTTCTGTCTTAGTTTGTTCTGTTTGTTTTTCAAGGCTTACTCCAAGATCTTCCTTTATGGAAGAAGAGATTTCCAGCCCCCATACCTATAATGGGTCACTCCTTTGTAATTCCCAAACGTTTGCCTTTGGGTTGTCTTTTAAAAAGTTGGAAAAAAATTTAGTTTCTCTAAAAGACTTGAAAAAGAAAAGGCTCATTTTTTTGCAACACTGTTTGGTCTCAGTATTGCCTAGAAAGCCACAAAGCATGGCCCCTTTTGGAGACTTTAAAAATAAATACTCCTTTACAGTTAGAATTATACTGTCACAGAGAAGGAAAATGGATAGTAGTTTCCTACATAATAGCCTTTGTTGATCTCTCTCAGAACCCTGTTCTCAGGAAAGATTATAAGACACTGTTAGCTAGAGCCACCCCTCAAAGGGGCGATAGGGGTCAACTGGACAGTTTTGAGAAACTCCTTCTTATGACTCCCAGGGCTTCAGCCCCTTCTACTCCCCCAACTCCAGCCACAAGTCTTGCTGAGGTACCCCCCTCTTTCACCCCTGAGGCAACACTGACTACCATCCTCCTGGTAATCTCTGGGGCACCTCCCCCTCGCACCCTTTTCTCTCCTCAGGTGCCAACTGATCTTTCCCCTTGCCAACCAGATCCCCTGGCCTTGCAGCCTAATCCAGTTCAGACAGCATTCTCCAGCCCCTCCCTCACAAGAAATGGGATTTCCTATCTCTCTTCCCAAGCCCCTTCAAGACTTTTTCCCTTGAGGGAAGTGCCTGCCTCTAGTGGAAAAATTAGAGTGTATGTTCTGTTCTCCATCAGACCTCATTCAGGTTAAGGAGAAAGTAAGGAGATATTTGGAAGACCCCACTAGGTTTACTGAGGGTTTTAGGGACACATCCTTAAAATTCAAGCTTTCTTGGGGTGATCATCAGTCTTCTCTATCTGTTGTGCCACTGAGGAGAAGAGCAGAATCTGGGAACAAGTTCCAAAGTTTAGGGATTATCTGACTAGCAATGACCCTATAAAATACCCCCAGGAGCAGCTGCTGTTCCCACTAGTGACCCAGGATGGACTGTCAGAAGAGTGAGGATAGGGAAAACAAGACCACATGGTAATTTTTCTGTTAGAGGACCTAAGAACTGCATTTCAAAAGCAAGTAAATTTTCAAAAACTTAGGGAAATTACTCAGGGAGAAAAGGAAAATCCTGCCCCTTTTCAAGATCAGCTAGTAGAAGCTATTAAAAAGTATTTAAATTTGGATCCTGACTGTAGAAGAAGCAGCAGTTCTTAGCATGTATTTTATTAATCAATCATCTCCAGGTGTTAGGAAGAAACTGCAGGAATTGGAAATGGGACTCCAAAAACCTCAGGCCCAATTACTGGAGATGACCTTTGGAGTCTTTAACAACAGAGACCTAGTTGCAGCAAAGGAAAGAGAACATGCTCAATTCTTGGCTGTTGTCATGGCCAAGAAAAGACCCATGGATCACCCCTCCAGGGTGCCCCCTTGGAGGCAGCCCAGTCACTTGGGCAGTGGGGAAACCTGCTTTTGATACTACAAGGAGGGTCAGTAGTCCAAGGAGTGCCTCTCCAGGGCTCCCCCTCAGAGGAAGCCCTGTCACTTCAACAGTGGGGAAACCTGCTTTCAATGGAACAAGGAGGGTCATTGGTCTAAGAAGTGCCCCTCCAGGGCAGTTCCCTGAGGGAGCCCCAGGAACCATCAACTGTGGAGCTGAGCTCATGTGACAGGGGGTACATTGGAGGAAAGATTATCCCTCAGGTTGGAAAAGTGATGGAGTTGCCCCCTAGTACCCTGTCCTCCAGTCTTCTCAAGACTCGGAATGACAGGAAAGCCTGGGTGCTAGCAGCACTCCCACTTTCTCCACTTCTCTCACCAAGCCCTGGGCAAAAAAATAAGGCTGAAGGTAAAGTTACCCACTTTAACATGGTTAAGTTCTCTGTTTTAACCAGTTACTCTGGCCCTACCTGCCCATTGACCCATCAGGACATACCCCCTCCCCAGCCTAGTTGATGATCTGTTGTTTGAACACTCCTTCCTTATGATCTCGTCTTGCCCTACCCCCTTGTTGGGAAGGAACCTGATGATGAAATTGGGGAGTCATTTTTTTCTAGTTAAACCTCCCATCTCCAGTTTCCCTCTGTTCACCAGATCGCCCCATGTTCATTTGAAAGTGTGGGAGACAGCTGGGTCAATTGTTTGGTATCAAGGAATTCCTAAGCTAGCTACTTCTGCCAACCCAGGTGCTGTTTGCATCCCAGACCCTAAAGTGTTCCCCCATGGCTGTCAATATCCAATTAAGCCCCAGGCCTGGGAAGGACTGCAACCATTAATTGCTATACAAGGCATTGATTCACTCCTTGTAGAGTGGAACCTCAAGCAGGCTAAAGCTTTTGAGACTCTGAAAAAGAAACTGAGCACCACTCCAGCATTAGCTCTACCTAATCTAGAAAAACCTTTCGTTCAGTATGTTAATGAAAGGAGAGGACAGCCTTTAGGAATCTTAACTCATGCCTTAGTACCTGAACCCACGTCAGCTGATGTTTTTATTTCCTCAAAATATGCTTTCCATGTTCTACATGGCCATGGAGCAATTTGAAAAGGGGATATCTGACAGTAAAGATCTCCCCTATCAAATATGCCCTTTTATGTTTTGGGCTTGATACGGTCATCTTTAATTCTCTCCAGATAATTTGTGTTTTATGTCAGGGAAATTGTCTTTTCTTTATCATCCTTTTGTGCCTGTTTGGTCCATGTTTGCCTAACGTTCTTGCCATGTTTGTCTTTTCCAGAGTGCAAGCCATCAGCTTCCAGGTTATGTACCCCTTGAACAGGACCCATGGAGGCAGGGACAGCTCTACACCCCTTCCCAACAGGAAACAATTTCATAAACTGAGACTTTCACCCTTTATTCCAAAAGAATTTGGGTGTCATTTGTTTGAAAGGGTAATAATGGGGTTCAGACTCTGGGAACCTCCTGAACTCCCTCAAATCTTCCTCCTTAATCTGGCCTTTCATACTGAAATCTATTGCCCTTGGTCTAGCCTGGCCTTCCATTCTCTGTTACCTCTTGATTGCTCCACTTGCTTCCCATTCAAGCCCTGCGTTGTCCCAATATACTAATATACTCCCAGTTGCCTCCAGCTGTTTCCCTCTTGATTAATGTAATCCCCTTGATCACATTACTAGTTATCCCAGTCTCATGAAGATCCTCCTTAGACCCTCTTCTCAGACTACTAGACCATCTCTAGATCTTTCCCACAGACTTTCTATATATAAGTTCCATTTCACCTCATGAAGGCACTCAGATTCAATCCAATTCTGACTCTGTTTAGCTGAGATTCTATCTGGCCTGTTTGTCAATACAAGTGCTACAAAATGCTTAGGCTTCTTAAGAGTCAACCCAATATGGCAAACCTTTAATAAACCTTGTTTTATTTTGACTGGAATAAAAAAAGAATGCTTGGAAGTCCTTTATTTCATTGAAGTTTCATTTTTTTCTGAATATGATACACAGTTTGGTTTTGTAGGTGATTCTTGATTTTAATCCTATTTCCTTTGACCTCTGGAATATCATATTCTATGTCCTCCAATTTCATAGTGTAGAAGCTGATAAATTTTGTGTTATCTACAATACTTCAGTTGCTTCTTTCCAGCTGCTTGTAATATTTTTTCCTTGACCTGGGAATTTTGAAATTTGACTACAATATTCCTAGAAGTTTCCCTTTTGGGGTCTCTTTCAAAAGGTGATTGGTGGATTCCTTCCATTTCTATTTTACCCTCTGGTTATAGAATATCAGGGCAGTGTTCCTTGATAATTTCCTAAAAGGTTATGTCCAGGCTTTTTTTTGTTTTTTTTTTTGACCATGACTTTCAGGTAGTGCAATATTTTTTAAAATTTTTTCTCCTGAATCCAATTTCCACATTAGTATTCTTTTCCCAATGAGATACTTCACATTGTCTTCTATTTTTTTTCATTCTTTTGGTTCTGTTCTATAATTTCTTGATATCTTATAAAGTCATTAGCTTCCATTTGCTAATTTTGAAGGAATTATTTTCTTTAGTGAGCTTTTAGATCCTTTTATCCATTTGGCCCATTATGTTTTTTAAGGAATTCTTCTCCTCATTGGATTTTTGGACCTCTTTTGCCATTTGGGTTAGTCTAATTTTAAAGATATTGTTTTCTTCAGCATTTTGGGGGGTTTCATTTAGCAAGCTGTTGATCTATTTTTCATGATTTTCTTGCATCATTCTCATTTCTCTTCCCAATTTTTGCTCTACTTCTCTTATTTGATTTTCAAAATCCTTTTTGAGCTTTTCCATGGCCTGAGACCAATTCATATTTTATTTGGAGGCTTTGGATGCAGAAGCTTTGTCTTCTGGTTGTATGTTTTGATCTTCCTCATCACCAATGAAGTAAGAAAATACCTTTTCACCAAGAAAGTAAGAATTTCTAGTCTGTTTCATTTCCCCTCATTTGCTAATTTCCTAGCCAAGTACTTGACTTTTGAGCTCTTTGTTAAGTGTAGGGCTCCAGAAGCAGTCTCTGCTTCTTCAGTTTCTCCCACCACCCTGGGGCTGGGGTCAGACCACACTCCCCTCTCAGTCAGGCTAGAGACCCTTTCCATTGACCTTTGAAGCTGTCTGGCATTTGTGAGTTGGAAAGACTGGAAAGTACAGAAGCTTCCAGTGATTCAGTCCCCCAAAGCCTGCTCCAAGCTCTGTCTGTGCCCAGTATACCCCTTACAAATTCTGCTCTGCTCTCAGTCCAATACGATTGACCCTTTTTGTCAATCTTCGAGATTGTCTTAGGCTGGAAATTTGGTTCGATCTGTCCTTTTGTGGTTTCTGCTGCTCTAAAATTTGTTTAGTCATTTTATAGGTTTGTGAAGGGATTTTGGGGGAGAGCTCTAGCAGGCCTCTGCTTCTATGCTGCCATCTTGGCTCTGCCTCCCTCCCCTAAAGATTCTTTAAGCAATCCTTTCTTTTATGGCTTCCTTCTTCCCAAGCAACATAATAATAGTAGTTAACAGATATGTTCCCCTCTAAATACATATATTTTTCCCTGCCTCCATTTATTTTATCCTATTACATGTATGTTTTTTTAATATCTTAATGGATAAACACTGGCCTTATTCCTTCATTGTTTTGTCTTATTCTTTCATAATTTAACTCACCCTTATGCTTATATACTAAGTAATAAGAAAGTGGGAACTTCTTTATTCCTGGAACAAATCATAAATGTCACTATAAATTATTATTGACATATAGGCCATCTCCCCTTCTTTATGGTGCTGGGATATTTCCAATGATTGTCTATTCATTCTTAATCTACCTTATGAATAATTTTCACTCTACCTGACCTGATAAAATCCTCTGAAAATATTGCTTTTCATCAATGAATGAGAGAGTGTGTATTTTTTGATTATTTTATATTGTAAGCTCTCAGTAGTAAGGCATGCTCTAATTATATATTTAAGAGAATTTTGGATGATATTTCCTGGATGGCTATGAAATTTTTTGAATGATAACTCATCCTTAATATATGAGGCAATAACTTTGTTGTTTTGCTTCTCTTTCTCTTTGGAATATGAGATTATGGACAATGAATTATAATGTCAGATTCTATTTTCCATTCTCATAAATTCACAAGTTCAGTGACTACAATGCCTCCTTGATTTGGAGTCAGAAAGGTTAGCACCCATCTTCTACACCCTAAGATAATGAGCAGTTCCTCTCCAACACACTCTCCACTAAAATGTCAGATCTGAAAACAGGGACTTTTTTTCTCTTTATTGTTCTATCTCTAATGTTTAGCACAGAGCCTTGCACATAATGGATGTGTGTTTACACACATACACACATAAAAATATATGTGTATGTATCTATATCTATATATAATGTGTGTATATCTATCTATCTATCTGTCTATCTATCTATCTATCTATCTATCTATCTATCATCTGTCTGATGAGGTAATTAGGGTTTAGTGGCTTGCTCAGGCTTACGTAGCTAGTAAGTATCAAGTATCTGATGCTGGATTTGAATCCAAATCCTCCTGACTCCAGGGCCAGTGCTATATCCAATGTATCACCTAACTGCCCCATAAATAATTATTGGGTTCTATTGTAATGAATAGACATGGTAACATGCTTATTTCAGGTTGGCCTGTCTGGCACATTCTCTGCACTGACTTAGTCTAGTCTTTTGTTTAGCTTAAATGCTACTCCCAACCACTTCTTCTGATTATCTGTTTTTTTCCTACTTCCCTTCCTGAACAGCAAAACAGTATTAGAGGCAGATTTTAATTTGGTTAAGAAGGTTCAGGGAATGGGTAGAAAAGTTGCTTTAAGATAATCATTATTAATAATAGCTGACATTTATAGATCTCTTTAACATTACAAAAAGGTTTTACATATATTATCTCATTTTATCTGGAAAACAATCCTATGAAGTAGACTGTGAAAGTATTAAAGACTTATTGATTACAGTGTTAAGGCAGGGTTTCATCTGAGTTCTCCCCAAAACACCTCCAAACAGTGTTAAAATAATATCTCAAAATGAATTCTGAAGTGGCAGAACAAACAAAAGAATGGAGTGAAACAATTTTCCAGGCCAAGACAACTTGGAAGGCCTGTAGGAAAGTTTTACCTGACTGAGGTAAGAGTCAAATGAAGTGCAGTGCAGGCTGCATTACAGCAAGCCAGCAGGAAGTGTTGCAAGTGATCGAATTGGTGGCAGCAGCAGAGCTCTCAGCCCACAGAAAATAAAGGAACAAGACAACTGGTGAGACAATTTCAGAGAACCTTTGATAACAATAAATATAGGACTCTCTTGCATTGCCAATGTATAGTTCTAGGTCAAAGCCCCAAAATCAGGAAGAGCAATGGCAGGAGAGGAAATCCTAGTCATAGTTCAAAGACAGAAAAGAATGCTTGTGGTCACTCATAAATAAGAGCAGTGGCAAAGAAAGTACTGACCTCTCCTCTCTTTAAATAATATTGTATTAGAAGAAGTGAGAGCTTGCAGACCACTAGAGCTAGCTCAGAAAACACTGAAAGAAAAGCTTAAAGCTAGAAACAGTGTCCTCACCACCCTTGGTGCAGAACCAAATTTTAACATAAAGTTAAAAGCTCATAAATAAGCTGGAAAAAATGAGCAAACAACAAAAAAGAACCTGACTGTAGAAAGTTACTGTGGTGAGAATATCAAAACACAAACTCAGAAGAAAGCACCAAAACCAAAGTGGCCAGATGCAGGGCTTCAGAGGAATATGTGAATTGGCCTTAGACCCTAGAAAAGTTCAAAACAGATTTTTAAAAAATCAAATAAGAGGCATATGAAGAAAAGGGAAAACAAATGAGAGTGATGCAAGAAAATTGTGGGAAAGAGTCAACAGTTTTGTAAAGGAGAAACAAAATGGAATAGGCCAAATGGAAAAATAGGCACAAAAATTTATTGAAAAGAAAAACTCCTTAAAAAGAAGAATTGGCCAAAGGGAAAAGGGGGTAGCGTGGAGAGATGTACAACAATTCACTGAAGAAAAGAACTCCTAAAATAGAATAATTGATAAATGGAAAAGCAAGCACAAAAGCTCATTAAAGAAAATAATTCCTTAAAAATCAGTGCACAGCAAATGAACCCCATGAGTTTATGAGACCTCAAGAAACAATTAAAACAAAACCAAAAGAATGAAAAAAAAAACAGAAGACAATTTGAAATAACTCAATGGAAAAAATATCTCGTCTGGAAAATATATACCCAATAAAAGAGGTTAGATATCATTTTTTTAAAAAAAGAAATTATCAAGGAAAACTGCCCTGATATTCTGGAACCAGAGGGTAAAATAGAAATTGAGAGACTCCATCAATCACCTCCTGAAACAGATCCTAAATAAAAACTTCCAGAAATATTATAGTCAATTTCCAGAGCTTCCAGATCAAGGAAGAAATATTGCAACCAGCCTGAAGGAACTATTTTAAATTTCTTGAAGCAGCAGTTAGGATAACACAAGATTTAGGAGCTTCCACATTAAAAAAGTGAAAGGACTGGAATATGATATTCCAGAGGGTAAAGAAGCAAGGATTACAGTCAATAATCACCTGCCCAGGAAAACTCAGCATACTTTGGAATGAAAACAAACAAAAAATGATTTATTTAATAGATTATAGGACTTTCAGACATTTCTGATGAAAATATCAGAGCTGAATAGAAAATCTGATTTTCAGATACAAGGCTCAAGAGAAGCATTAAAATGTAATCATGAAAGAAAAATCATAAGGAACTTGATATATTTAAATTCTCTACTTTTCTTATTGGGAAAATGATACTCTTAACTTCTAAGACTTTTATCATTATTAGGGTAGTTGGAAGGAGTATAAATAGACAGAGGACACAGGTGTGAGTTGAATATGATGTGTTAGTATATAAAAAAAGAATAAAATTAAATGGTGGGAAGGAGGAATACACTGGGAGAAAGGGAAATGAAGAGATAGAATGGGATACATTATTTCACAACAAAGAAGTGAAAAAGAATATTTATAGTGGAAGAGAAGATTGGAGAAGGGCAGCATTTGAACCTTTCTCTTATGAGAATTGACTTAAACAAGGATTAACATACACATTCAGTTGGCTATAGAAATCTATCTTACCATATAGAAAAATATAAGGGAAAGAAAATAAGAAAAGACTGGTGGTGATAGGAGGGAGGGCAAAGTTGGAGGAAACGGTGGTTAGGATTAAAACACTGGTGAAGTAAAAGGAGAGAGAGAAGGATAAACGGGAGGAAAATGCAAGATGGAGGGAAGTACACAATAATCATAACTGTGATTATGAATGGGATAAACTAACCTATAAAACAGAAATGGATACCCCCATCTATTAAAAGCCAGAGTCCTATAAGTAAAGAGTCACACACAGAGCAAAAATAAGGTGCTAGAGCAGATTCTAATTTGCTTTAACTTAAGAAAACAAAGGAGGTTTAACAATCTTGATCGCATGTACACAAAACCCAAAATAGATGTAGTTAAAAGAGATAAGCAGGGAAACTGGATTTTGCTAATGGATTTAATAGAGAATGAAGTAATATGAAGACAAAACATATAAGGAATTAAATGGTATAGCATACAAATTCTTAAAGAAGTTAAATGAGTTATAGAGGAAATAGAAAATAAAATTTTATCAGTGGGAAACCTCTATTTTTCTCTCTCAAAACTAGATAAATCTAACCAAAAAATTAATAAAAAAGAAGTTAAAGAGAAGAATAGAATTTTATATGTTAGCTATGGCAGATCTCTAGAGAAAACTGTATGGAAACAGAAAGAAATAAACCTTTTTATCAGCGATGCATGGTACTTGCACAAAAAATGACCATATGTTAGGTCATAAAAAACTTACAAGAAAATGCAGAAAAGCAGAAATATTAAATTAATTCTTTTCAGAATATAATGCAGTAAAAATAGCATTCAATAAAGGGCCATAGAAAAATAGACGAAAGTTTTATTGGAAATTAAATAATGCTAAAGAATAAATGGTCAAAGAACAAATCATACAAACAATAACTTATTTCAATAGAGAATGGCACTAATGAGACAAAAATGGGATGCGTTCCGAACAGTACTTGGGGAAAATTTGAATCTCTGAGTAAAGAAATGGAAGATCAATGAACTGATCATGTAACTAAAGCAAAACAAACAAACAAACAAAAAACTACAAAGAAAACAATTGAAAAACACAATTTAAGCACCAAACTGAAAATCTTGAAAATCGAAGGAGAAATTAACAAAATTAAAAGAAACCAGTTTAACTAATATATAAAACTAAGAGATGGTTTTATAAATAATACAGTAAAAAATAAACCATTGGTTATTTTGATTTTTAAAAAGGAATGAACAAATCCAAATCACCGGTATTGAAAAAGAAAAGGGTGAACTACCTACTGAAGATGAAATTAAAACCATTAGGAGCTATTTGCCCCAGTTATTTGCCAATAAATGTAAGAATTTAAGTGAAATATATGAGTATTTACAAATATATAAATTGCTGAGATTAAAACAAGAGGAAATGAAATATATAACTCTATTTTTTTTAATGTAGTTGAACAAGCCATCAACAAGCTCCCTAAAAAGGGAAGGAAAAAAACAAAACAAAACAAAAACTACAATCCAGGGTCAGATTGATTCACAATTAAGTTCTACCAAACATTTAAAGAACAATTAATTCCAATACCCCATAAACTACTTGAAAAAATAGGTAAAGGAGTATTTTTTGTATTCCATGCTATATATATATATATATATATATATATATATATATATATATATATATATGTATATATATATATATATATATATATATACATATATATATGTATATATATATAACATTACATAATATTGTATATATCATATAATGTATATAAATTCCTTTTTCTATACAAAAGTGGTGTTGATACCTAAACCAGAAAAAGAAAAAGAAAGAGAAAAACTATAGAAAAATTTCCTTAATTAATATTGATGCACATTTTTGAAAATAGAATTCTAGAAAACAAGTTACAGTTATGTATGTGGGTGTATATATGTATACAAATATATATATGTATTTACATATATGCATAAACATACACATACATATATACTTATACACACATATACTTATATACACATATACAGTAACACTAGGTAGGATTTATACCAGAAATTCATGACTAATTCACTATCAGGGGGAAAGTATTAGCATAGTTGATCATATCAATAACAAAAATAGCAGAAATCATATGATTAACAATAAATTCAGAAAAAGATTTTGATAAAATACAACACTCATTCCTATTAGAAACACTAGAAAAAATAAAAATAAATTGTGCTTTCCTTAAAATGTATTATCTATCTAAAACCATCAGTATACATTATATGTAATGAACATAACCTAGAAACCTCCCAACTAAGATTGGGGTGAAGCAACAATGCCCATTATTACCTCAATTGTTCAATATTGTATTAGAAATGATAGCTATATAAATAAGATAAGAAAAAAATTGAAGGAATTTGAATAGGCAATGAGGAAATAATCTTTGCAGATGATATAATGGTATAATTGGAGAATTCTAGAGAATTAACTAAAAAACTACTTGAAGGAATTAACAACTTTAGCAAAGTTGAGGGATAAACCTACACAAATCATTAGCATTTCTATACATTGCCAACAAAATCCAACAACACAAGATAGAAAGAGAAATTCCTTTTGAAGTAACTGTAGACAATTAAAATACTTGGAATTCTGCCTGCCAAGACAAACCCAGGAACTATACAGACACAAATATAAAATACTTTTCACACAAATAAAGTCAGATCTGAACAACTGGAAAAAATATTACTTGCTCATGGGAAGTCTTAGACAATGTAATAAAAACTACAATTCTACCTGGATTAATGTATTTATTCATATGAATATGTCATATGGATAAATAAACCATATATTGATTCATATGAATGTCCAATGAAAAGTGTCAAAAATTACTTTATAGAGCTAGAGAAAAATAATAAAATTCATCTGGAAGAACCAAAGATTGAGAATATAAGAATATCAAGGGGATCAATGAATAAAAATGAGAAGTAAGTTGGCTTACAGATTCCAAACTGTATTATAAAATAGTAATCATCAAAACAATTTTGTACTGTCTGAGTAATAGAGAGGTGGATCAGTGGAATAAATTAGATACACAATGCACAGTACTAAATGACCATAGCAACCATTTAATAAACTCGAAGACCCAAACTTTTTGGATAAGAATTCATTATTTGAAAAAAAATACTGCAGGGACAACTGAAAAGGAATTTAGAAGAAACTGGGTATACATCAACATCTCATACTGTGTGTCAAGACAAGGTCATAATTAATATAAAGGGTGATGCCATAAGCAAATTAGAGGAGCACGGAATAGTTTACCTGTCAGACCGTTATGTAGGGGAACAATTTATGACTAAACAAGAGATAGAAACCATTATGGGATGTAGAATGGATAATTCTGATAACATTAAATTAATAAGAGTTTGCACAATCAAATCCAATGCAGCCAACATTAGGGGAAAAGCACAAAGCCTAGAGGAAACTTTTTATTCTATGTTTTTTTCTGATAAAGGCCTTGTTTCTCAAATATATAGAGAATTGAGTCAAATGTATAAGAGAACAAATCATTCCCCAATTCATAAATGGTCAAAGGATATGAACAAGCAATTTTCAGACAAAGAAATAAAAGCTATCTATAGTCATATAAAAATAAAACATCTCTAAATGCACTATTTATTAGAGAAATGAAAATTAAAACAACTCTGAGGTACCACCTCACACCTATCAGCTTGACTAATAAAACTGAAAAGGAAAATGGCAAATATTGGTGGAGATGAAGGAAAACTGGGAAATTAAGGCACAGTTGGTAGGACTGTGAACTGATCCAAACATTCTGGAGAACAATATGGAACTATACACAAAATACTATAAAACTCTACAAATCCCTTGGCTCAGTAATATCAGTACTAGATTTGTATTCCAAAGATATTAAAAAAAACACAGAAGGCATCTCTCTATATAAAAGCATTTATAGTGGCTCTTTCTATGGTGGAAAACAATTGTAAAATGAGGGGACTATCAACTGGGGAACAGCTGAGTAAGTTGGAGCATGTATGATTGTAATGGAATACCATTGTGCAAAAGGAATAAAAAGTAGAATTATTTCATATAAATCTTGAAAAGACTTACATGAACTAATGCAAAGTGAACTGAGCAGAACCAGAACACTATGCATAGTAATAGCAATAGTGTATGATAATTATCTGTGAATGACTTATTTTCAGCAATGCTTGATCTAAGACAATTACAAAGAACTCATGATGAAAAATACTATCACTCCCCAGAGCGTGGAGAAATTAGATCAAAGCATCCTTTTAAAGCTTTTTTTTTTTCAAATTTCCCTTGTTTATGGTCTATGTTTTCTTTCACAACATGACTACTATGGAAATATGTTTGTAAAATTGCTTCCCTTCTCAATTAGAGTAAAGGATAAAGAGGATGGAAATGTATTTGTAATTTAAAATTTTAAAAAATGAATTTTTAACGTGTAATTGGAACAAATAAAATATTTTTCAAAAACATCGAGTCTCAGATTTAAGGTCTCAATTTTTTAAACCCAACTTACACCTGTGCAAGAATATTCTTTTCCCCAAATTTATTAATTTATTTGTTTTCAGTTTTGAACAATCACTTCTATAAATTGTACATTTTTCCCCTCCCTCCCTCAGAAGGCATTCAATCTTACATGTGTTCTACATATGCATGCCTATTAAACATACTTTCATATTAGTCATGTTGCATAGAAGAATTAAAACAAATGGGAGAAACCATGATGAAAACAAAACCTAACAAAGAAGAAAGTAGTCTGCTTCATTCTGTGTTCTGACTCCACATTTCTTTCTCTAGATGTGGATGGAATTTTGCATTGAGTTCTTTGGAAATGTTTTAGATCCTTGAATTGCTGTGAAGGGCTAAATCTATAAAAACATTCCTCATGAAGAGACTGGAGCCAAGATGGTAGACTAGAAAGACACACATACTCCAGCTCTTCCCAAACAGCCCATAAAATACCTGTAAAGAAAGACTCTGGACAATGGTAGAGCACCAAAAGCCACAAAACAACAGAGTGGAGCAGATTTCCAGTCCAGGGTGTCCTGGAAAGTAGACAGGAAAGGTCTGTTGCACCAAACTCGGAGCAAAGCACAGTTCAGCCTTTACCAACTGGCACCAGGAGGAGCAGGACTGAAGTAGACCTCAGGGGCAAAATCCCCAGCAGCACTGGAGGTTCTCAAATCCCTTAACCCACAAGCAACAAAGACATTTCAAAAGTCAGTGAGAGGGCTTTTTCAACTTGGCAAGAAGGGAGCAGGGTCCTCCCCTAGTCCCAGGCCCAGGCAGGTGGGGAGGCAGCAGCAGTAGGCAGCTGCTGCAGTAGCCAGAGCAGGCAGCAGCCAGTGTCCATTATTGAAGTCCTCAGCTTAAAGCCCCTGGGCTAATTGAGCAACTGATCTGAACCTCAGCCTTGAGTGGCAGCCTTGCCCTCTGTCTAAAGCCTCTGGGGAAATTGAGCAGCTGATCTGAATCTCAGCCCTCAGCACTGTCCTGGGGTAGGGAGGAGGCTGGCATGGCAGAGCTGGAGGTCCTTGAGGAGTAAACTCCTCTCCATTGATTGTGCTGCCTGGGAGGAAATGAGATCTTATAGGTCCCCAGAATATACCTTATTTTTGACAAAGGACCCAAAAGTCTAGTAACTGGTTGGGAAAATGACCCAAAAAGGGTGAAAAAATAGATTAGAGAAAGTTGCTTTCTTGGTGAACAGGTATTTTCTCCCACCCTTTCAGATGAGGAAGAACAATGTTTACCATCAGGGGAAGACATAAAAGTCAAGATTTCTGCATCCCAAACATCCAAAATAATTATACAATAGTTTCAGGCCATGGAAGAGCTAGAAAGGATTTTGAAAATCAAGTAAGAGAGGTGGAGGAAAAACTGGGGAGAGAAATTAAAGCAGTGCAAGAAAATCATGGAGAGTGAGTCAATAACTTGCTAAAGGAGACCCAAAAAATGCTGAAAAAAATAACAGCTTTAAAAACAGGCTAACTCAATTGACAAAAGAGGTCCAAAAAGTCAATGAGGAGAAGAATGCTTTCAAAAACAAAATTAGCCAAATGGAAAAGGAGGTTCAAAAGCTCACTGAAGAAAATAGTTCTTTCAAAATTAGAATTCAGCAGATGGAAGCTAATGACTTTATGAGAAACCAAGAAATTACAAAATAAAACCAAAAGAATGAGAAAAAATGGAAGATAATGTGAAATATCTCATTGGAACAACAACTGACCTGGAAAATAGATCCAGGAGAGACAATTTAAAAATTACGGGACTAAAAGCCATGATGAACAAAAGAGACTAGACATCATCTTTCATGAAATTTTAAAAGAAAACTGCTATGATATTCTAGAAGGAGAGGCCAAAATAAATATTGAAAGAATCCACCAATCGCCTCCTGAAAGAGTTCTGAAAAGAGAAACTTCTGGGAACATTGTAGCCAAATGTCAGAGTTCACAGGTCAATGAGAAAATATTGCAAGCAGCGAGGAGGAAACAATTTCAGTATTGTGGAAATACAATCAGGATAATACAATATCTAGCATCTTGTACATTAAGGGATTAAAAAGCATGGAATATGATATTCCAGAAATCAGAGGAACCAGGATTAAAACCAAGAATCACCTACACAGTAAAACTGAGTAAAATACTTCAGGAGAAAAAATGGTCATTCAATGAAATAGAGGACTTTCAAGCATTCTTGAAGAAAAGATCAGAGCTGAAAAGAAAATTTGACTTCCAAACACAAGGATCAAGAGAAGCATGAAAAGATAAACAGGAAAAATAAATCAAAAAGGACTTTCTAAAGATGAACTGTTTACATTCCTACATGGAAAGATAATATTTGTAACTCTTGAAACTTTTCTCAGTATCTGGGTAGTTGAAGGGATTAAACACACACACACATACACACACATAATATATATGGAGAGAGAGAGACAGAGACAGAGAGCACAGGTTGAGTTGAATATGAAAGGATCTTATCTAAAAAAATAAAATTAAGGGTGAGAGAGGAATATATTGAGAGGAGAAAAGGAGAAATGGAATGGGGCAAATTATCTCTCATAAAAGAGGGAAGAGAAAGCTTTTTCAAAGGTGGGGAAAAGGGGGAGGTGAGAGGGAAAAAGTGAAGCTTACTCTCATCACATTTGACTCAAGAAAGGAATAACATGCACACTCAATTTGGTGGGAAAACCCATCTTATACTACAGGAAAATAGGGCAGAAGGGGATAAGCAGAGTGGGTGGATGAAGGAAGGGAGGGCAAATACGAGGAGGGAGCAATTGGAAATAAACACTCTTGGGGAGGACAAGGTCAGAAGAAATAATAGAAGAAATGGGGGCAGGAAAGGATGGAGGGAAATATAGTCTTACATAACATGACTATTATGGAAGTCATTTTCAAAACTACACTTATATAGCCTATATTTAATTGCTTGCCTTCTCAGTGGGGCTGGGTGAGGAGGGAGGAAGGAAGAGAAGTTGAAACTCAAAGTTTTAGGAAAAAATGTTGAGAATTGTTTTTGCATACAACTAGGAAATAAGAAATACAGGTAATGGGGTACAGAAATTTATCTTGCCCTACAAGAAAAGATGGGGATAATGGAAGGGAAGGGTATGATAAAACAGGGCAGATTGGTGGAAGGGGTAATCATAATGCTTAGTGTTTTGGAGTGGAGGAGGGGAGAGATGGGGAGAAAATTTGGAACTCAAAATTTTGTGGAAATGAATGTTGAAAACTTAAAATACATATAGAAAAGTTTTCTTTGCATCCAGTGACAGTTAACTGTGTGTAATATTCTCCTGGCTCTGCTCACTTTACGCAACATCAGTACATATAATTGTTTCCAAGTTTTTTGAAAGTCTGCTGATTTGTTGTTTTTTACAGCACAATAGTATTCCATTACATTCATGCACAACTTGTTCAGCCATTCAATTAATGAGCATCCCCTCAATTTCCTGTTCTTGGCCACCCCCAAAAGAGTTGTTATGAATATTTTTGTACATGTGAGTGCTCTTTCCCATTTTTATGACCTCTTTGGGATACAGCCTTAGAAGCAGTACTTCGGGATCAGAGGGTATGCACATTTGCTCTCCAGAATGGTTGGATCAACTCACAGCTCCACCAACAATGAATTAGTGTTCCAACTCTCTCATACTTTCTCCAACATTTATCATTTTCCTGTTTTGTCATGTTAACCAATCTGATGGGTGTGTGTTAGTACCTCAGAGTCGTTTTGATTTGAATCTCTCTAATCAATAGTGACTTAGAACATTTTTTCATATTACTATACATAGCTGTGATTTCTTTCTCTGAAAACTGGCTGTTTATATCCTTTGGCCACTGATAAATTGGGGAATGACTTGTATTCTTGCAAATTTGACTCAGTTCTCTATATATTTTAGAAATGAGGTACTAGTTATCAAAATTATTTCCCAGTTTTCTGCTTCCCTCTAATCTTGGTTCTGTTGGCTTTTTTTTTGTGCAAAAACTTTTCAATTTGATATAATCAAAGTTATGCATTTTTGCATTTCATAATGTTCTCAATCATTTGGTCATAAATTGCTCCATTCTCCATAAATCTGACAAATAAACTATTCCTTGCTTGTGTAGTTTGTTGATAGTATCAGCCTTTATACCTAAAACTTGAACTCATTTGGACTTTTTTCTGGTATGTGGTATAGGCATTGGTCTATGCCCAGTTTTTGGCACATTATTTTCCAGATTTTCCAGCACTTTTTCTTAAATAGTGAGTTCTTATTTCTGAAGCTATGGTCCTTGTGTTTATCAAATAGTAGACTGCTATAGTCATTGACTACAGTGTCTTATGGACCTAACCTATTCCATTGATCTACCTTCTATTTTGCAGGAGTAGCAAGTTGTAACAGTAGCAAGTTGTTTTGATGATTGCTGCTTTATAATACAATTTAAGATCTAGTATGGCTAGGTCATCTTCCCTAACATTTCTTTTCATTAATTCCCTTAATATTCTATACCTTTTGTTTTTTCAAATGAATTTCGATATGATTTTTGTCTAGCTCAAAATAAATTTTAGTAATTTGTTTGGTAGCACACTGAAAAAAGTAAATTAATTTAACTAGAGTTATTACTTTTATTATATTAGCTCGACCTACCCAAGAGCAACTGATGTTTTCCCAGTTATTTAGGTCTGACTTTATTTGTGAGAAAAGTGTTTTGTAATTATGTTCATATAGACCCTGGATTTGATTTGGAAGGTAGACTCCCAGATATCTCCTAAATACCTTTCATTAACTTTACATGGGATTTCTCTTTCTATCTATTATTGTTGAGCTTTGTTAGTAATATATAGTAATGCAAATGATTTATGTGGGTTTACTTTGTATCCTGTAACTTTGCTAAAGTTGTTTATTATTTCAAGTAGTTTATTACTTTATTCTCTAGGATTCTTTAAGTATATCATCATATAGTCTGCAAAGAGTGTTAATTTAGTTTCTTCTTTGCCCATCCTAATTCCTTCTATTTCTTTTTCTTCTCTTATTACTAAAGTTACCATTCCTAGTACCAGTTTGAATAACAGTAGTCATAAAGGACATCCTTGTTTCACGCCCCCCCAATCTTTTTGGAAATTAATCTTGCTTACCACCATTATATATAATGCTTGCTGGTAGTTTTAGGTAGACAATACTTATTATTTTATTTATTTCTATGCTCTCCAGTGTTCTCATTAGGAATGGGCATTGGATTTTGTCAAAAGCTTTTCTGCATCTATTGAGATAATCATATATTAGTTTCTGTTAGTTTTGTTGTTCATATGATCAATGATGTTTATAGTTTTCCTAATATTGAACCAGCCCTGCTTTTCTGGTATAAATCTTACTGATCAATGTGTATTAGTCTCATGATAAGTTGCTGTAATAATTTTGCTAATGTCTTATTTAAAACATTTGTATCTATATTCACTAAGGAAATTGGTCTATAATTTTCTTTTTCTATTTTGGCTCTTCCTGGTTTATGCATCAGCCTCATACCTGTATCATAAAAAGGATTTAATAGGATTCCTTCTTTGCCAATTTTTCCATATAGTCTACATAGTATTGGAATTAACTGTTACTTAAACGTTTGAGAGAATTCACTTGTATATCCACCTGGTTCTGGAGGTTTTTGCCCAGGGAGTTCATTTATGGCTTGTTTAATTTCTTTTTCTGAGAGGTGTTAAGTATTTTGTTTCCTCTTCAGTTAATCTAGACAATTTATAATTTTGTAAATATTCATCTATTTCACTAAGATTGTCAAATTTATGGGCATACAGCTGGGCAAAATAATTTATAATTATTGCTTTAATTTCCTCTTCACTGGATGTGAAGTCACCCTTTTCATCTTTGACATTGGTAATTTGGTTTTCTTTTCTTTTTCTTTTGTTAATGTTTATTTATTTATTTTTAGTTTTCAATATTCATTTCCACAAAATTTTGAGTTCTAAATTTTCTCCTTATCTCTCCCCTTCAACCACCTCAAAACTCTGTGCATTGTAATTACCCCTTCCCTCTCACTTCCAACAAACCCCTCCCTTCCTTTATACCCATCTTCTCTCTTTTCTTCTAGGGCAAGATAGGTTTCTATACCCCATTACCTGTATTTCTTATTTCCCAGTTGCATGAAAAAACAATTCTCAACATTTGTTCCTAAAACTTTGAGTTTCAACTTCTCTCCCTTCCTCCCTCCCCACCCAGCCCCAATGAGAAGGCAAGTGATTCAATATAGGCTATATATGTGTAGTTTTGCAAAAGATTTTAACTATATTTCCCTCCACCCTACCCTGCCCCCATTTATACTATTTTCTTTTTTGACCTTGTCCATCTCCAAAAGTGTTTACTTCTAATTATCCATTCATCCCATTGCCCTCCCTTCTATAATCCCCCACCACCACACTTATCCCCTTCTCCTCTACTTTCCTGTAGTATAAAACAGATTTTCATACTGAATTGAATGTGGATGTTATTCCCTTCTTAAGCCAAATTTCTGTCTTACCTTCCCCCTTTTCCCCTCCATTGAAAAATCTTTTTCTTGCCTCTTGTAAGAGAAACAATTTGCCCCATTCCCTTAATTTTGTTTTTTAGATATCATCCCTTCCTTTTCAACTCACCTTGTGTTCTCTGTCTATATATGTGTGTGTGTGTGTGTGTGTGTGTGTGTGTGTGTGTGTGTGTATAATCCCGCCAACTACTCAGACTGAGAAAAGTTTCAAGAGTTACAAATATTATCTTTCCATGTAGGAATGTAAAGAGTTCAATTTTAGTATGTCTGTCATGATTTCTCTTTCCTCTTTACCTTTTCTTGCTTCTCTTGCTTCTCATGTTTGAAAGCTAGATTTTCTATTCAGCTCTGTTCTTTTCATCAAAAATGCTTGAAAGCCCTCTATTTCATTAAAGAGTACTTCCCCCCTGAAATATTACACTCAGTTTTGCTGGATAGGTGACTCTTGGTTTTAATCCTAGTTCCTTTGACTTATAAAATATTATATTCCAAGCCCTTCTATCCCTTAATGTAGAAGCTGCTAGCTCTTGCATTATCCTGATTGTATTTCCACAATACTCAAATCATTTCTTTATAGCTGCTTGCAATATGTTTTCCATGACATGAGTACTCTGAACATTCCTAGTAGTTTTTCTTTTCAGATCTCTTTCAGGAGGTGATTGGTGGATTCTTTCATTATTTATTTTACTCTCTGGTTCTAGAATATCAGGGCAGTTTTCTTTGATAATTTCATGAAAGATGATGTCTAAGCTCTTTTTTTATCATGACTTTCAGGTAGTCCTGTAATTTTTAAAGTGCCTCTCCTATATCCATTTTCCAGGTCAGTTGTTTTTTCAATGAGGTATTTCACAATATCTTCTATTTTTTCATTCTTTTGCTTTTGTTTTGCTATTTCTTGCTTTCTTATAAAGTTATTAGCTTCCATCTGTTCGATTCTAATTTGAAAAGAATTATTTTTCTTCAGTGAGCTTTAGAACCTCCCTTTTCATTTGGGAAATTCTGCTTTTTAAAGCATTCTTCTCCTCATTGGCTTTTTGGACCTCTTTTGTCAATTGAGTTAGCCTATTTTTAAGGGTGTTATTTTCTTCAGCATTTTTTTTGTCTCCTTTAGCAAGCTGTTGACTCGATTTTCGTGGTTTTCTTGCATTGCTCTCTTTTCTCTCACCAGTTTTTCCTCCACCTCTCTTACTTGACTTTTAAAATCTTTTCTGAGGTCTTCAAAGGCCTGAGGCCATCGCATATTTTGTTTGGGTTTTGGATGCAGAAGTCTTGACTTTTATGTTTTCCTCTGATGTTATGCATTGTTCTTCCTCATCTGAAAGAATGGAAGAAAATCCCTGTTCACCAAGAAAGTAACCTTACGTAGTCTTATTTTTTCCCTTTCTTGGGCATTTTCCCAGCCAGTTACTTGACTTTTGAGTCCTTTGTCAAGAGGAGTGTATATTCTGGGGGTCTGTAAATTCTCAGTTCCTCCAAAGTGGCACAATCAGGAGAGAGAAGTTTACTCCTCTCCTGGCCTGTCCTCTTGTCTGTGATCAACCACAAGCACTCTGTTCTGCCCAGGATCTGCCTGTAGAGTTCCATAGGTCCACCAGTCCAGTCAACACTCCTCCTTACCCTAACACCACCACTCAGGCTTGACATCTAGATCAGTGGTTGACTCCCCCGGGGCTTTAGGCTGAGGATTCCAAAAATGGATGCTGTATAGCAACAACTGCTGCTGCCCTGTGGCCATGAGGGCCAGACATGTTCCCCTCCCATGCAGGTGAAAGAACGCTCCCACTCACCTTTGAAGTTGCCCTAGTGCCTGTGGGTTGAGAGATCTGGGAACAGCAGACACTGCCAGGGATGCCACGTTCCTTGAGGCCCACTCCAGTCCTGTCCTTGCCCCATGGCCAAGGTCAGGCTGCACTCCACTCCATGCCTGGTGGGACGGAACCCTCCATCAGTCCTACAGGCCTTCCTGGGCAGGAAATCTCTCCCACTCTGTCTCTCCATGGCCTCCCCTGCTCCAGAAATCGTTTAGAGCCACTTTTTACAGGTGTTTTATGGGCTATAAGGAGAGCTTTTATAGGTCCATCCTTCTACTCTGCCATCTTGGCTCTGCCTCCTCTTCTTTTTAAATCAAATTGACCAAAGGTTTATCAATTTTATTGTTTCTGTTTTCATAAAACCAGCTGTTAGTTTCATTTATTAGTTCAATAGTTCTCTTGATTTCAATTCTATTAATTTCTCCTTTGGTTTTCACTATTTCTAATTTGGTATTTAATTGGGGATTTTAAATTTGTTCTTTTTCTAGCTTTTTCAATTGCATGCCAAATTCATTGATCTCCTCTTTCTCTATTTTATTCATTCAATCATTTAGAAATATAAAATTTCTCCTAAGAACTTCTTTTGCTGCATCCCAAAAGTTTTGGTATGTTGTCTCATTATTGTCATTCTCTTGAGTAAGTCACTGTTTTTTTCTGTGATTTGGGGTTTGACACTCTCATTCTTTAGGATTTGATTATTCCGTTTCCAATTAATTTTTTTTTTTATCTTTCCATGGCCCTTTATTACATACAGTTTTTATAGCACTGTGATATGAAAAGGATGCATTGACTATTTCTGCCTTTCTGAACTGATCGTCAGGTTTTTATGCCCTAATACGTGGTCAGGTTTTTTTTTTTTTTTTGTCTGTGCCATATACTGCTGAGAAAAAGGTATATTCTTTTCTATCTCCATTCATTTTTCTCCAGGTGTCTATCATAGCTACCTTTTCCAGAATTCTATTCACCTCCTTAACTTCTTTTTTTAAAGCTTAGATTTATCAAATGCTTAGGGGGGAGGTTGATGTCCCCCATTCGTAAAGTTTTAGTTTTTATTTCTTCGTATAACTCCATTAACTTCTCCTCTAAGAATCTGCGTGCTATAACACTTGGTGTGTGTGTGTGTGTGTGTGTGTGTGTGTGTGTGTGTGTGTGTGTGTGTGTGTGTGTATATATATAGTTAGCAATGATATTACTTCATTGTCTACAGTACCTTTTAACAAGATATAGTCTCTTTCCTTATCTCTTTTGAAAGAATATTCATTAAGAAGTATTCTAACACTATTGACTTGAAGGTGATAAATTTTAGTCTGAACTGCAATGTACACACATATATGCTTTATCTTCATCCTTCAAACCCAACATTTCAAATGGAATTTTCAATCTTATCTACTTCATAAACTTATTGTCCCTCCTGCCATCATATTATTTGTATTTATTCTTCTTTTTCTGGGCATAATAATTAAATCAGGGAATATAAGTTGACCTTACTAGAATCAACTTACCATCCCTGTGATCCACACTCACCATTCCCCTGTGCCCTATACCTAGATTACCATTCCCTTTTTTAGCATCACTCCACTATGTATTATCTCTCTTTCTAATAGCTGAGCTTTTCTATAAGCCTCTTCAGGACAAGTACTGACTCACTTTTTATATTTGTATCTCCATTGTATCACAGAGTCTGGCCCATAGTAAGTTTTTAATATATTTTATTCTATTATTTTATTCATCCATTACACATATATGATTTTTTTCCACTCAAGTCTTTGTGGAATATTGCTATTACATATTCAGGCTCTGGTGGGCAAGGGTTATTCCCCAATTATAAGTTGAAATTGCATTATATCATTTTGTAATATAAACTTGTCAATCTTTCCTAAATATCTTCTATTGGAAGGGTTCCAAAATGTTTCCAATTTTATACTAAATTATTTTGTATCTAGATTCTTTGAGGTTGAAGTTGTAAAGGAAAATTTGAGCTGTGGAACTGCTCATTATATTTATTTTTCTGGATAAATAGGATTTCATGATTTAGTTTAGTAAATTTTTATGAGGAAATATTTTAAATAGATGGCCTTCACAGTCATTGGCTCTACTGCAAAAATAAAAATAATAATAATAAAACTAAATATATAGAAGTATGTCACAAAATCTATGATTTTGAAGATGGTGAATTTTCAGTAAGAATTATATTACAAACAATTTAAACCATTTATTTTATGACTCACACTCTTTTTTAAAGATGGCACACTGATTTCTGTACAGAGAATGAGGTAGACAGTATCATCAAACATTTATAAGCATCACTAAGAAAAATGTAAAAGACAAAACATATTCAGACCAGTTCAGAATTAATACTGATTTTCTTAGCTAGGGAAAAAATATACCTATACACATTATGGTATACAAACATACACGTGTGTATATGTGTATATGTATGTGTGTGCCTGTATGTGTGTATTCTCAATCAAAAAGTCATCTGTCTTATCACAGATGACTAGTCCAATCTTTATCTCTTATTGTTCACCATACTGATAAGTCATTATATGGGAACCTTCATCATTTCCTTCATCTTTACAAATTAAAAACTACCACCACAAAGTGTCTGAGGATGCACCATCTATGTAGCACTTCAGGGGGAGGGGGGAAATAACATTCATACTTAGGCCTATGGCATAAAGACCAGGGTCTACACTTGCTGACAACTACTGCTATATTCAAGAATGTGACTATTTCTATGTACCACAATCACTATGATAAGAAGTCAAAGGTTGGAATGATGATAAATGAGTAAGAATTTTTTTTTTTTAATGGACTGGTCCTCCATTTGTTCAGTTATGGTGTGACTATACTTCACTTATGGAATTATAAAGAATGGTGGAATTAAAAAGATGGACTCAATGGCAAACATATTTGTTGGCTACTCTATAATATCAAAAAAAGGCATACATGAGTGAACAACACAAAGTTTAGGGTAAGGATGGAGGTTCAAATCCTAGTTCTGACATTTAATAGCTGTGTGACCTTGGGTACCTTACTTCTCATCTCTGGGTCTCAGCTTCATCATTTCTAAAATACTTAGGTTAGGCTTGATGATCTCTGAAGGCCCTTCCTATTGCAAATCTATTATCTTATGATTTTAAGTATCTAAGTGTTGCCTTTAATTACCTTCCTTCTAAGGAATCTAAATCTTCCCATTCTACAGACCATTGTGATGGGTGGACAAATAATATGATTTTACCCGTTTTCAACTACTACAGTGAATTTGGAAGGAAGGAAGAGAATTTAATAGAATTAATAGATACGTCAAAACTGTGCTTCTGTGTGTGTGTGTGTGTGTATGTGTGTGTGTGTGTGTGTGCATATCTGTGTGTATATGTGTGTAAATGTCAGCTTTGAGTATGCCCAGTTTGTCTATGTAATCCCTGTCGCAAAGCCTATTGCTATGGGACCCCCTCATTATTGACAAAAGTGAAGACTCCTCCTTAGGTGGTAGAGTTTGGGTAGAGTTTAGAATGGTACAGTTTGCAGGATAGTTTGCAAGAACTTCAGTTCTCAGGCACTCCCTTTCAGGACTTTCCAAGCAAAAGTTCCTTTTGGGACCCCATCAGGACTCTTCAGAATCCGTCCCTTTTGGAGATTCATGAAGTGCTTCTACCTCTCTGGAACTCTTCTGGGCCATTCTTCTTTCATATTGGTCAAACTTCAGATCTTCTTTGAAGTCGCATCACTTTGGGCTTTAAGAGAAAAGATGAAAGAGGCCAACTCCTCTTCAGTTTGTGGAAGGAAAAGATCTGAGAAGACTTGAAAGGAACTAGCAGTCTCCATTATGTCCACAGAGCATGCTTGCTATTGTCAAGATTTTCAAGGGTTTTCTCCTTGGGTTAGAGAGTTCCTTCTTGGTTGAAATTAATTATCCTCCAACAGAAGAGCTCATTCACTCTGTCTGGTATATGTTTTCCTAAACATACCGTCTCTATTTCTACTTTTCTATTGCTTGTCCTTCATGACCATTGGGACAAATTGCTCTCATCTTCCCTTTCCACCAAGGTGTTTGAGGTAGACATCCCCCTAACTCACTAACAATTATGAAGTCTTTTGGTTACTCTCAACATGGTTTAGTCATATGCTGAGATGGTTTTAGTAGGTTGTGACTGATGTGCATGCTTCAGCTTCTTGGAGTCATTGGTCAGAATTAGATGAATCAGGAAAACACCAAAGTTGAAGGAGCAGCCTTGAAAAGGGCTCAGTGAACACTCATACCATAGATGTTAGTTCTCCTGAATACCATATATACCCCAATTCACTATACATGTATAATTTATATCAAATTGCTTGCCTTTACAATGAGGGGGAAGGGGAGGTAGAGGAGAGAATGTGGAACTCAAATTTTAAAAAAATTAAATGTTCAAAATGTTTTACATTACTTGTTGAAAAAACTAAAACCCTAGAGAGAAGAGAGTATCCACAAGACAGAGATCAATAGTAGTAAAAGAAACCTTCTATAATAGAAAGCCTTTCTCAAGGAATTTAGCTAGTCAAGAACTGGGTTGACAGCTAGTAGAGATGGATGGATCAATAGAGGGTTTAGAGGATAAGACAGATAGCCAGGTATCAGGGAAGAGAGTGTGGATGATGGGGCCATTTGCTGGCAAATATAGGATGGAATAGGATTACTTGTTCATGTAAAAGGGTTTGCCTTTCCAAGAAGGGTCACCTCTTGGGGGAGGAGCCAAGATGGCAGAGTAGAAAGATATACATATGCTAGCTCCTAACCCACAGCCCATAAAATACCTGTAAAAAAGAACTCCCAACAAATTCTGGAGCAGCAGAAGCCACAGAACAACAGAGTGGAGGAGATTTCTGTTCCAGAGAGACCTGAAAAACCAAAACCAAAGGTCCGTCATGCACTTGACCCAGAGCAGAGCTCAGCTCTACATTGGCTGCGTGGCACTGAGAGAAGCAGATCCGAGCAGGTTTCAGGGACAGAATCTCTAGCAGCAGCACAAGTCCCTCCACCCACAGGTGCCAAAGGTCAGTGAGAGGGTCTTTTCAGCTTCCCAAGAAGGGAGCAGGGTGTCTCCATAACTCAGACCCCTCAGGAGACAGCAATGGAGGCAGCAGCAAACAAGGGCTCCCAAACCAGGGAGGAGCCTGGATCCATTGTTGAAGGTCTCCCCAAAAACCCCCTGATGGAAATGAGCCCACGTGGCAGTCCTGCCCTCACCTGAGCACCTGAACTTAATCTCACACTGAATAGCAGCCCCGCCCTCACTGAAAGCCCTGAGGCTGGGAAGCAGCATTTGAATCTCAGCCCCTAAGCACTAGTTGGGAGAATCTGGAGGTGAGGTGGGTGGGGAGAGGAAACTCAGAAGTCAAGTAACCAGCTGGGAAAATGCCCAGAAAAGGGAAAAAAATAAGACCATAGAAGGTTACTTTCTTGGTGAACAAATATCTCCTCCCATCCTTTCAGATGAGGAAGAACAATGCTTACCATCAGGGAAAGACATAAAACTCAAGGCTTCTGTATCCTAAACATCCAAAATAAATATTCAATGGGCTCAGGCCAAGGAAGAGCTCAAAAAGGATTTTGAAAATCAAGTTAGAGAGGGGGAGGAAAAACTGGGAAGAGAAATGAGAGAGATGCAAGAAAAGCATGAAAAGCAGGTCAACACCTTGATAAAGGAGACTCAAAAAATGCTGAAGAAAATAACACCTTGAAAAATAGGCTAACTCAATTGGCAAAAGAGGTTCAAAAAGCCAATGAGGAGAAGAATGGTTTCAAAAGCAGAATTAGCCAAATGGAAAAGGAGGTTCAAAAGCTCACTGAAGAAAATAGTTCTTTCAAAATTAGAATGAAACAGATGGAGGCTAATGACTTTATGAGAAACCAAGAAATCACAAAACAAAATCAAAAGAATGAAAAAATGGAAGATAATGTGAAATATCTCATTGGAAAAACAACTGATCTGGAAAATAGATCCAGGAGAGACAATTTAAAAATTATGGGCCTACCTGAAAGCCATGATCAAAAAAAGAGTCTAGACATCATCTTGCATGAAATTATCAAGGAAAACTGTCCTGCGATTCTAGAACCAGAGGGCAAAATAAATATTCAAGGAATCCACAGAAAACCGCCTGAAAGAGATCCAAAAAGAGAAACTCCGAGGAACATTGTGGCCAAATTCCAGAGTTCCCTGGTCATGGAGAAAATATTGCAAGTAGCTAGAAAGAAACAATTCAAGTACTGTGGAAATACAATCAGGATAACACAAGATCTAACAGCTTCTACATTAAGGGATCGAAGGGTGTGGAATATGATATTCCAAAAGTCAAAGGAACTAGGACTAAAACCAAGAATCACCTACCCAGCAAAATTGAGTATGATACTTCAGGGGAAAAAAAGGTCTTTCAGTGAAATAGAGGACTTTCAAGCATTCTTGATGAAAAGACCAGAACTAAAAAGAAAATTTGACTTTCAAACACAAGAATGAAGAGAAGCATGAAAAGGTAAACAGCAAAGAAAACTCATAAGGGACTTTACTAAAGCTGAACTGCTTACATTCCTACATGGAAAGACAATATTTGTAACTTGAAACTTTTCAGTATCTGGGTAGTTGGTGGGATTACACACACACACACACACACACACACACACACACACACACACACAGCACAGAGCACAGAGTGAATTGAATAGGATAGGATCATATCTTAAAAAAATGAAATTAAGCAGTGAGAGAGAAATATATTGGGAGCAGAAAGGAGAAATGGAATGGGGCAAATTATCTCTCATAAAAGAGGCAAGCAAAAGACTTTTCAGTGGGGGGTAAAAGAGGGAAGGAGAGAGAAAAACATGAAGCTTACCCTCATCACATTCGACTAAAGGAAGGAATAAAATGCACACTCATTTTGGTATGAAAACCTATCTTACAATACAGGAAAGTGGGGGAGAAAGGGATAAGCAGGGTGGGGGGGATAATAGAAAGGAGGGCAATGGGAAGAGGGAGCAATTTGAAGTCAACACTCTTGGAGAGGGACAGGATCAAAAGAGAGAATAGAGCAATGGGGGGCAGGATAGGATGGAGGGAAATATAGTTAGTCTTACACTACACGACTATTATGGAAGTCATTTGCAAAACTACACAGATATGGCCTATATTGAATTGCTTGCCTTCCCAAAGGGAATGGGTGGGGAAGAAGGGATGAAGAGAAGTTGGAACTCAAAGTTTTAGAAACAACTGTCGAGTACTGTTTTTGCTACTAGGAAATAAGAAATACAGGTAATGGGGTATAGAAAGTTATCTGGCCCTACATTACAAAAGAGAAGATGGGGACAAAGGATGGAAGGGATGATAGAAGAGAGGGCAGATTGGTGATAGGGGCAATTAGAATGCTCAGTGTTTTGGGGTGGAGGGAGGGGGGAAATGGGGAGAAAATTTGGAGCCCAAAATTTTGTGGAAATGAATGTTAAAAGTTAAATAAATAAATTAAAAAAAAAACTAACTCAGAAAAAAAAAGAGTCACCCTTTAATATGAGAGAGAAGTGAATGGAAAGAAAGTGTGAGAAGATATTGGAGTTTTATGAGATGTGGAGGAGAGAAAAAGAAGGAGTTCTCAGAGAATGCCCTCAACTGGAATATGATTGAAGTTTCTATATTGAAAGAAGAGTAGGAGAGGGAGTAATGAGTAGTTTGAGGAGGGATAAAAAAAAGATTTGGAATTAGGATATCTGATTCCTGGTTCAGAGATAGGACAACAGATAAAGAACTGAAAGGAACATTATGATCATCTAATTCAATTCCGTATTCTAGACTAGGAAACTGAGGCCCAGAAATGCTGAATTACTTGCCTAAGGGCATGAAGTAACAGATTCCAAGGTTATTATCTCTAAATCCAACAGGATATGTGCTACTAGATCTTGACTAATTACTTGAGCAGCCTTAGTGAAATAACTATGCATGCTTATGTCTTAGTTTTGGCACATGTAAAATGAAGATAATTATACTTACATTTAATGATTTTATATATATACATATATATGTGTATATATATATATATATATATATATATATATATATATATATATATATATATATAAGTGCTTTGCCAAATCACATAACATTACACAAAATCCATCATTATTTCAGGTTTATTCATTTGCTTATCTGACACCTCGAACTCATGCTAACAAAAAAAAAGGTGTTTTCATAACTTTTCTCTACCATCAAACGAAGCACACCTCAATTTAGAGGGAGATTTTTAACAAACAAAGTCACAGGCAGACTTGAAGAGATGAATCTAGACTTTTCACAGGTTATGTCAATGGAACATGAACTACATGTGACCAAGCTGAAAAAGGCTTTGAGTATAGGTCCTTCAAGGTGTTTCACGTCTGGCTCCTCAGGCCCAGCATGGACACAGATTAGAAAGGACAGTTTAGATTGATTAATGCAATAAATGAGATAAAATAGACTAGACTAGACAGATGCATTATCTGGCTAACTAGATGATGCGGACAGAGAGAGAGAGAGAGAGAGAGAGAGAGAGAGAGAGAGAGAGAGAGAGAGAGAGAGAGAGAATTTATTAGAAGCTTACTATTTTACTATGTGTCAGGCACTGTACACAGCACTGGGGATGCAAATAACAATTAAAAAAGATATTTTCTCCTCATAAGGAGCTTACATTCAAAACGAATAAGAAAAAAACATAAAATGGAACTGAAAGATGGAGTTGTGGGTTAACTGGGCAGAAGCATCGCTGCTGGCAAGGAAAGCTCAAGAGAGAGAGAGTCAGGCCAAGAGGAAAGAGAATGTGTCTGGGAGCCTTCTTTAAATAGTGGGGCACAGAATGAAGCAATGATTGTAATTTGTTGGTTTGGGAGAGAGATCCTCAAGACAGTTGCATTCCAAGGAGGTAACATTTCATATAAGGAAGTGACAACTAAGGAGAGAAAAAAGAAATGAAAATAACTGCTGTGACTCATGGAAAAGGTGGTCTTGACTGTGGATTCTTCAATTAAGGGTGTCTCATAATTAGAGAGGTATTAGCTACCAGTGATTGTTTTTTATATAGGGTTGCAATTTAGGTGGTGAAAGCAATATAAAATATTGATCATTCATTGTTTGGTTATCTGACAGCTATACTGATAGAATGCGGTCCTGGCACTACAAGTGGGAAAACAAAATAGAAATTCAAATTATCTGAATTCTAGACCAATAAACTAATAAAACAATAAGCATTTTTAAATGTGTTCAAGGTATTGTGCTAGGCACTGAACTAGATTTCAATGTAAATTCTGTACTATTGTAGGATTACCCTATAAAGCTTTAAGAAGTTTCTTTAAAAAATTGTCATGATGGGTGATACCTTTTGGGTTAATTTTATCCCATAAATTTTATATGTCAACTAATTTTAATTGAATGTGAAACCATAAGCCATTCTTATACACATTATATAAAAGAACTCTCTTTAATCTGCAGTTGTGCCAGCTTGCTTTATCAAAATATACACAATACAATGAATTCAACCAAAATGAATATTTACTCTCTTGACATAGTTATTCATCAAACAGAAGTAAGCAAGTGGTTATTTCCAAAGGGCTCCTAAGTTTTACCAATCTATCCTTACAGTGAAAAATGTATAAAATGAATATTACTTTTAAAAACACAAAAGGTGGGATAGCATGGAATAAGAAGCTGTCAAAAGTCTTTAGTGAAATATAATGTAAAGCAGAGATAGAAATGCTTTCTTGACCATAAATAGAATTGATAATTAGAAATCAGAAGCTTAATGTTTTTCTCACCCCTTAACACACCAATTTACTATAATTTTAAAAATCAGAATTGCTAATAGGTAACATAATGTAATCTCCCAACTTCCTTGGCTATTGTGCACTATGTGCTATGGAGTACATTTAACTAAGTAGCCATGAAATTAAGGGATTGAAGGGCTTAGAATATGATATTCCAGAAGTCAAAGGAACTGGGATTAAAACCAAGAATCACTACCCAGAAAAATTGAGTATACCAATTTAAGGGAAAAAGCGGTAATTCAATGAAATAGAGGGCTTTCAAGCATTCTTGATGAAAAGACTAGAACTAAGTAGAAAATTTCACTTTGAAACGCAAGAATTAAGACAAGTATGAAAAGGTAAACAAGAAAGAGAAATCATAAGAGACTTTCTAAAGTTGAACTCTTTACATTACTATTTGGAAAGATAATATTTGTAACTCTTGAGACTTTTCTCAGTATTTGGGTAGTTGGAGATTATACACAGACATACACACACACACACACACATATAGACAGAGAGCACAGGGTGAGTTGAATAAGAAAAGATGATATCTAAAAGGTAAAATTAAGGGGTGAGAGGAATATATTGGAACAAGAAAGGGACAAATAGAATGGGACAAATTATCTCTCATAAAAGAGGCAAGAAAAATCTTTTTCAATGGAGGAAAAAAGGGAGGAGGTGAGAGGGAAAAAGTGAAGCTTACTTTCTTCACATTTGGCTTAAGGAAGAAAAAATATATTCATTCAATTTGGTATGAAAATCTGTCTTACACTACAGGAAACTTACATAACATGACTATTATGGAAATCTTTTGCAAAACTATACATATATACCCTATATTGAATTGCTTGCCTTCTCAGTGGGGATTGGTGGGGAGGGAGGAATGGAGAGAAGGTCAAACTCAAAGTATTAGGAATGAATATTGAGAATTGTTTTTGCATACAACTGGGAAATAAGAAATATAGATAATGGGATATAGAAATCAATCTTGCCCTGCAAGAAAAGAGAGAAGATGGGGATAAGGGAATGGAGGAGTGTGATAAAAGGGAGGACATATTGAGGGAAGGGGTAATCAGAATGCAAGGCATTATGGGATGGAGGGAGGGGAGAGATGAGGAGAGAATTTGGAACTCAAAATTTTGTGGAAATGAATGTTGAAAACAAAAAATTAATTAATTAATTAAAATTTTTAAAAATGCTATGCTACTTTATTTATGAATGCTGAGTAGGTTTGGGTTTTTTTGTTTGTTTTTTGGGGTTTTTTTTTTGGCTAATAACATACTATGTAGAGACACAAGGTCACTATTACCACCTACATTTTATTAAAATAGATGTGAGATGCCAGAGGTGAGGCAGACAGCCATTACATAATTAGAAAATGAGTATGAGAATATTTGTCCTCACCTACCTTACAACATGATTGAGGATAAATTCAATTGACAACCCTTCCAAAAAGCCTTTCTTGATTCTCCTAGAAAGAAAGCACTTCATCCTCCTCAATTTTGTTACAGCATTTCCCCACATACCTTGCTCTCCTTGTATTTAACTGGCATCATACTAGTTTTGGCATATGACCTACCTCACCCTTTCTGCAAGATTATAAGCTCTTAAAGCATGGGGACTGTGGCACTCTTCATCTTTCACTCTACCTCAGTATCTGGTACATCAATTTCCACATTTAACATATATTTGCTGTCCTGAACATAACTAAGATATTTGGTAGGGGCTAAATGAATGGTTGATACAATAAATGTTAACAGAATTCAGAGAACAGTATGATCATTGCAAACTGGCACTATTAAGAAAGGCTTTATCGAGGAACTTGAATCTGAAGTTTTAGCATATTTTTACAGTGTCAGAGTTGTTACGGACCTTAGAGATTATCTGGTATAGCTCTCTCACTTAACACAACTGAAGTCTAAAGCTATGAAATGACTCTCCTAATATCGGACAGCTAGGCAGTGATGTTGAACTGAAAACTCAGACACTGTATCTTCTCATTCTGTTCAATATTTTTTTCTTCTGTACTAGATGGGGTTTGAGTTTGCATTCCATTAAGTTATTATAAAAGGCATACAATTTCTAAATCATTCTCAAACTTGTATCCAGATAGACCATACACACACACACACACACACACACACACACACACACACATACACACACATATATATAAAAGCATTCAAAGTATTCACTTTGCTGATAATCCCTAACAATGTTTAGCAACGTAGGCATTTTCAGTAACTATTAATTATCACATACCATATCTCAGCTTAGCAAATGCCTCCATCTAGTAATTGACTTCATTTAGCTTTTGCTCCTTTACTGTGGAAAGTAATTACACATAATGGAAATTTCCCACATCTTGAAGTCACCCAAGATTTGAAGCCAATGGGAAGAAATAATTGCATTTAGCAGAAGCAACAGTTTTCAGTGGCTGATGCACAGTTCTTCATTTGTTGGGGAAAATACTTATATTTTATTCCTAGTTGTAGGTGTTCATTCTGTAACTGAATTTATTATTTGGTTACAATAATCTAATTTACTGTTATTTCAAAATTATGGATTGATTGTAGGAACCAACAGCTTTTAATGAGTACACATAAATAACAGTCATACAACGTAATTAATTAAAATTTAAGAATTTTTATTTTGCCTGCCTGTTAGTACCAGGAGATTATAATCTACTGTTTATTAAAAAAATAGGTGACAGTGATAAATAGTTTAATAGAAATTCTCAATATTGTACTGTCAAATGTGTGTGACCCATGTGGTTTTGTATGAATGATGAATATAGTGATATTGGATTTGAAATTTCACAATCTAATTAAAGGTGGAAACTTACATGCAGGGAGGTTCTGGGAACAGGTCAGGATCAGGTTTATGAATTAGGAGCTGCCTTGATATTGTATGATCAGGTGGGCACTAGAAAGTTCTCTTTTGTTTCCTCTGTAGGTCTATCTTGTTATCTGGAATTTCACCATTATAGATAAATTGTTTTTAGTTCAGGAAAGACTTCTAGGTTTCTAAAGTTCTCTGTGAAGACACAGATAATCCTAGGAAGGGTAGTTCCTTATCATTTTTAGCTAATCATTTATCAGTGGATCCTTACACAATAAGGATTTTTTTTTACAATATTTACAAAAAGCCTAAAAATATGCTTATCTTCTAAATGTTCTTCTACTGGACCTCAGAATTTCCTTCAGAGAAGTAGTCAGATGGATATAATTTGTGTTCTGTGTTATTCAAATATGAAATCCAGCGGGGGAAAGTAACTTATCTATTGTCACAAAGAAGCAGGTTGTAGTATATTTAAATCATCCCATTTTATGTTACCATTGAAAAAGTACTGGAATGGCTTCAATGAGGTGGCATGGCTTAATACAACAGTTATGAAACTTTTTGTCTTGGGAACCCTTTATACTCTTAAAAATTATTGAGAATTAAGAAGAGCTTTTGTTTATGTAGTTTGTACCTGTTGATATTTACTGTATTAGAAATCAGCGCTGATATTTTAAATATTCATTTACTTTAAAAATAATAACAAATAACATGTTAGCATAAATAACATTTTTTATTAAAAAATATAAATTTTCCAAAACAAAAGTAAAGAGAACAGCATTGTTTCACCTAATTTTTAAAAAATCTTTTTAATGTTTAACAGCATATAGTTGTATTCTTAAAGACACTTCTGGACTCAACTTATTGTGTGATATGTTGCTTTGTTTGAACTATATGAAAAAAATCCACCCTCTTACAGAAATGTAGTTGGTGAAGACATTATTTTAATAAGCAAGTAGAGTCTTAGCATTAATATGAAAATATTTGTGACTTTGAGGATTCTCTGAAGGTCTCAGTCATCCTCCAGGCATTCTCATACAATACTTTGAGCACCACTGGTATAGTAAATGGAACTCTTAACTTGGAATAAGGAGGACCTGATTTCAAATGCAGGTTCAGATAATGATGCTGATTAGCTTTATGACTGTAGGTAAGTTATTTAATCTCCATGAGTTCCAGCTTTCTCACTGTCAAATTGAGGAGTTAGTCTTTTGTACCTCTAAGTTATTTTCCAAATCTGAATCTCTGATCCTATATCTTCCCTCTCCCAAAACACGTTCTCTAGTGTCCTTCCTCCATGCCCAAATCTCATTTCAACTGTCCCTTCCTTTGTGTATACCAAAGTCTCCTGTTTAAACATGAATAAAATGACAGGAACATCAAATTTAGGGTCTGTGGTATACAGCTAATGAATGTCTAACTTTTTTTGGTGTTGGGAGGGATAAAAAATTATATCATGTGTCATTTATACCTTTGTGTGACTAGGTTTTCAGATATATTTTTATAAAACAGATAGATAAGAGGAAAGTCCATATAGCCCAAGCATAGAATAAAATTAGAAGGTATATATGGGGCAGACATTAGGTGGATGATCCTATGACCAGAATATAAAGGTATTGTTTCAACTGACATCAAAAAGTGAAACAAAAGTACCCAAAAGGGAGGTTGAAGGCACTAGAGAAAAATACACACACACACACACACACACACACACACACACACACACACACACACACACACCACTTTACTCGTTCTCTGTGACTGCTAAAATGGGCTATTACGTGGACTTTACAAGCCACTTCATGAAGTCTTTATCAAGTTTTCCCCTGCAGTAACCACTCCCCCAGATGTCACATGAGTTTTTGCTCTTTCCAAATTTATGAATTATCTCAGAGACAAATCTGATTGCTTCTTCTTTATCCTGGCTATTTTTGACCTCTCAGTAGTCTTCTTGATCACCCTTATCTCCTGGATGATCTTGCAGTTTTTTCACTACACTTCTCTATGTTGGTTCTCCTGTTACCTGACTACTCTTTCCCAATCCCCTTTGGTGAAGCATGCTCATTAACTATAGGTGCCCCCTAAGGATTTGTCTTGGGTCCTCTTCAGCTTTGACATTATCTTGTTTGGTGATCTCATCAACACCTATAGGTTCAATTATTACATCTATGTAGATGATTCACAGATCCATTTAACCAGCCCTAATCTCCTAACCTATACCATCAATTACCTAGTAGACGTCAGAAACTACATTTCCCATAGATTACTCAATGTCTTCAAAAATAGAACTCATTATCTTTTCACTTAGTCCCTCCCTTCTTCCTAACTTCCTCATTATTATCATGGGCATCACCATCCTCTTAGTCACTTATACTGTCTATTTTAATGTCATACTAGACTCTTCCCAGGGGTGTGCTGGAGTCAGCTCTTACCTAGAGAGCAGATTGTTAAATATTCAGTGTGACCATTACACTCAGGGCTTCATTTAGTATGTTGTTGGTTGTCCAGACTTAAGAAAAAATTTATACAAGAAAAAATATACCCTGTATATCCAATCTGTGGCAAAAGCTTGTTGATTCTAGACAAAATATTTCTTAAATGACTCTTGTCTTCTGACAAGGTGATCACCTTGGTGCGGGATTTTGTCAGTTTACACTTGGACCATCTGGTTGGTCTCCCTGTCTCAAATGACTCTTTCCAATGGAGTTCATCTTCCACTCATCTGATAAAGTGATCTCTCTAAACTTAAGGTCTGATCATATTATCTCCCCTACTTGATAAGCACTAATGCCTTTCTATTATCTCCACGATCAAATTGAATTATTGCATTTAAATCTCTGACCCCTTCCTACATTTTCAATATTGTCATACTTTACTCTCTTACACATACACTATGATTTTGTGACATCAGTCTTCTTGTTGTTCTTTCCTCCAAGACTCTCTATCACTCACCTCCAAACCTCTAGCTCCACCCCCTACTTAGAATACTGTGCCTCCTCACTTCTGACTCCTTGGTTTTCTCAAAGATCTTGCTTAAATGTCATCTTCTGAAAGGGACATTAGATCCCCCATCCCAACTCCCCAACAACTACTCCCTTTCTTCTGTCATTACTTCCCATTTTGTCTCTTCCATCTCTTTCTTCTCACTCTCTGACTCTGTCTCTCTCTGTCTTTGTCTCTCTGCCTCTGTCTATCTCTGTCTCTCTCTGTGTGTCTTTGTCTGCCTGTGTCTCTTTCTATCTCTGTCTGTCTGTCTATCTCTTTCTGTGTGTCTCTGACTCTGTCTGCCTCTGACTGTCTATCTTATTTGCACTTATTGGCATGTTGTCTCCCTCTTTAACAATGTACTCCTTGAGGACAATGACAGTGGTTTTCTTTGTATCCCCAGGGCTTAGCACAGTGCCTGGCACACTGTAAGTATTTAGCAAATGATCCTTGCCTTGACTTTGGTAAACTCCTGTAATCCTGTGAACTGATGCAGTTTCTGCTTCTCCTTCCCATCTTCCAGAAGGAAATAAGGCAGATAATGCAGAAGAAATCTGCCACCTGATCTTCAAAAGCAGAATTCATTTATTATAGAACTTGTGGCAAATGACTTCAGTATGCTCTATTATAGCTTACTCTTTTGTCTAAGAGGAAGTATAGCAAAATCCTATGTGTAGGAATATAAGCAGTATTAATACATAAAGCACATTTTATCAGGTAATAAAAATAATACAGAAACAGATTGCATGATGGAGAGAAGGCCAGCCTTTGAGTCAGAATATCCAAGTTCCAGTTTTGTCTCTGTGAGATTACAGTTGTTTGAACATGAAAAGGTCACTTAATCTCTCAGTGCTCCTAAAAAACTGCCTAATAGTATAATTATTTTACAAAAAAAAATGGATGATCTAAATTGATAGAGGCAATTTCCACAATAGGATACCCACATAAATGATATTGTACATCTGGGCCAAAATAAATTGGTGTATAAATATTATGGAAGCTCCTACTTGCATCCTGAAAACATTCTTGTGAGGTACTACAAGATCCTTGTGGACATTTTTAGACAAGAAAAGAGACTATGGGAAGACAATGACATATCCAAAGTCATACTATTAGTAAGTTGGCAGATCCTAGAACAGAAATCAAGTCTTAATCACTCACAGGGTTTAGAGACAAAATGGGGAATTTTTAAAATACTAGGTTTGCTGTTGTTAAGTCCTTTTCTCATTCATGTACAAGTCTTATAAACCCGTTTGGGGTTTTCCTGACAAATTTACTCGCCATTTCCTTCTCCAGCTCATTTTACAGATGAGGAAACTGAGTCAAACAGGGTTTTGGTGACTTGCTCAGAGGCACACAGCTAGTATTTGAGGCCAGATTTGAACTTAAGAACATGAGTCTTCCTGACTTCTGCCCCAGTACTCTCCCTGCCCTTATCAAGTTTATCCCTTTTATTTTACAGAAGAGGGCTGTTGTTGTCATTGCTATTGTCTGTCCTTTGTTCTTGAAGGGGACGTGCCAGTTTACAGATGAGGAAACTGAAGTCCAGAGAAGTTAAATACTTTGACAAGATTAAGACAGTGAAATAGTAGCTGAGTCAAGATTCAAACCTTGGCCTTCATTCTATAAAGTTAGTACTTGTACCACTATACCACAGCTATTTCTTAAGTTCTTATATATTCAGTGGAGTTATTGAATAGTGATGCATTTTTTTTTCTTTTTTGAAACAAAGCTGCTCTCTTTACTTTTCCTCTCACAAGTTCTTTTAGTGGAAAAGTCCCTTTGATTTTATTCTTCATAGTTTTGAACAATTTATCATTAATTAATTCCCCAAACAAAAACACCTCCAATTTTAATGACAGAATTTGGAAATCATATTTCAGGGTTGTCCCCCATATTCATGCATGAAGGAGTGGGGGCAATCAATGTTTTCTTTTGTTTTTTCAAATCACACACAACCTTGAGAATTACTAATTGTTACTCCAATTGTCAAATAGCAGGAATGGGAATGTGACTGGTTTCCAAACTTGTCTTAGCAATCATTTGGCACGTTCTGTGCTTTAGCCATACACTGATTAGGAGGAAGTGTTTTGGAGGACATGGAAGTGATAAAAGGAAATTGCAGGGGGCAGAGCTAAGAGGGCAGAAAAGAATTAAAGTCTATTTACTCCCACCCCAACTCAGATTATATTATCTAGTTTGAACTACCCATTACCATATGGATAAGTTGTTTAAAAAGTTTCTTACAAGGAAATTGAGTGTTGAAAATGTTACCAATAACAATATACAAATGAACATGAAGAAAATGGCAAAGCTGCCCTTTCTTTTATTCAGAGAATGAGCTCTTGGTCAGCAACATCATGAAGCAAAAGAAGTGATGATTTTATCAGATCTGACAAAAAATCCACTAAAATAGCTTAAAAGATTATTTCAAATAGAAATTTGTGTCTGTTATCATTCATGATGACCTCCACTCTTAATATATATTGCACCTTAAGCTATTGGCTAATGATAATATGAAGCCATTATGATTAGAAGGACATTGTGTTGGTGAAAATGACTTATCTACTATATAATTTTACATATTCACACTTATTAAATCTTAGTTACATAATCATCTAACCTGTTTAAAAATCATCCAAAGTAATTCAATGAGAGTTTATGTTCAAAATATGAAAATTTAATGCCTACTACTTTGCTTTTATTTTTATTTTTTAAAGTTATCTTTATCTTTTTTATAAGTTATTTATTTTACTTTTTCAATATTCATTTCTACAAAATTTTGAGTTCCCAGTTTTCTCCCCATCTCTCCCCTCCCCCCACCCTAAAACACCAAGCATTCTAATCACTCCTATCACCAATCTGCCCTCCCTTCTAACATCCCTCACCTCCCTTACTGTCATCTTCTTTTTTGTCCTGAGGGGCAAGATAAATTTCTATACCTAATTACCTGTATTTCTTATTTCCCAGGTGTAAGCAAGAACAATACCCAAAGGTTGTTCCTAAAACTTTGAGTTTCAACTTCTCTTCCTTCCTCCTTCCTCACTCATCCCCATTAGGAAGGTAAACAATTCAATATAGGCCATATATGTGTAGTTTTGCAAATGACTTCCATAATAGTTATGCTGTGTAAGACTAACTATATTTCCCTCCATCTTATCCTGTCCCCCATCTTTTCTATTCTCTCTTTTGACCTTGGCCCTCCCCAAGAGTGTTGACTTCTAATTGCTTCCTCCTCCTATTACCTTCCCTTCTATCATCACCCCCACCCTGTTTATCCCCTTCTCCCCTACTTTCCTACATTGTAAGACAGCTTTTCATACAAAAAATGAGTGTGCGTATTATTCCTTCCTTGAGTCAAACGTGATGAGAGTAAGCTTCACATTTTCCCTCTCATCTCCCCCCTTTTCCCTCCACTGAAAAGTCTTTCACTTGCCTCTTTTATGAGAGATAATTTGCCCCATTTCATTTCTCCCTTTCTCCTCCTAATATATTTCTCTCTCACCCCTTAATTTCATTTTTTTAGATTTGATCCCATCCTATTCAACTCACCCTGTGCTCTCTGTCTCTCTCTCTCTCTATGTGTGTGCGTGAGTGTATGTGTTTGTGGTGTGTGTGTGTGTGTGTGTGTGTGTGTGTGTGTGTGTGTGTAATCCCATCAACTACCCAGATACTGAAAAAAGTTTCAAGAGTTACAAATATTGTCTTTCCATGTAGGAATGTAAACAGTTCAACTTTAGTAAGTCCCTCATGATTTCTCTTTGCTGTTTACCTTTTCATACTTCTCTTGATTCTTGTGTTTGAAAGTCAAATTTTCTTTTCAGCTCTGGTCTTTTCATCAAGAATGTTTGAAAGTCCTCTATTTCATTGAAAGACCATTTTTTTTCCCCTGAAGTATTATACTCAGTTTTGCTGGGTAGGTGATTTTTGCTTTTAGTCCTGGTTACTTTGACTTCTGGAATATCATATTCCATGCCCTTTGATCCCTTAATGTAGAAGCTGCTAGATCTTGTGTTATCCTGATTGTATTTCCACAATACTCAAATTGTTTCTTTCTAGCTGCTTGCAATATTTTCTCTTTGACCTGGGAACTCTGGAATTTGGCTACAATGTTCCTAGGAGTTTCTCTTTTTGGATCTCTTTCAAGAAGTGATGGAATCTTTCAATATTTATTTTGTCCCCTGGTTCTAGAATATTAGGGCAGTTTTCCTTGATAAGTTCATGAAAGATGATGTCTAGGCTCTTTTTTCGTGATGACTTTCAGGTAGTCCCATAATTTTTAAATTGTCTCTCCTGGATCTATTTTCCAGGTCAGTTGTATTTCCAGTGAGATATTACACATTATCTTACATTTTTTCATTCTTTTGGTTTTGTTTTGTGATTTCTTGGTTTGTCATAAAGTCATTAGCCTCCAGATGTTCCATTCTAGTTTTTAAAGAACTATTTTCTTCAGTGAACTTTTGAACCTCCTTTTCCATTTGGCTAATTCTGCTTTTTAAAGCCTCCTCCTTATTGGCTTTTTGGACTTCTTTTGTCATTGAGTTAGCCTATTTTTAAAGGTGGTTTTTTTTTCAGCATTTTTTGGGGTCTCCTTCAGCAAGTTGTTGACTTGCTTTTAGTGATTTTTTACATCTCTCTCATTTCTCTTCCCAATTTTTCCTCCACTCTTTTACTTGATTTTCAAAATCCTTTTTTAGCTCTTCCATGGCCTGTGGAAATTGAATATTTTGGATTTTGGGGATCCAGAAGCCTTGACTTTTATGTCTTTCCCTGATGGTATGAATTGTTCTTCCCCATCTGAAAGGATGGGAGAAGATATCTGTTCACCAAAAAAGTAATCTTCTATGGTCTTATTTTTTCCCTTTTTTTGGGCATTTTCCCAACCAGTTCCATTGACTTTGGGGTCCATTGTCAAGAGTAGAGTGTACTCTGGGAATCTGAAAGATTTCAGTTCCTCCAAGGTGGCACAATCAAGCATGTGCACTGGTCTGGGAGCAACAAGAAACTTTTGTGCCCAGAATCTGTGAGTAATGGTTTCCTTTCCACAGCCACCTGACTTCTAATTCCACCAAGCCAGCCCAGGGGGCTGAGATTTAGATAAGTGTCTCGATTCCCCCAGGGGCTTTCATGGGGGCAGGGCAGCCACACAGGGCTGAGGTAAGAATCAGATGCTCAGTTGCCCCAGGGGTTTTAAGATCCAACAATGCATGCAGGCTTCTGTGGGAGCTGCTAGCACCCCAATGCAGCCTCTACCTCGGCCACCTGAGGCCCAATGTATGAGAAGACCCTGCTCCCTTCTTGGCCAGGCAAAAAAACCCTCTCACTGACCTTTGGTGCCTGTAGGTTGAGGGATCTTCAAACTGCCTCTACTGCTGCTGGGGATTCCACCCCTGAGCCTTGCTTGGGTCTTTCTCCTGGCATATGGCCAAGGCTGGGCTGGGCTACGAGACAGGCCTTTCCAGTTGGCCTTTCAGGTCACCCTGGGCTGGAAATCTCCACTCCATTGTTCTGTGGCTTCTGCTACTCTAGAATTTGTTGAGAGTCTTTCTTAACAAGTATTTTTGGGGCTGTGGGGAAGAGCTAGTGTATGTATATCTTTCTACTCTACCATCTTGAATCTGCCCCCCTCCTACTACTTTGAAAGGAAAAAATATTGTGATTGCAGAAGATAGAAATTTACCAGCCAATTATCAACAAAACCTTTTGTATAATTATCATGTTATTGAAAAATTATATCATGAAAGGAAAAGGACCTATATTTGCACAACAATATTTATAGCATCTCTTTTTTTTGTTGGCAAAGAAAAGACATCTAGGAGACGTCCACTGATTAGAGAATGGCTGAACCAGTTGTGATATATAATTTGTGATGGAATCCTATTGTACAATAAGAAATGACAAAGAGGAAGGTTTCAGAAAAAACTGGCAGATCCTTACGTGAACTTATGAAAAGTGAAGTGAACAGAACCAACAGAACATTGTACACAGTAACAGTGATATTATAAGGATGATCAACTGTGAAAGATTTAGCTACTCAGAGCCCAACAATGATACAAGACAATTTCAAAAGATCTATGATGAAAAATGCTATCCAACTCTAAAGAAGGAGCTGATGAATTCTGAATACAGACTGAAGCATACTTTTTTACTTTATTAT